>NW_009646541.1:86683-105787 GCF_000708025.1 Charadrius vociferus
TCTTTCCCAGAGGCCGAGACCGGCGGTGGCAAAGGCTGAGGAGAGGGCTCTCTTCTCAGAGCTCCCTGAGAGGAGGCTGCGTGGGCGAGCTGCCCCCTCCGAGCAATTACACGAGGAAAATTTAAGCTAAAACTCATTTTTAAATGGGAGGACTCGCGGGAGGGGCGCCCCAGGGGACTGGGGGTGTTCAGCCTGGAGAAGAGGAGGCTGAGGGGAGACCTTATCGCTTCCAACAGCTCCCTGACAGGAGGGGGGAGCGAGGGGGTGTCGGGCTCTTCTCCCAAGTAAAAAGCAATAGGACAAGAGGGAATGGCCTCAAGTTGCGCCAGGGGAGGTTTAGTTTGAATATTAGGGAAAATTTCTTCACTGGAATGGTTATCAAGCACTGGAAGAGGCTGCCCAGGGCAGTGGTGGAGTCGCCATCCCTGGAAGTATTTAAAAGATGGGCAGACGTGGTGCTGAGGGACATGGGTTAGTGGTGGGTTTGGCAGTGTTGATGGTTGGACTCGATGATCTTAAAGGTCCATTCCAACCTAGACGGTTCCGTGATTCTATGACAAGGAGCCAGCGGTGGACGGGGCAGCAGCAGCCCTTGCGCGGAGGTGGATGCAACATCCCCAGACCTGACATCGCTGCTTGCTGGAGCTCGCGGTTCGATGCAGTCAGTTTTAAGCTGTTTTGTGGAAGAAAACCCAGCCTTTTGGGTTCTAGCCCAGCACTCTTTATTAGGAGCAAAGTATATATAACTGGATACAGAAAGGCTAAAAAATGCTGCTGGAAAAGCCCAGAAGAGTTTAAGCTCCCTTTGCTCCTCTTGCCATTTGTGATCGAGAAGAATCAAATCAAAAAGCCGTTATGAGCACTGTCCCACTTTGCGCAGGAGATGGGCTGCAATCTCACCTCCAGCAATTATCATTTAATTTAATAATAATAATCATCTAGTTTACAGATTCCACCTCCAAGATCCCAAATCCCCAACTTTTACATTTGTAAAACCTACATTTTAAGTCTGTTCATAAACAGGGAAATTAGTACATCTTGCAGCTTCGTACTCTTCACAACAGTCATGGCAAATTATCAAACTCTGTTGCACAACTTCCCTTCAGAGATACAGCCTCAAACCGATGCGTTCAGCTCAAATGTCCCACTCTTTGCATGAAATAGCTCCAAACACTGCAACTCTTCATGGTGACTCAGCCCAAAGGTATTTAGTGGCAATATATACGCTTGGAAAGCTCCGTTTTCCATCACTTTTGGTCCTTCAGCGCTTGCAGGTCACGTGAGGTCTTGTAAATAGAGGCTTGGCTCAAGACCTGCTGGCACAGGTTTGTTTGACACACAGTCTGTGCTTATTTTATCTGTGTGTCCTTTTTTTATATCTTTGTTTATGTGAAATAGTCAGCCCCGGGGGGAACAAGTTTTCCTGACCTTCCTACTTCGCAATCGCACCTCTTCCTGCTCCTTTCTGTTTCGTAAGGAAAATTGGCTGCTTGCTTATGCCATCTTACACACACGTATTGCATCCCTACTTCAGGGGTTTATAGCATTTTATAAATACAAGTAATTTAAGCTTTCTCATCCCTGCAGTGAGCTATCCTTCCTCATCTTGACAGGTAGCAAAGCGAGAGGGAGCGTGCCTGGTGTCACACAGCAAGTCAGAAGGAACATGTAGAAGAATTCTTGGCAAGTGCTGCAGCTGTAAAAAAGGTTCTTCACCCATTCAGAAAATGCATGAACCTACCTGAGACTGTCATCTTCAATACTTTGGCAGACTTAGGCGGGAAGCCACTCCTGTTTGGGGCACGGAGTCACTACTTATTCAGTGCAATGACCAGAACTACTTTATTTGCAGTGTATTTAAAAAGCAGGGAAAATGCTTTTAAAAAGCCCCTTATGGAGAAGGCTGCTGGCTGGAGACGTTTGTTCCAAAAAAAACCACATTCCCACGGTTTACCTCCGGGCTGACTCTTATCAGGGTCTTCACCTATCACCATGCTCCTTCTCCCGGCTCAGTCAGATCTGCAATGCTCTGTAGATGGAAAAGAGCTTGGAGCAATCTCTGGCTGCTCTCACAGCCAAACATCTGCTCACCCAAACAGCATTCCAGGCGTGCGTTACACCTCCCAGCTTCACAGCAACACACAGGGATGGTGGGGAAGAAAGGGGAAACTATTTCTCAGGCATTTACATTTGGTTTTAATAGTCAGGGAGCCTTTGGGATGCATGGGTGGCATCCACACTTTTCCCTGGGATAAAAGGCGGCTTGGGCTCCATGCTGACATCTTCTGGGAGGCGAACACTGCTGGGAAAATGAGGTTCTCCTCTTATCTTGCACTCTGTTAACATGCTACTTGTCTTAAACTGAAGCTAACAGCTAGAGTGTGCAGTACAGAGATGAAAGACTTGCAGCAGGGATATGGAGAAAGTAATATACCACCCTATAAGGTCCCTCTCCCCCTTCTACCCTTCCCTCTGCTTTTCAGCATCACAAAATGTATTTTAGCTTTTGTGTTGAGGCGCACTCCCCCTGCACTTGCTTCCCGGACTTCCAGCAGTCTCAAAATTGCAATAATCCCTTGGGGCCATGGAGTCCTGCTCCTCCAGTGACTTCTATTTAGGCTTCGGCTGGTTCCCCCAGCGGGGACCTGACTGCTGCTTTTGCCGACTGCTGGCACCATCTGCAGGCCCTGCAAGCGAGGGAAGATAAAGCGCTGGGTCAAGTTTCTCACGCTTCGACTTAGTCTCATTGCCAGTCAAAATGGGGAAGAGACAGATTGCCACGGGCTGTGGAGGGGAGCGTTTGGCAAAGGCACTGGGATCTGAACATCGTTGCCTTAAGAAAATCCCAAGGCGACACTTTCAGTGGGAGCAGTATGTTGTCACATGGCTAACTCAGATTAAATTTTGTACTTCACATATGGATTAGACTAGGATTATGAACACCTCTGAAAATGTTATTTTCTCTTCCAAAGAGGTTATTTTTGGCTAAGAGGGAGATGGAGTGTAACTCATTCTGGAACATTGCCCATGTCATCTGTAGAGGAAAAAAAAAAAAAAAAGAAAAGCCTTAAAACTTGGCTGTCAAACCCATCACCCACAAGGCTGCTTTCCCAGCTGGACCGTTTGTGTTGCATTTGCAGCTCTTTAGGTTCAGATTGCAAAAGAGCAAGTGCTGAAGAATATTGTAGTGCCTGCTGAGCTAGCCAACCTGGTATTTCGCGTACTCACCCTTGCCTTGCTTCCGTAGGACCCGTCCTTTGACGCTATCGGCGTTGCTCTGCCGGACGGTGCCTGCAGGAACAGTGTCTTTTGGCAGCACCTCTAGTGGAGTCCCCTCTATCAAAGGCAGGGAATGCTTCGTTAGATACGATGGGAGCAGAACACAGTTTAAAAAAACATTTTGCAATGCATGAGTTTGTAATCGCTAGCCAAAATAAATTGCAGCAATATAAATCAATAGTTAAACACTTTAAAAATTAAAATAATATATAAAAAGAACTAATTAGCATCAATCATCGCCCCTTGCCAGAATGGGGAAGGATTCTGGCTTTGTTTCAGTAGGATTTGGGTACCCAGTTGCCCTAAACTCATCCTGGCTTTCTGTGTCAGCACAAGGCAGAACAACTGAAGCACACAGATGGTCGGTGCAGCCTGTCACGTCTTGGTCTCCTTGGTAAGCCTTGGTTTGGGCGCAAAACTGCCTGAATGACTAGACTGAGATCAGCACCTTGTTGCATGTGAACCCGACTGAACGCTAATTCTTCCCCCTAGGTTACAGAGGCATAGTTGAGGCAGTGGTCTACAAAGGATATGCTGTCTTACCCATCAAAAGCTACTTAGATGATATATATAAAAAAAAAAAAGATCAGAACTATTAGTAATCTGATTTTAAGCTTTTACTCTGGCTTATTTCTCACACGATAATACATCTTTTCCAACAGAGCTGACGCAGGATGTCTCCAATGCCTCTTTGGACCCTACCTGAATGGTGGCTGACAGGAACCTTGACCTTTGCGGCAGTGGATATGCTACTCGCAGCTTTTGACTGATGGAAGAGTCTAGCTCGACGCAGGTGGTTCTCACAAGCTTTATCTGTACTGGGGCTTGAGGGAGTCCAGTGCTTAGCTTCTGAGGTCTGAAAGACACCAAGTTGAGTTAACCTCATTGGTGATGTCTCTCACCTCTGGTTGTTGCAATGTTGTACCAAAAATATTCCCTTCACACCTGACTTTAGGCAGGTTTAGGCAGGAGGTCAAGGGCATTATAGAAGAATAAAGATATTTAACTTATTTCCTCATGCAGCTTGTACTATGTATCTCTTACCGTATTTAAAAACCACCCTAGCTCCACTGGGTCTATGTCTTCTGCTCAACCCGTTCCTGTTAGAAAGACAGACAAAGGACCTACCCTGTGGAAGTCTGGTTCAAGAGACTGAGATCTTTTCTTTCTGGCTGTCCTCTGAGCAGACACCTCCTGGTGTCTCCTGTTCTTCAGCACTCCCCTGGCTGGGGAGCACAGCTGGTTCCCAGCTGTGGGCTCTGACAGCAAAGTCCTGATACTTGCACTGTCTCTCATCTGACAGTTTGGGGTGGAATTGGCCTCTAGATACTTCAGGTCAAGCATATCCTCCTGAGAGAAGTGGGCTGAGGAGACTTCACTCCCAGGGTCTCTCTCTCGGGCTCTGGAACGGCGACTGGCTGCAATGAGGGAGATGCTTTTGGTGTTGGCAGCAATTTCCTTCAAGGTCTCCAGACCCAGTGGAACAGCAGCAATGTCTGCGGGTGACTTTTTCCCATGCAAGTCTGGAGAGGGGGGGGAACGCAGCCTGGCAGTCATCTTTCCTGCAGCAACACCTGTTGGTTTCTGCTAAAAATCAAAGCAATTGCAGCATAATTTGCTTGCCATTCAAAGCTTTTATTCTTTTCTCCTTCAAAGCGCTTTCAAACATTTGGAAGACATTAAATTTCACCTGAAATATTGTTATAACAGCTTCTATGTGTGGAGAAACAAAGGCAAAGCTTTTTGAGTGTATATCTCGTGTATAGAGCCCGGGCTACAAAATAAGCCCAGAAGCTACAAAATGAGCCCACAAGCAGGAGACTGATGAGCTCCTACCTCTGCCTCCCCTTCCAGGGTGCTGAGAGAAACTGGTCTCACCAGATGGTCATCAAATCAGGGCCGAGCAGATCAGTAAATTGCATAAAAGGAGGTGATCACCCTGGACAACACAGGTCCCCTCACACCAGACCATGCATTGTATGGTGCGTCCCTATTTACAACACCTGCCACTCCGCTGGATGCACTAGAGACTGCGTGGCTCACGGAGAAGATAGCCCAAATTGGAGGTGGCATCTACATCTAAGCCTTGGGCTCTCAAGCGAATCCCAGACCTCAAACCCAAGGCCAGTGCTGTAGGAGGGATTTTATTGCCTGCCAAGGTTTACCTTCCTCACATACAATAGCTTTTGCTGCTGTGCATGTTCTGCCATTGCAAGAGGAAGGTGCTATCCATGACAAACGTACCTTGAAGGCAAACCAGAGAAAGTTGGGCTGAGATGGGTGTCCAGAGACCCCTCCTTCCTACAGGATGTGGTTTTAGATGATCTGTAGCTGCCACTGTGGAAAGAATATGCCAAGAGGTTAGTAGATGAAAGCACAGGCCCTTTATGAACAGGGAGGGATGAAACATGTCTAGATGAGAGCTCTCAAGCTGCGGGGAAAGCCAGAAGCCTGGTAAACATGGTAATAAAGAACACAGCAAGGAAGGACTTCAGGATTCATGAAGGAGAGAGATTTTGTCCCGTTCCTCACAAACTTTGCTACTTTATTATTTGGTCTAAACACTTGCCAGTCAATAGAAGCAGAACCAAACGTCTCCCATAGCCCTCTCTGCAGAGAAGGTTCCTGCTACAACACAAAGCTACTTTGCCAGAGCAGTATACCAGGAAACTCTTTTCTTACAGATTCCAGTTTCTGGAGGTTCTTCCAGTTTGATATTGCCCGGCTTTGGGGACTTAGCTGGGAGCTGCCAGGTCCCCATGCCCTAGAGAATAAGTCTAATAATGAGAAAGATTCACATTACCTGTCTGACTCAAGGGTGACGGAGGGAATGTCGAAGTTCACCCCCCAGGGAAGATCCTTCATGTTCCCAGGTAGACCCTTTCTGAGCCCATCTTTATTGGGATCCAGATGCTGACTTACATCCAGAGAAGGGCTGTTGTGGGGCTGCAGGAAGAGCAAAGAATGAGAACTTCAGCAGCTTTTTCTCTGTAAAGCCCTTCCTCCAGCCCTGGCTCCCAGTCTGCGGTCACAAAGACACTCTTGATACCCCATGTGCTTTTCCACAGTTCCAGCCACCTGTTATTTGCTCCTCTCCTGTAAAAGGGCACCCAAAGTAGTTTAATTTCTCATGTAACAACTTGACAGGCGGTAAGTTTATTATTCAAGGTGAAACCCAACTCCTTGTCTTGCTCATTCTAGGCAGTCATAATAAACAGGAGACACTGCTGGTTGGACTCCCTGCTGAAGACTGTGGCAATTTCCTGGCAGCCCCTTACTGTCTCAAAACACATACGACTTTTCCAAAGACAAAGAGGCCAGCAGCATCTTTCCCTTCTTGCATGAAAGACCTGAGGACTTCAGTAACAACTGTGCCATGAGCAAGCAGAGGCCTCCAGAGAGGACGGTATCCTTCAGCAGTCGCTTGTGGAGTTGCATGTTTGGCCATCGAACCTTTGCTTTTCTGCTTGCCAGCAAGCCACAGTCACCTCTTTCAAATCTAACGCAACAGCAACTGAGTGAACACTCTGGCTCAGGCACAGCCCTGCCTGGGTCCTTCTCTGTCACTAAATGCCTTATTAATTCTCCAAGTCAAAGGGAAGGAGGGAAGGAGAGCAGAGCCCCAGAGACAACGTGTTCCTAAAACAAAGCCCCTGACTGGCACCAGGACCCAGCCAGGGTTTGGGTGCGTCTGAATCTATGGCCATGACTCAAAATCATGGGACAGCGTGAATTCTCCAGCACAAGGGTCTCCTCTGCCTTACCCTGAGCGTGCTGGACATCACTGAATGTAGCAGAAGCAGTCGGTCCAGCGTCCCCTCCTCCAACTCGGAGAGGTGCAGGCGGTGTAACCTCACCAGTGTCTCTGGGACAGGAATGTTCTGGGCTGGAGCAGGGATGGGGAGGAAGAGTTAAAGATCACTCCTAGAGAAACAGCTGAGAACTGTGGAGTCATGACATCCAAGACAAGGTGGACTGCTCTCCACTTTGGCATCAGAAAACAAAACTCAGAGCTAATGACAGGGCAGGAGCAAAGGCACTGCTTTACCTTTTATCAGCATCTGCTGCTGCTGAATAATTTCTTCACAGAGTAGCATGTGCTGTTGCAGTTGCTGGATCACAAAGTCCTTCTGGCACAATAGATTCTCCTTGTACAGTGTATTTGCTTCCAGCTCTGTGTTGCCAAGCTCAAGCTCATGGGCTCTGCAGAGGAGCCTTAGCACCTCCTGCTGATCCTCACTGGTGATTTGTCTGGGGAAAAACACCTCCATCTGGGAAGCTTTTTCCTTGGCATGTGCTAAGTGCTTCTCCAGCTCTGTCTGAAAAGGATAGATAGGAGGTTGTCAAGGCAGCTCGGCTTCTTGGGATAACAAAGGCATCTGAGCAAATCTCTGCTATGTCCTTCATGCTGAGATTAAAGTAACATCTACAAAAAGTATTTTGCTTATTCTGCTAGTAGCCACCATGTTTCAGTCATGGCAGAGCTACCCAGACGCGTAGTTCTTGCCTAGAGGAACTCACGAACATTAACGTTAGCTGCCAAGAAAATAATCACCAAAAGTGATTACCAAAAACATTGAACAACCAGCGAGTGACAAACCCCCAAAATGTCCCTGAAAGAGGAAACGGGCAGAATTAGCTCAGTTATGGGTGGGGAAGCCCAGACAGTGGGTTTGTGATTTTCCCCTCATCCTAAAAAGCACAGGGCCAGAGGCAGGATACAAACATCACTGTTCCCATGCCGCTTCCTTCAGCAGCCCAAAGTATTTTGGAGTCCAGCTGCAATACAGGTGCCACACTGCTTTTGCAGTGCTAGCCCAAAACCACGAGAACCTCTCTGAGTTACGCTGCTGCCATCCTGCCCCCAAGCACCCGCCGGGCAGAGGTCAGAGTAGTGACCATAAGGGCACCTTCACCTCCTCACCTTCAGGGCCGCCGTCTTGCGCTGCTCTGCCAGCAGCAGGTTGATCTCTGCTCTTGCTACCGTAACTTCATGAGGTTCAGGTGAATCTGTGACATCCGCTTCCCTGTCTTCCTCCTCTGTGTTTTCATCTTTCTCCTCCTTTGCTGGCTTGTCGTACTTGCATGCACCCTGAGCCTTCTCTCGTTCCCAGCTGCCAGCAAAAAAAGAAAGGAACTTCTGGGACATGGTGACATAACTCTAATGATGCATGTGTAGCCCTTCATTATGTCTGTCCAACAGCTTCTTGCATGACAGCAGCAGAACTAATTAGTCCAGGCTGCTCTGGAGTTGGACAAGCCATGCAGAAGAGTGCAATTAGCTTCCTCCCGTTTGGACGTCTGTAAGACAGGCCTCCTATGTGATCTTCCCATGGCAAGAGCAGTGCTTTTCCCCACCTCAACACAAATTGTTCCTATTCACAGGTACTTCTTGAACATCTTTAATGTCCTGAAGACTGTTTTAACTACAAAAGACTCAAATCCTAAGGGACTATAGATTTTACAGAGGCATTAGGTGGGTGACTAGTGATAATGTGAGTGAACTGACACCTACTTACAGTTTATCCAGAAGAAAGGGATGATGCTGCTTTCTCTGACGTGAAATCGTGCCCAGATGCAGTGCATCGGGATGGAAAACACTTCACAAACACAGAGTGACTGGACCATGGAAGGACCAACAATCCCGGTCTGTGCTGCCATCCAGTTCTTCCCATTAAAACACAAGTCCAGAATAGGGTCCAAATAGAGGTGAGATATCTACCATCTATACTTTTAGTCTGGAGCTTAAACTTGATGCTAGAGGCAGCTGGTTGCCTTTCGGAGCTACATCAGGCAATTGCACTTCAGTGCAGCACCACGTGCAGGCTGCAGCCTCCTTACAAGCACCAGGAGGGATTAGGGATGTGCTTCTCAATAGCAGAAATCACCCGCTGCAAATATAGCACCTTAATCTGCGGCTCAGAGTCGCATGAACTTAATCTCCCTTAAATCCCTGGGTACCTTTTGCAGACCACCACCCTCCCAAGTTTTTCCTCATCACACAGGTAAATCTCAAACCTACACTTGATCTCACCTTTTTGTCATTTCTGTTGCGGGGGACCACGGGATATCGGCATTTCTCATGGTGAGGTTGGAGGTCCACGTATAAATCGTGCTGAAAGCTACGGAGGTACTCACTCGGTGATTGTTAGGAGGTGCCTGCAGGTGTCAACGTGCAGCTCAATGTTGGTGTTTTCCAGCTCCATCAGGCTGCGACGCATCTCCATTTGCTCCCTGAAAGCCCCCACCAGCTGTGCCCGCAAGGTGTTCATCACCTGCGCACTGTGTGCCTCAGAGCCTTCGTGCCTCTCTGCTGCAGGAGAAGACGTTTCTGACCTGACGTTAGGCCAGGTAAACTTGTCCCAGTTCTCCACAAAACTACTTTAGGACCAAGCCACTCAGTCCATGTGTTACAAGGCGTTCATTTAAAGTACTGCTTCATTCTGCAGTCTCTTGACGTTAATCATGTGCTTAAGAAACCTGATATATTTTTATGATTGTATTATTAGCAACAAATAGGTCTCATTACTACTGCTTTTGTGAGTATTGAGAGGATACTGCATTGAGGGGACATCTCTTCCCTTTTTCCACTGGCCAAAAACAAAAAGGTATCGGTTTTCTGTGCTTGTTATCTAGAAATGACCTTGGGTATTGGTAGCAGAGACCTATTATACCTCGTGTCTTCTCTGTCAGAGAACTTGACTATTTTTATTTCATTCCTTGCCAGATTCCCTGACAAAAGGAACAATCCCCAGGGCAGAACAATCAATGTTTTAAAAGCTTTGCCCTGCCCCCCTCCCTATTTTTTTTTTTATTAGGTGCAACGAACCATACAACAGAGCTCCGTGTCCTGACGCAGCCTCAGAGCCTGCAGTGACGCAGGCTACAAACTCGGTCACCTCTCTGTAAGAGTCAGGGCTTCCCACAGCAAATGCCACCACTTGGTGTCAAAGCTCTTTTCAAGGGCAGGTTCGTGAAATTTAATACATTTTAATGTTGGGGAAGATGCTGAGAAGGTCGAATGTGTCGTCCGTCATCACACAGCACATCACAGACAAGCTCACACAGAAAAACAACTTCATCTCCCCCGCCTGCCTCCTCTGCCCATCAGACTGTGTTCTGTGCTCTGGTTCTCCACAAGCATTGTTGAACCGGCTTCCCTCTGCTACGTCTGCATGGAGGCCCACCAAGTGCTACCACAACACATCCACGCAGCTCTACTCCCAGCTCCCTTCCCTCCAGACACCCCAGAACAGGTCTTGTTCCTGGCTCTACCTTGCAGATCCCCGAGGTCGGTGCTGACTGTACTTTTCTCCTTCTCCTGGTTTTTGACCCTGTCCTTCAGACGCTCGATCTCCCTGTGGAGGTCCGTGATGATGCTGGTGTATTGGTCGATGTGGTAGGAGATGTTCCGCAGGTTACATTTTACCTGGTGAGCCAGAACACATGAGCATTTGTCCCACGGTCCGTTATTGGTACAATGGCTGCAAACAAAGCTATGCCTTTGGTTGGAGTGGCCCTCAATCCTGTGGTGGGGAAGAATTTGCCCTCATGAGTGGGGAGACTGTAGGTTAGTGGTTTTCCCTAATGCTGGGAAATTCCCAAAAGGCAACAGAGAAAAGCCAGGGGCCTTGTGTCCACAGGGAAAACAGAGAGATCCACAAAGAGTGAAAACCCTGTTGTAGATCATTGTTCATCTTCCTTCACCCCACAAGCCTCTCCATTTTATCCCTCCTTCCTGCAGCCCCTCTGCTCCTCTTTCAGACCCAGCATCCCCACTGGGACATTCCCCATACGTTGTCCTGCCAATAGCCATCTTCCACCCATCATTCCTTATGTTCTGCACCTAGGTCCATACCAGGCACGTCATCCTCTTCCTCTCCATCATTCTGCCCCCTTGTTTTGACCCTCATATTCCTCTTCTCATCCGCAACCCACACAATTTGCTTTCCACTGTTCCCTTCATCTGCTTTTCTTCTCTTCTGTCACTCACACTGAGCTTCTGTGCCATCCTGCACTGCCCCCTCCCGAAGTTTGTTCTCCCTTCATCCACTACATCTTCTCCTTCCGCTTTGCAAACTTTTAATCCCTAACCCCCAGCCCCTTGTGAGTCGTGTGCCTGTTTACCTGTGTCTTGATGCTTTTTGCTCGATGGGCGTAGATCAAGGTCATTCGAGATTCTTCAAAGGAGGTACTGGCTGGGCTGATATGTGCAATCATAACAGTCCTGCTGTTGCCCCCTAATGAGTCCTGCAGGGAGGCAACGTTGATGTGGTTAGTATGGACGTGCCGGGGGCTCGCTGCTCACTGGTAACCACCGTGGCTGCGTACTCCTGCGGTTCATTGAGATTCTGGTGGAGAATCCCAATTAGGAGTGAAGGAAGTGCTGGTAAAAGGCCATTCATTAGGCCCTGTCTCCATCAACAGCAAAATCAATAAGTAATTAACTTCCTAAAAAGAAGAATTTTTGCCAGAAAATCACAATTTCCACAAATACGCTGGCAGCTTCTCAATGCTGCCCACAGCAGAAGCCTGCCTTTTTCTCCATCCCTTCTCCTCCCACCATCCCCTAGAAAGCACATCCGTCAGGCAGCGACAGCGATGCCTCAGCACCAAGGCTTGAGGTGGGGTTCATAAATGCAGTTGTAAAGGATCCATAAAATAATCAGTGCAGCAGAGAGCCTGTCTGCAACCTCTCTGATTTCCTAAGGGAGAGACAGCTTATGACAGCACATAGTCACTCTCAGCCTCTCTCTCTCTTCCTCCTGCCCCAACAGCATCCTAATTTATTGGCCAATTTCAACCAAATCTTAGAGGAGGGATGAAACATTCAAAGGCAGTAAGTTCATTAAAAAAAGGAAAAAGAAAATCACTTATCACCCACAAGCTTAGAGACACATGACCCAAATCTAGAGGATTTCCTTAACCCTGTAGGAGGTCCTTCCTTAACAGCGCGGATGACAACGTGTTTATTATAGACAGCGCTGTCTGAGCCAAACTCCAACTGAATTGCAAAGCTCATGCAAGATCCTGGTGGGGCGTCCCAAGCTGGATAAAGACAATGCATGGAGATACTCAAGGATCAGCTCTCAAGCCCTGTCTGAGCTGAGCGGTGATACCGGCAACAGACACGCCGAGCTCCTTGCTGACCCGCAGTGGACAGTACCTTCAGCAGGCGCGTGAGTTTGCTGTCTCGAAAATTAACAAACTGGGCCCGGCTCCCCCCCTTCTCGCTCAAAGCGTTGATGCAGTTGCCCAAAGCCAGCAGCGAGCGGTTGATGTGGGCTCCTTCCTTCATCCTCTTGCCCCGGTTCTGAGTCTGTCAGGAGGGGAGGGAGGGGGGACAGACAGACAGACGAAGAACACGCTTCAGAACGGTGTGTGGCATCGCCGGGGTCAAGGCAATGCGTCCTGCAAAAATCAACCTGAAAGTGCAGGGTTAAACCCCACTCTGAGGCACAGAGGTGCTGGTGGGAGTACATTTCTTGGAAAGATGGCCCAGCTCTGACCTCTTGGTTCTTAAAAAGATAGCTATTAATTATTTCCTAAAGATGATTTCAGAAATTAAGATGCATAACTACATCACTCCAGAATTCTTGGGCTTGGTAGAGATACCAGGTATGTAAAATCTCTCGCCCTCAAGTCACCTCCCTGAATTCCAGCATTTCCCCCTTCCCATAGGAGCCAGCTGCCTTATTTTCCACCCACCAGCATCCCTCCGTTCCACTGGTACCAGTTTTCTCCCTGACAGCCCAGCCGATCCCTGCCTAACAGACCTCAGCTTCTACACGGGTGTGAAATTCACTGCTGCTTTTTCAGACTTGAGAATAGGCTGCGCCCAAAAGCTGGTTCAGATTTTTCTGATGATACTAGCTGGTCTAATAAAGGATATTACCAATACCATCAAACTTTGTCTGTTTTTAGGCTGTCTCAGGTACAAACTGCTGCTCTAAAGTGACAGAGAAACACATACAGTGCTGGTTTCCCCGGGGATGAGGGCAGGCGTGCAGACCCTGCACAGCAGGCCATGGGAATCCAGCCTGGTCTCACCAAAAGCTGCTGAGATCCAGCCGTACCTGGGCTGCTCTCTCTGACCCCGCCAAGTCGACCATGAAAAGCTTTCCAATTCTCACTTCCTTGCCCATTGCCTTCCTTCGGCTTTTCTGCGTCACTGTCACCTGCAGCACTGCGTGCGAGCGGGAGGACGTCTTGTTGGCAGCAGTGGGCTCCTGCGTGCGCTGCTTGTTTCCTTTCGTTAACAGCTGCATGATCTAAACCACACGGAAAAGCACAGAGAGATGTCCTCTCGGATGAGGACAGGCTGAGAGAGTTGGGGGGTTCACCCTGGAGAAGAGAAGGCTCCGGGGAGACCTTAGAGCACCTTTCAGTGCCTAAAGGGGCTCCAGGAGAGCTGGGGAGGTACTCTGGATCAGGGAGGGGAGCAATGGGATGAGGGGGAACAGTTTTAAACTGAAAGAGGGGAGATTTAGATGAGATATTAGGAAAAAATTCTTTCCTATGAGGGTGGTGAGCCCCTGGGGCAGGTTGCCCCGAGAAGCTGTGGCTGCCCCATCCCTGGAGGTGTTCAAGGCCAGGTGGGACGGGGCTTGGAGCAACCTGGGCTGGTGGGAGGTGTCCCTGCCCAGGGCAGGGGGTGGCACTGGATGATCTTCAAGGTCCCTTCCAACCCAAACCATTCTACGGTTCTCTGTACAGCTCTGCCTGAGCCATAACGTGACTAGCAGCAGACTGACCCCCTCACCCAGGGCACGGGCACACTGTGGTCCCCCACATGCTAGAGGGGGTTTTGCCGTAGATTTTCTCCAGATCTCCTCCTTGTGACCTTGCAAGTGCAGGTTTGTTGGGTTTGGGGCTGTTTTCCTGGGAGGCCTGTTTGTCTCACGCCCAAGGCACGTGTAGAAGTGCACATCAGTGTAGCTCAAGGGGATTTCATTATTTCTTCTCCCTCTCCAAATGGTTTCTTGACAGATACGTACACAAATCAAAGCACTCTTGTCCTTTCAGGAAAGCAGCGTGCGCCCTGGGGAAGCAGAGCTAGCAGGAGTTTAGCTGGGGACTTTAGCCACTCGTGTGGCTCCATGATCAGCCCTTTCCATACAATTTATCCCATTAATCCAGTTCCACCAAGGTCCTGCTACACAAGGTCCTTGCTACTGAGTAAGGCAGAGGCAACGGGAAGGTGTTAAGACGTGGTAAAGCACTGTTGCATGCGAGCACAGTCCCCCTCCCTTTCTCCTCACCATGGACTGTAGCCCCAGGTACCTCCTGAGCATTTGTAGTAGAGACTTCTGTAATTCCTGCTATCTGGATGCTGCCTCTGGAGTCCTCTCTCAGGTCCAAGAACCCCGAGGATGGGTTCAGGAGGTCGCGGATCACTTCGTTGTAGATCTGAGGGTAAGAAACAAGGGGTTGGTGTGAGACCAGCATTGGGACTTTAGATGTGCAAAGAGGGTTGAGCTGATCCTGTATTTCTTTGGAGTGAAAGGGAAGATGGGAAGATGCAAGCTGTACAACGCGAGGGGAGCACCGTGTGATGGACAGCCTTGGACACCCCACCTCCCATTCCGCCTGCTCCCAGGGGCTCGCTGAACTCCCGCAGAGCCTGGATCACGCGCAACACAGACACTTCACCTCCAGGTAGGACATGGAGACGGTGTACTCCATCTCCTCGGCGGTAGCTTCAAGGGCCTTAAAGAGGTCATCAAGAGTGCGGATATAAATCCCCGGTTCACAGTCCGTCCCTAGCATCGTGTAGGTTTTTCCTGCCCCTGTTAAAGATACAAAGAAGAGTAAAGACCAGCTTCTACATGAGCAAGTTTCCACAACAAATAAAGCCTGGCTTCCTTCCGATTTCTGTCCTTCAGCCCCAAACTTCCTCCAGTTACTTCCGTTTCTAACCCCACAATGACGCTGCCGCGGGAAAGACTCAGCACGTGCCATCCAAAATGGGTAGGAAGAGAACTTGCAGAGGGGCAGATAGGTTAACTGCCCTCTGGGTGTTCAGAGCCAGGGTAGAAATATGTTTTCATATCATCTGTAGTCTATAAGTGCTTTCTACAGCTCTGTCTATTCTCCTGAGATCAGTCTCCAGCGTTGTACAGATGCCCTCATCTCCTCCTCCTTCTTAATGGCAAGATTTGTCTCTGCTGAATTCCACCCCAATTAAGTGACTCCTCAAATAGGGCAGCTTTGCTGTTACTTTAGCATTAAAGGAAGATCCAGACTTCCTGAGGAGAATGGTATTTTAGTGCTTCAGTCTTGTCCTCAACAGTAAGCAGTTATTGGCATTAGAGTTCATTTCTGGTTTGTGCAGTTGTATTTTATTAATCTGGAGCAGTGCAGCTACGGGGACTACATTACCTGTTGGACCGTATGCAAAAATGGTTGCATTGTAGCCAGAAATGACTCCTTCTATCAGGCTTTTGGTCGTGGACACATATACTTCCTCCTAATTCAGTCAAAAAAGCATAAACTTATGGTCAGGCATAACAGCTGTCCAAACAATCTATACCTAATTGTATTCCCCATGATTTTCTCACTATGTTTTACAAATTTCCTGGGCTTTGGAACGATTCGTGAACCGTTTGAATTTCAACACATCATCAAAATGAGCAGAAAAGCACAAAGGTTTATTGAATTTTCTAAAGGCAGGCGAGATGCAGGAGGCTTACTTAGAATAAATGACCTTAAATTTGATTATTTTCTTGGATTCTGAACGGGGAATGCTTTGTTTTTGCTTTGTGCCTGCTGAAGAAGGGAGTAAATTCTCTCCCTGACCTTATCCTTGATTGAGAAGTGCCACTGGGCTTCCAAAAGGTCTTGGGTAGCACACAAGGGTTGCTACACTGGGGGTTCACGTGAAAGAGAGAGCAGACAACTGAACTGCTTGTGAGAAGCGAGGCTGCAGTGGCGGCACGGTGATGGCAAAATGCAGGTGCTGATGGAACCCTCATACCGCACCGTACATCTGTGTGCAGAGCACGGCGCAGTAGGGGCACCAGAGCTCATCGGGGAGCCTGTAAAACAAGAGGGGCACAGGGAAGAAGCGTGTGAGCAAGGACCAAGCAACGTGACGATGAGCTTATTCACTGGGGACCTCGGGAGACAAAGCTCTTCATCTCTGCTCGGCTGTCTTGCATCTGGGGAGTCCCGATGCGGGAGGGAGAGGCAGACTGAACAGGGCACCAGTCTCCCCACTTCTCTGTCAAAGGGAAAACCCTCACGGTCCTCTCTCCTTCAGAACCATCGCCTTTTGTCTGGGTGACGTGGCCTCTGGGATGCGCACCTCTACTCACCTGCCAAAAACATTCATCTAAGCAGGGAAAAGCGTTCTCATGTTAAGCCTTTTGGTTAAAAAAAAAAAAAAAAAGGAGGAGGATGTTCCCTGGGTTGCTCTGTGATCAAAAACCATGTCAAATACAAATGTTTTTTCTCGGGATCTGTTAGCTCGCAAGATGTCATCTGGATCTTCGCTGGAGGAGGATGTTACCTGGGTTGCTCTGTGATCAAAAACCATGTCAAATACAAATGTTTTTTCTCGGGATCTGTTAGCTCGCAAGATGTCATCTGGATCTTCGCTTGGATCCATCAGGACCACCCTCTGTTATAAGATAAAGTCAGAAGAAGGGCCGTTATGTCTGGTTTGGTTCAGAGCCCGTCGGGATTTCTTACAGCACTATCCCCATCGCAAAGGAACGTTGCGCTACAGCTTTGGGTGGATAACGCACTTATGTGCACAGTGCGGAGGTCGATAAGCTCTGCAACCGATGTCGCAACCTGGGTGATTTGGAGAACCAGTGGCTGCTGCAAAATGCTTTGGAGGTCCGTTGTGCTGTGAAACAGCCGCTGGCATTGGGTAAGAGCGGTGGTTGCAGGGACGTGACACCCAACCAACCCCCACACAAGCAGAGGGGGACGGGACCTCTCACCTCAATTTTCAGCCAAGATTCAGACCAAGGAGCTGTGAAAGAAAATAGTTAAGTACCTCAGGAGCAGAAGTGCCCAAAGTCATCTTCCAAAGCCTTTCCTGCAGAAGGACTGATACAAATGTCTGCATTGCTCCAGGACAGAAACTTAATTCCATTTCTGGCTTTTATTAAGGAAAAAGCAAAGGTGGGAGAGGAGTTGCAGCAGGTTGCAGAACTGGTTCTGGTTCTTTTCAGTCCCTTGGGATCTATTTTAGTACATAATTATCACAGTATATAATTACTGTGGAGAGTGGTATTCTTTCTGCTCCGCTGAACCAGCTCATAAGGAGATGCTCAAGCCTCAAGGGGGGGGACAGAGAACCCTGTGCCTCCTACTCCAGAGCAACTTTCACTCTCTCGCAGGTAAACAAATCATTAGATGAGCAATTAGAGCGTAGATCAACCACCACTTGACCTACAGAATAACTGCACCGGTGTGCCAGGCATGGGAGAGAGAGGAGCATCAAGTGCCCGTGGGGTTCAGGAAATGTCAAGACTTTGGTTTGGCTTTTTCTTTTGCATTTCCTAAAAACCTGCTGAATTTCAGGTCTCTAACGAGTATCTCTAGTTTTGATCTGCAAATTTTCAATTACCAGAATGACTTTTTTTTTTTTTTTCCTTTTAATTCTTTGCTTTTCACTGGTCCAGCTCAGATCTTAAAACCTGAAGCAACACAAGAACAAACTCCAAAGGGAACTCCTGGTCTATCCTCGGCAGCGGCATTTGACCGCAAAAGATGGGCTGACACCTAATCGTGCACAGATGCAAGCGTGACAGCCGCGAGCGGAGCTTGGAGTGCTTCCTTTAGAAATCTGCTCTGTAAACACTTTCAGGCCCCTTTTACTGAGTCCTTGTAACGTCCATATTTTGCTCACAGTGTACCCATGCACCCAAAAGAGTCCTTCTCTTCCAACCTGGGGCTAACACCTTGTCTGTCCAGCAGTATTCCAACAGCACAGACCTTCTGCTGTCGCACAGAAGCATTAAAACAGAACAAGACACGAACAGAGTCGGTTTTGAGTCAGGATTAATAAGCAGACAGAAGCAGTTCTAAATGAGTTAGGCTGGGAGTAAAAATAGCAGGGAACATGATGTAAATCAAAATACACCAAGAAATCCAAGTACTTCAACTGCCCAGTCAATTAATTTGCTTTCATAATTACAGTTATTTGCATTATTAAGAGAAACTCATTCTCATAGATAGAAGTTACTCAGACTAATGTAATGCACATTTCCTTCCCTGATTCCCATTAGAGAAAATAGATCTCAGGGCAGATGATGCAAGTCTGAATAAGCTGTATAAAAATAAAGCTGATATCCTTGTGAGGTTAATGGCTGCATTAAAGAAAAAGAAAAGGAGAAAAAAAAAACCCAAACAGATGTTTCACCAGTAAGGTGCTAAACAAAAATTGCCTTGGTAAGATAATCCGTAAAGAGGAAAGAGAGATTCATGCTCTCTTTGCTTCTGAAGGCTGCTATCATTTCACTATTGCGTGGAGACAGGAGACAAGATATATTACAGAGTTAGCGTGCGTTCAGAATGGGTTCAGAGAAAGATCAGCTGAAGCACAATAGAAAATAATGGGATTTACACTGGAAAAGAAGGTAAATACCAAGGGCACAGTAAAAATATGTGAACAGATGTAGCCATGTAGAAAAGGTAAGCCGGGACCTCCTGCAATCTCTGCCTCTTAAAAAGAGGAGCAAGAGGTGAAAGGAGCAGAAGTGGAGAAGAGAAGCGATGTTTGCACGGGGAGCTGCATCCCTGCGGTGTCCCAGCAAGGCCAGGGGGTTGGCGGGGTTTGAAAGCAAGCGCTTGCATGGCAACCAGGAGAAG
>NW_009646541.1:105847-129920 GCF_000708025.1 Charadrius vociferus
TGCAGGGGCTCTCCTGCAGCCCAGGCACAAGCCCCAGCTCACCTGCTCACCCAGGCTGCGAGCGACGAGGGCAGCTCCCTCCTCCGCTTCTGCTTCGTTGATGGGACGGATGCGAAGGGCCACCTGCACACACAGCACACACACACACACACACACACATGGGGCTCGTGCGTGCCGGGGCCGCTCGGGCTTCCACGCCAGAGGGCTCAGCTCTGTGCGAGCACCAGCGGTGTCTACAGCTTCTCGCTGCGTCTCTCCTGCTGATCAATCTTAAAACCTTAAGCTGAGGGCCCGGAGAGTTTAAGAAAGTTTATAAAGTTTAAACCAGTTAATTCACTCATGATTTGCACTTTTATCTTGACAAATTCTTCCTCCCTCTTCCCCCGTTTCTGTCTCTAACACAGCGAGACTCCAACTGATTGACAGAGAAGGCGGCAGAATGAACTCAGCCGTGACAATGCTGCTGCCAGCGGGAACCTTCAGAGATCTGGGACCGTGGTACCAACAGCCATAGAGCTGAGCACGCTTACCGATTCCCCCGGTGTTCCCAAAACACTGATTAAAGTTATCCGTGACAAAGAAAGGGAATTGCATTTCACTAAGTACCCATTTTGTTTAATCCCAGGTAGCAACCATTGTGAGCCTGTTCAACCAGATCAGAGCAAGTTGGCCCTGATCTGCGCGGGGCCCACGGGGTTCCTCGGAAGCTGGAATTCATCGCAGGACTGCAGCGATTATAAAGTAGCAATTAACTGCCGGTGCCTTGTGCCACAGCTCAATCAGTCAGAAACACAGTACTCCATTTTCATAGAATAGTTCGGGTTGGAAGGGACCTTTAAAGGCCATCTAGTCCAACCTCTCCTGCCATGAGCAGGGACATCTTCAACTAGATCAGGTTGCTCCTGGTCCAACCTGACCTGGAATGGTTCCAGGGATGGGTCAGCCACCACCTCTCTGGGAAACCTGGGCCAGGGTTCCACCACCCTCAGCGTAAAAAATTTCTTCCTTATATCTAGTCTAGATCTTCCCTCTTCTAGTTTGAAGCCCCAACCCCTTGTGCTATCGCAATTGGCCCTGCTAAAAGTTTGTCTCCATCTTTCTTGTAGGCCCCCTTTAGGTACTGGAAGGCCGCAATAACTGGAGCCTTCTCCAGGCTGAACCCCCCCAACTCTCCCAGCCTGTCCTCCCAGCAGAGGGGCTCCAGCCCTCCCAGCATCTCCGGGGCCTCCTCTGGCCCCGTTCCACCAGGTCCATGTCTCTCCTGTGCTGAGCCCCCAGATCTGGAGGCAGCGTGGGTCAGTTGTGGCTCCTGACGCACCGCAGCTGTGGGCGAGTTGCACAGTCCCAGATCCCAAACCTGTATGCCCGGTGGAGGGTCTCCAGGGAAGACCGCCAATTTGAAATCCCACCCAAAAGCTGCATTTGGTGTCTCAGCTAACAACAGAGATTTGAAAAAAATCGACTTTCACCTTTCCGTTTTCCCTTTCACAAACTAGAGCAGCATCCCCTTCGCAGCTCCTGACGGGAGCGCTGGTGCTGATAAAACCCTGCGCGATGCACAGACACGATGCCTCGTCAGGAGTGTGTGCAATTAGTGAAAGACTTCTACAGCCCCACCAGTCACAAGCAACTAGTTACTATAGGAACCAGATTTATCTCCACAATAACAAGCTACCCATCAATTGCATGAGGGTTTCACAAACAGCTCCCAGTCTCAAGCACTGCAGTAGATGTTTCTGAGTAGTTCCAGCGGCAGCAAAGGCACATTTCTTCGCTGTGAATATGCCGGGGGACGGGGTGGGCTCCCCAGCTTTGCATAGCTTTTAATATTCACAAGAACGCAACAATTAACTGAGCTGCATCATCTCCCTGAAGGCGCCCGAGCGACACTGTTATGAGCGTCTCACTCCCATGGGCTGAACTCGTCTCTTCGAAGCGTTTGGAAATGTTCTCTCGCCCACTGTAACGGCCCGACCTGCAGGCGGAGCAGGGGACAGCGCAGGTCTCTCTTGGACAGCCTCAACCTCCGGAATAGTCCGGTTAATCCCCGTATTTGGCAGCCCTGGCCACTGGGGGTAAGAAAACAAACCCTAATAAGTAGCATGTGGAGACGGGTCACACCAAGTACGACGGCTTTTTCTTGCATTAGAGAGGAATGCAACATATTCTAGATGTTATTGACTTTATTTTAAGCGATTCCACTTTGAGCAGAGGTTTCTGGTTCTGCCTCAGGCGTGTTGCAGCACAACGTGAGGACAATGCTCCAGTTTAAGAGCGCGCCACAGGGCTGAAGGCTGAAACTTGGGAAAGGATTACGTTTTCAAAGCACTCCTCTTACTCTGGTCACCAGAGATGCCGGGGTGTTGGAGCCATGGCGGGGGGCTCAGGCAGGACCGTAATCCCAACTGCTTTGAGCTGCCTGTTACAAATCCGTCCCTCAAACAGATCCCAGAGAGATGGGCACGCTGAAATGTGCTGTTCAAGGAGGACAACCCCCCACCGCCTGCCAGCTCACCCAGCCTCACCTCCCCTACGAGGAGGTCGTTTCCCCTGCGGGATACTTAAGCCCAACTTCTGCTTTGCACCACTGAGAGCTTTGCACAAAGAGAGCAAATCTGTTTTTTTTTTTTTTCCTCCAGCTGGGCCCCAGAGCCCAGGAACAGCAGAGGACAGCTGGGGAACACCATAGGAAGGATGCCGGGGCTGGGGACAACCCAGCTGCTCCTCCCCATCCCCTGTCCTCCCCCAAACCAGCGGGCTCACCGTAAGCTGCTGCTCCTTCATGGCCGAGCTGCCAGATGGCACCAGCTCGGGGCTGGGCGGTTTGCCCAGGGAGGTGGACATGGAGCTGGAGTCCTTCAGGAGGCTGCACAGGCAGGAGACTGAGCGGTTCCAGAGGCAGCAGGAGCAGCAATCGCCTTCTCTGGGGAAGGGAGGGAGAGGCACCACCTGCGCTCCCCCGGGTGGGAGATGACTACGGGGACAGCGGGAGGAGAGGCAGGGACTGTGGGAAGCAGTGTGCCACCACGGCACCTCTCACGGGACACAGTGAAGGGGGTGAGGATAGGCAACACAGCCCACTTGCAAGCCCAAATTAGTTCTTTACGTGCAAATCCATCTGCACAGCCGCTTGCTGAGCGGGTCACAGCCTTCATTTTCTGCCCTCTAGGATGCCAGATCTCCCCTTCCCCGAGGACCAAACACACAAAAGCAAAAGCTGAGTGAGAAGCAGCAAAGTGCCGTAGTCCCCCCCAGCCCCGTGCGAGGACTGACACCAGCCACCGCGACCATCGCTACCGCCCTGAGCCAAGCGCCAGCTGCCATCGTGTTGTCACTTCGCACACAGTGGCGTGTCGCGACTCCTACGTTCAGCAAGGCACTTCTCTGGCATTTTTAGCGTCAGTCCATTCATTACAACAGTCTATTAAAAAAACAAAGTCCCCTTTTGTCTTCATTATTTATTGACAGTAAACACGTCAAAGCTCATAAAAGTTACAGTAAGGCTTTATTAAAAATATTAGAATTTAAGAAAACATAGTACAACAAGTGAACAAAACTTTCTCTATGAAGTTTGCATTAATGACTGTAGATGGTTAAAAGGTCATGAGAATGTTTATTTATTACAAATTCAAAATAACGACTGTGAAAGCGAAGACTAGCCCAGGATTATATGACTTGCTCGTTAATCTTGCTATGTAAGAACAATCATTAAAAATATTTAAGACAATACTTTAACAAACACAACGAGAGATCCCATCCTACTTAATGCTTCAGGTTCTTTTCCCTCCCTCTCTCCCCAGCCCAAACTCTGGACCCCTGAAGGCATTCAGTGGAGGTACGACTGCTGTTGGAAGCCCGTTTCCCCACCCGTACATCTCTCTACACAGTACCTACAAACCTGCTTCTGTTTTGACCATCCTGCAGAAGCCCCGATGAGGGCCACAGCCCGAGAACCGGCAGCACAGAGCGCTTGAAGCTACAAACCAACATGGATTCAATCCCACCAGACCCTTCCTCCCTGCTACGACTCCTCGTGCTGTTCCGAGACATGCCAAAAAGATTAGCTTACCAAACACATACCCATAAAGCCATTTCAGGAGCACATAATTTGCAAAAACTATTTGGAGTAAGGAACACTGCAGAAAAGACACAGTAATTGCAGGGAGCGGTGTCAGAAACGCCAGCGTTACAGATGAGAAGAGGCCGTAACGGCTGGTCAGGACAACATCTTGGCAGCTTCCGAAGCTCATACAGGAGCAACAAGTTTTACTTTTTTTTGTTGTTTTTCTTTTCCCCACTGATGATCCAAACTTCAGCAAAGCAGGTTAGAAGAGGACTCAATTCATTTAACATTGGCATTACATTTCTTTACTTTGAAAATGGCCAGGAATAAAGCACAACAGCCTATTAAAAGTTCATCACATGGAGACCAGGGGAAAAAAACCCAAACCTTCCACTCAATTCATAACTTAGAAAATGGTTGAGAAGTAAGCTCTTCACAACTAAAGGGTAGTTAAAATGATTTCCTGCTATGGAAGTTCAAGCCATTACTGGAAAACCGATGCGCTAGCAATTGTTCTGCATTGTTTTGCCAGAAAGTAAATATTTTTTTTTCCAGTCCAGTTAAGATGATCTTGGTAATACTGTGGACAAAACTTTAATCATCTCTATATATGTATATATGGATTACGAATGAACAGATGCAGAAAACTGGAAACTAATATAGACTTTGCAAAAAAACCACACCTGCTGGTTAAAGAGAGAACTATTGAAACTAAGTCAATAGCATCATTATGGAACAATTATTTTGAAGAGTCTTCCTGGTGAAGAGAACATGGGAGTCGATTGAGGGGTTCATGCGTTTGCTATCAGCAAGTTCACCTAAGGACAAAGGAAAAGTGAGCGCCAAAAAAATTACTGTCCTTTGGCTGCCTCCAGCTGAGTGGGGCAACCCTCCGCCAAAGGGTACTCTCTGCCTTCCACTTCAGCTCTGCCAGACACTGCTACGGCAGCGAGCTCAGGGTTTGAAAACAGCCAGTCAAGAGGGCTCAGATTACCAATTTCACTGGGTGGTTCAGGAGAGGAGACAGGAACATCCTCATTCTCCTCTCCCCTCAAAGGGCAAGCAGCAGGCCAGCAATCTCTTTCATTGCTCTGACGATCTCCAGCAATGAATTTCTACTCATAAATACAAATACAGAGAAGTTGCTCCACCAGCTTTAAATACACTTTTCCCCTCTGAGCACAAGGGGCTTTAGAAATGAAACCAGTACTGTAACAGGGAGCATAAGGCATGTGTATACAGAGCGTTTCTCTGAAAGTCTGCTATGTTCACTAAGCCTTAGACCAATCCAGTAATTCCTGAGTCTAGTATCAGTTTGCAAATGGTTTAAGAAATCCACTCATTTTCTAGTCACAGGTCAACTTGTCAGACTGATGAGCCGTACCATCACTGTAAGAAACAAACCACAACACAAAACCAGAAGAGCCATGAGGAACTGAGATTAAAAAAAAAATCCAAAATAATCATATAGTCAATATAGCAAACACACTCTTATTACTGTGGGTATGTTTGACTTTCATCGTTCAGGGAAAGATTCCCTACAAACAACGCGTAGCCAGCCTGGTTTTAGTATAGGTCTGCTTTTATTTCCATATTCAACTCTTTGAGGGAGATGTCCTTTCACAATCTGAAAGGAGGAGGATATAGCCCACTGTAGTGCTGCTTCAGCACACTAAACCACATCATACGAAAAATGGTTCTGTTGACTTTTCCCCAAACAAAATGAACACCTGTCCATGCACTCGGGACATAGAAAGAGTTCTGAAACAGAAACATCGTGCGTGTGTGTAAGACAGAAGTGCACTGATGAATCTCACCTCACTGGCAATAGTCAAAAACTGCCAGTTGGCAAGTACTGCACGGGAGTCAGTAAGTAAATACTGGTAGTAGTGGATTTAAAAAGAAAAAAAGAAAAAAATCAAACCCTAAAAAAAAAAAAAGGAATAAAAATTTAAAAGCAGCGCCTTTCCAGTATCTCACTGCAGCAGGCAGCAAGACTTAAAGGCACTACAATGTGTCAGAATGGAGAAAATCTGGTGCATCCACCCTTCCAGAGTGCAAGAATATGGATTAAAAATTCCAAAGTTGATGTAGACTTTCTGAAAATGAACAAACTTCTCTTTAGCACAAGATATGGTGGTGCTGCAGAAAAGGAAAAGAAGAGGTGAGTTAGTTACTGTACTTTTGTACAGACAGCTCAACCTTACCCACAGACGCTAGATGCTGGTGAAAGGCTACAAAAGCATGTTTTTCACCTGTTCTTAAACTGACGTTTGTTTAAATGCAGACACTAGGCAGCTTCTCTCCCACTTCCTTCCATAAAAGATCTCCTGTGTATGGGACACAGATAAGCCAGATCCAACTATACTCAGAGGTATCAAGGCTATCAATTTTTTCTACTGGTACTGCTCATATTTTATTTCAACTCCTTAGATACGTGGAGGTTGAACAGCTGTTGGGTGACTTAGAGCTGCGAAAGGCACACTTCCAGTCTCCCCTCCAGTGAAGTCCTAAACACGACAGAGCAGGAACGCATTCCAGGTTTTAAGTCCTACGTGCCTTCACTATTAAAATATCTTCTCCCTCCTCAATACAACAATACCAAGCTCCCTAAAGGACATCTACTCAAATTTATATCAGCCCACAGTCAGCTTGCTGTATAATCTTCAGCACAGTATTTAAACTCTGTCCAGTCTTCAACTAATGTGCAATTCTTATGAAAGGCAAAAATTCTACCTAATAATAAATACAATTCCTTCTACTGACAGAACTGTGGAGTCTGCAATACACTACATTAAGAGTTGACCCTGACTGTTGGACTGTTGTGGGTTTGATCTCTCCAGGAAGACAGGACATTATTCTGCTTAGTACAGCTCATAAATCTGACTGTTTGTGATTACTTTTTAAAAAAAGCTTCTGCTTGTCCCCTCTAGCCACCGAGAAGACGTAGACCAACTCAGAGAATAACACATTCACTCCTGCAACAAACAGACATAACTTTCTCAAGCAAATTATTGAATCTGTAGCAACAGCTGACAGAAATTGTTTCTTTCTACTGAGAGTTATGCTATCTTACCACAGTTTTATTAATTACTCTGGTTCTGCAAGGGTAATAATTTCTTCATTGATAAAAAATTCAACAGTCTCCTCCTCCCAGTCATCGACATTGCTGTCCAGCTCATCTGTGTCTACCCCTGGAATGGAGAAAACATAAACACTGAATGCATGAAACAAAGGAGCAAGGGAAAGATTTAATGCTCTTGGCACCAACAGACCTTAAACCATCAGCAAAATAAGAGATATTTAGTGCTTTAAATTGTAACAAGGATATGCTAAATTAATTAAATGACAAACAAGCATTACGGTCTCCCACCACAGGATTTTCTGGTTTAATGCAAGACCCAAATCTCTTCACTGTCTTATCCCAAGGTCAAGCCAATGCTTGCTTCGAAGTGTAAAGAGGTGAGGTAAAACACCGATACCAAAACCTGGCAGCCAGCAATAGCTGAGCTTTCTCCCATTAAAGAGGAAAAAAAAAAAAAAATTAAGACAGACATCTGTTGTGATTCAGTATAAAAAGTATAAACAACCTTCAGAGAACAAGGGACTAGGTTTGGCAGGAAACGGAGGGAGAGAAGTGGATGAACCCCCAGAACAGGATAGTTGTTCTGCAAGCAGCTGCAGTTACCTAGCAGTAAGTCTTTACAATTACTACGCACGGCTTACCTCCTCGAAGCTCTAAACGCTCGTTCCTCTGCTCCATGTATAACTCTTGTGCCATCTTGCGGTACTTTCTGAACTCCTCCATCATTGTACGTCTCCTTTCCACGAGCTCCTACAGAGGCAGGAAGAGGTCGTTAAACCTCCCCAATAAATCGAATCCACATGGGATGCATTTGTTAGCAAGTCAAACTTTTTTTCCCATGACCATACTTCCTACTGACTTAAAAGAAATAAGATCTTTCTCTTATGTAATCAACAAGCTGTCTTGGTGAGGGTTTATTTTTGTTTGGGTTTTTTTTTTTTGTTTCAATTTCAAGAACTTTTCTTAAAGACTGGCTAATACAGCAAGTCACTAAGAACCCCAAAATTTTACCACCTTTACTTAATAAGGTATCACCAGTGCCTCTCCAGATTAATTATTGTTTAACCTGAGAGTTAAGTAGCATCTGTCTGAACTACCTATTGGAACTAACTATACATCTACATTCAAATAAACACAGATGTTTGTTACAAAAGAAATTTAACTTACATATCACCGTTACAAAATAACTAAGGACAGGTTACAAGAATTTCATCTACATTATTATATTCCAAAAGTGTCTTGCCTTTGAAGCTTTGGACTGGCTCAGGCGATCCTTCTGCTCAAATATCTTGGAGTATTTCTTCAGGTCCTTCTTAATTTGCTGTAAAACAGGGAATTTTATTTCAACTAGGATATCAGACTAGCAATCCAAACAATCATACTCTCTGAGAACTCTTTCAGTAGGCCTAAGCAGGATTTGCGTTTCTGAAAAATGTATCTCTTCTAGGCAATTCCCCTTCATTATAATTCCTGGCTTACAGATCATGTAAATGCTTCTGTGCACATGCAATTAGTGAAATCTGGACAGCTAAATTTAATTTTGTTATTCTTTATACCATTTCACTGCACCCTAACTGTAAGAACAACTGGTCACCATGTCTATTCTGTGCTTAATGAACAGTTAATACCTACAGTCATTCCCAGAAGTGAGGGCTCCTACAGCAGTATGTTTGGGGTTTGGGTTTTTTGATTTTGTTTCTCTGCCACCCCAATTCAGGGCAAAAGGCAATCGTGTGATTCTGTAACAGTTCAAGGCTCATCCTCAAGAAGGAGTAAGCCAAGTGTGCTTACACACCAAATCAACGTCAGCAGAAAGAGTCACTGGAATACACTACCTTTATCTGATCCTCACTGAGCAAGGTAGTTGGTCGTGGTCTCCAGAGAAGTTGACAGAACCTGTCTTTATTGTTTTTCTGAAGCAGACGGCCTTGGAAGGTCCATAACCAATATGCATTGTCCACCTGGAAGAGTAGCGCACCATCTCAGTCAAGATAAGTTACAACTTCACACACTGGTTCTCAATCTTAAGGGTCTGTCGTCTAAAATCATCACCATTAGTCCACAGAACCAGGGGGCTCTTTTTGTCACTGTCTTTCTTGCACAAATCAAATTCCTCAACAAAATATTTGTTCCACTGAAGATTTGCAAGAAGTTACCTTGTGAAAGATCACAACAGTTTGAAACTAAGCCAGCCCTTCTATCAGATTAAGTCTCAGATTCTATACTTGTACAGGAGAGGATTAAAGTGCAGTGGCTGGAACCATGCAAAAGTAGTGACAGGCGCAATAAATCCTGCTATTCTGTGTGGACCACAAGGAGATAAAGTTTCAAACTGCTAAGGACATAATGAAAATTCAGAAAAAGGACACAATGAGTCTAAAAGTCAGTTTAGACTCATGAACTGCCCTTCCGGAACTTATTTTCAACAACCAGTTAAGCTAATGGCCCACATAAATCCTGATGTTCAGAAATTAACATATAAAACTATGGTGCAGGTTTTAAGTCATATGATCAGTGACAGGTGTTAATTTCCTCCTCCTAACCAACAGCCCTTCCCAATACCTCTGGAAGAGAAAGAACAAAGAGCGAAAAAACCCCAAATCAAAAAACAAAGCACTAGTACCTTGTGGCTCCACCAAGACACAGAAGTCACAATGTATCTGCCTGTAGGATCCCATTCCACATCTGAAGCTGTATAGTGTTCGGCAATATTCATCATGGTGCAGTCAGATGTATCAACAAATGCTAAGGCACCATTCATGCTGCAAAGACAAACCAAGACAGATTGTTTTACACACTAGCACAGGTTTTTTAAAAGCGTTTCACTAGGTGCATCTTTACAAGTCCTCACTACAAAGATAAATTTTCACAGCAACCACAGGCTCGTACCAGTCTTTTGCTAGTCAGTATTTAACTTAAACAGCTGAAAAGTGTTTCTAAATATCCACTTTTCTGTTGAAAAAAGCATTTGTCATTTGATGTGGCAAAAATAGCAAGTAAAAGTTACAAAGGACTAAGCTACATTATGAAATTGCATCCCTTCTTTTCCTTTGCAAAGCTATATCAGGATTACATAGTAATGCAACATTCATGGAGATATCAAATACTTCTTGATGAGATACTCTTAGTCTTTTTCCTCCTTAAAATGAACATGGTGTTCATTAACCTGTGCAATACTCACCTTCTGAGGCCAGCCAACACTACAAATTGCCCTTGAGGACTCCAGAATATCGTGTTTGCCTGCTGTTTGTCAAAGGTTTCTGGAAAGAAAGATAACAAATTCAGAAAGAGATCTCAATCCAATGCCATCAATTAGCTTTACAAGTAGCTAACTCCACCCGTTCCTGAAGACATTGCTGAACTCTGCAAGCAAGTCCTAACAACAGTCCTTAGCTCTACACTTCTAAAGACAAAACCCAGTAGCACCAGAACATCCAAAGCTAGCAGAAGAAAGAAGAGAAGAGTATCAGAAGACCCCAACACCTAACTTGGGAATAAATTCTTTCTTAAAGTCTGTGCTATCATCTCACATGAACTTCCTAAGGCCGCAAAATTATTCTGGCTTGCAGGCCTTTTATTCCCAGACCCTGGACAGATTCAAAGTGAAAACAGTTTAGCTGCCACCAGAAAATTAGATTTCTAAAATACAGTGTCAGGCATAGCGCCTTTTGCCATACTGTCCACCACAAACAGCCAGAATATTGAGTTAACCGCATCTGTTGCCATGCAAAATGCTTAGTATCCACACCTCTCACTTGTTTTTCATTCACTTACTTATAAGTTCTATTTTCCCATTGTTTTTAACATGGTAAAAGGAAACTGAAATTCGTGGAGTTTCTCCATGCAGCACAGCGAACTTGCTTCCATTTGGTTCCCACGCAAAGGCAATGATGCTTTCTGTAACAAACAAACAAAAAGAGGGGTCAAAACTCTGTCAAAAGACAATATAAATCTTTGATTTCCAGCAGTTGCCAAAGAAACTCAAGATGCTGAAAAAAGGGAACCCATCAGTTAAGAGATTCTGCCATGCAGACTACCTTTATAAAACACAGGTTGATAAGGCAAATGCAGGGAGTTACGGGAAGTGTTTCAGTCAAAAAATAGCTCCAGTGTCTCTCATCTTCTACAAAATACACTCAATTTGATCAGCCCTACCATCTTTATCAATAAAAGATTTTCAGTTCTGTAATTTTTCAAGTCAGTCACAAGCATGAGTAGCAACAAAAGTTTTCTCATTTTTACAGGATAAGCCCTGGAACATGAATACTGTAGCTCCTCTCAGAAGAGTTAACTTCCTAGTTATGTCACGCGTTGACAGGAATTTCTAAGAAACATGCAAGCATCTACTCAGAGTTTAAGATCAAAAGTAAGGAAATACTTGGGATTACCTTTCATTTCCACCACATCCACTGGCACCTGTTTCTCTCTCATTCGGAATATTTCAAAGTTGGTCACTACTCCCTGTAAAGGCAAAGATCAGCTCATTATCCAGCAGAGAAGCAGTACAACAAACAGTTTTATCACCAGGCATAGAAGGACAACTACACAATTAGCCTGTCAGGACGCAGGATGAGACAGAGTCAAGATTTGTTTCTTTAATGAGAGCAGATAAATACTGTATAACTCATTATCCAACACATTCTAAACGATTCCGTTCTGATAAAGCATAACTGAAGAATTGTACAACAGCATTTTTTTTTATTTTCAGACTGTTATGAAGTGTAATTAATACAGATAAACATCTGGCACATTGTGCACCGTGACCTATGGGTTGTTCAACAACTGCTTAACAGTGAGTGGGGAAAAAAGGTGAGGCACATAGCTCTCAACCCAAGTCCAAGATGACACTAAAGTCCAAGCAAATCTTGGATGCAAATATTACATACATTTGCTCTCTACATGCCTCAAATTAAAATGGAAAAAAAAAAGAAAAATAGCTTTATCATCATATAATTTACACTGCCTATATTAAAAGACAGTACTGTAAGAAAATGAGATGTCAGCATGAGATAGAACCAAATTTTATGAATATAATCAGAATACACATACCTGTGTGCCTTTGGGAGTCCTGTCTACCTTCACACACAGGTAATCCCCGTTCTTCTGCCAGTGTAGTTTGCAATCTACAACATTGAACAAATTCCGCACACGAATTTCTTGTCTAGAAGGCAGCTGCATCAAAGTCACTCTTGCTGGGATGTCTTTGTCCTCAGGCACCCAGAAAGCAATTATGTTACCACCAGGAGACCATGAGAAGTCTCTACAGGAAGAAAGTTAAAAACATGCCATTTTAATTTTTAGTTAGAGATACTATAAGCAGAAACCATTTTCATCATTGTATCTGAATGCTGTGGACAAATATCAGCTCTCAATAATAAGGACAGATACAGACAAGCAACTGACAACAGTTTAATAAACTTACACACACCATACCAAGACAGATTTTTAACCTGCTATTTAAACTTGCTATATGAGCAATATTATCAAAACAGGACATTTCACTAAAGAATACAGGTTACACCAGTGTAAGTGCCAAAGATCTAAGAAACAGGATGATTAAACCAATGAGCAAAATGCCCCTATTAAATTACACTGGAGACAATCTTCTTGCACCTGGGTACACTTAATTCTCTTGTTGCTTCAGAGAGGTACCTCAAAAACTCTCACAGTAATCAGCACCTATTGTGGAGAGACACACAAACCCAAACCCGGACCTTGCCAACAGGCAGTCCTATAGCACGCTGTTTTAACCCAGCATACAAATCTTAAGAGATACTGCCAAATAAACTGCACTCCAGTTTGGTTTTGTAGACAAGGAACAGGACTCCCAAGCGAGACCCTGGATTAAGCAGTACCACAAAAAGGATTTCAAAGCCTAGAAGCTGTCGACTGTGGACATCAATAAACAGAGAATTTTCCACTCCTTTTTGCCAGTTTGTCTAATTTGACCACTTCAGCACACGAGGCCATCTGCTCTCGTCAACAGTCTGAAGATTCCTCTCACTATAACAAAGCCACAAACAAAGATTCCAACTAAAGAGAGCTGTTATCTGTACAAAGGAATACTCACCTTATCCCAGTGATTTTCAAGCTTTTTTTATCCAACAAGCCCATGGACTAAAAGAGAAAGGTGTGAATTTTCAAGTTAGTAACGTTCCTATATTTACACACGCCTCTTATGCCCCTATTATTAGAGCACATAAACTAGGAAATTGTGTACAGTTTTCAGAGATCCTGTATCCCTACTTTTTATTGTGAACATATGCATACCGCAATTACAAATAAAATAAAAATTGCTGTACAGAATGAATCAATACAGCAGCCTGAATTATGATGAAAAAGCAGAACAGAATAGATTAGGCTGCAATTTATAGTGTTTTGGGTACTTTGGCAGTCACCTGCTACTGAGAGCTGGGAAGCATCACGTAACCTCGATCCTATTGACTCTTGTAAGTAGTACATTGAACTGTTGAGTCCTTCTAGAAGTGTGCTGCGAAATTTACAGTCAGACTCAGCTGTAAGTTTTTCAGCCAGGAAAGAACAAGACAAGCAAACGGATTTCTACCCTTTTAAGCCCAGCTCTAGAGTGCATTATTAAAATGTATCATTTGAAATAGATACCATGGGAAAGACTGAAATTGTAATGCAATAAGTGTTATGGAAAAAAACAGCAAGAACTTACAGGTGTTTCATAGATGCTGAGGGTATCTGAAGTCATTCGAGCAAAGAATTTACCATCATGACTCCATCTAAGTAAATAAAACGAAAAAAAAAAAATTAGATACGAACTGCCTTTTTATTAAACAGAGTCTGAGGCTACTTGTTCTCTGTATTCTGTTTCTCAACCTACTTAAAAATAGGCCAGTGAGCTGAGTTTTCACAGTGGAATCCTCGCTTCTTTTGCCCAGTCAAAATATCCCAGATGATAATAGCCTGAGGGTCATCCTGTGTGTCCATCAAAGGGCTGAAGGTCACTAAATACCTACAAAAGAAATAAGCAATTTCACTATTCAAAACTTCATCCAATACATCAGTACAAGCAAGCTTTCATGCAAATAATATTTAAATACAATGCACTTTCAAATGACAGTTTCTCTAACGGGCTACTTTGAAGAGCAGGAAAAATAAGAACAGTATGATAATGAGGGAGAAAGCTTCCAAGACACAGTATTTCCCTGGCATTCCTCTGGCCGAAAAGACTCTAAGATTTATGTGCAAGTCTTCCCATACTGATGTTACAAGAGAGGGGAACTCACCAAATACACCGTTACCTACTATATAGTTTTGCCGCGAGAACGTCATTGGTTTTGAAGCAAATATAAATCCATTGACTTTAGCCAATCTGAACTATAGATATGCTAGACTTTTCCATTTGAAGATAAGTAATCTCTCTTTGATGCAATAAAACATAAAACCCAATTGCTTCCAAATATGTTACTTGAAAAGTAGCAAAACAAAAGGCATCTCAGTCCTGAAATTATTTTAGCCTTCTCTAAAGAGCTCTGTAACATTAAAGAAAGCTTAAGGAATTCATTTCAGTATTACAGACTTGGAGGATGCTACTCAACTGAAACTTTTCAGAGAACTAGAAATCTAACGCTACAGACATCCCATCCAACTAAAGCATAAAAATACAATCTTCTCCCTTGGGATAATAATGTCTTTGACAAAACTTTTCAGCTCAGTTTTGTACACCAATTATTCCAGACTATGTTACGTATCTTTCCTGAAGTCAAAGAAAAGCTAGAGTTTCACTCATTCTAAGGTTTTATGCATGAAAAGCGGTATTTCCAAAGGCAAAGGAGAACAGAATACCCCAACTACATGAGATCTGAAAGCACAGCAGCAAGAACGCATGTGCTTTGTGCTTTTGATCCCTTCACCCAAACCAATGCCATACTCCATACCTTTCACAGGGCGAGAAGTCAATTAGCTGCACCCCCTGGTGACTAAACCTTTGAATCTGCTTGAACTTCTCTCCACCCCAAAGTGCGATGCCTCTCTGGTGGAACGTAGCCAAGTAGGTACCCTTTGGGGACCAACGTACATAGGTTTCTGTCCACCGCTGGATTAAAAAAAAAAAAAAGGATATGCAAAGTTTTAATTTCAGGCTGGATTCTCCTAAAGGAGAAAGAATTAAATGTGTGGCTTGTAGCATCACATTTTACAAACCCATTCACTAAGTGACAATCTCAGAATTAGTGGTATCTTGGACTAGTTGCGGAGTTTAATTTCATGCACATAATGCACAGTACTTATTCTTCAGGTTGAAAACTGTCAACTGAGACATTTTCAACTTACTGATCACCAAAAACATTTTCCAGGTACAGTGACCACCTTTATATAGTAACAATTAAACCCACCTAACAGGCTTGGGTTTCCTTACTGTCTTTCAGCCCTGGTAAGAACATACTCTTCTTAGAAGTAAGGGTGAGTATTGCAAATGTCTTAAAAACAGTATAGCTCTTGACCTTCAGCTAAGTTAGAGAGGTATCAGCAATAGAGACCATGGTGATGAGCAAAATTACTCATCATCCCAGAGCCAACTTCTTTCTACTGTAATGCACAATGGTTATTAAAGTAAATGCTTCTGGGTACCAACAGTTCTCAGCAAGGCAACTGCCTACAGCAGACAGGCACGCTAACTCTCCCTTTTATATGCTATTACCAAACCAGCTATTCCTCTTTTGCACCTCCGTGGTCAGCAAAAAGTGATCAGAAGCAGCATACTTAAGCACATACTCAGCTCTAATGAATAGTACGGCTCCTCAAACTCTGACGTTGCACTTTCAGGTCTTTCTCAATCATGTATAATATACAGATGAAGGAAGCTAATAGGCATTATGGACCAGTTAAAAAAAAAAGAACACTATAAACAGGTTAACTACACATTTGTTTTACCTAAGCAGCTAAGTCTAATTCTAAAAGGTGTCATTTCACCACTTCTCTTAAAAAAGGAAAAAAAATAGTATTTCAGCAATGGGGAAAAACCTTTTTTTTTTTTTAAAAAACGAAAAACCTGAAATGTCATAAAGTAAATGAGACTGACAGTGTATCTGCAATGTACAGCACTTCCAGGACACTCACTGCTCTGTCCTCTATTTGAACAGGTTCCTTGATATCATTCCAAAAAATGGATGTGCGGTCTCCTGACTCAAAGATCACACTGTACTGATCCCTACAATCAGGATCTTCCAACCAGTATCGTAGATTCCCCTAAGAAAAACAGAAGCAAAAAGATTATTGACGAGTCAAAGGCTAAGACGACAAGTTCCCCAAATTAATATGCACCTGGCAGGTGGAAGTCGGTCTTACAAACAGCATGCAACTCTGGAGTCTTACCATTGCAAGCAAGTTTTTAAAGTGAAATTAAACAGAATCATCTAGGTTGGAAGGGACCTTTAGAATCGAGTCCAACCATCAACCTAACACTGTCAAAACCACCACTAAGCACCGCATCTAGCTGTCTTTTAAATGCCACCAGGGATGGTGATTCCACCACTTCCGTAAGCAGCCTGTTCCAATGCTTGATAACCCTTTTGGTGAAGAAATTTTTCCTAATATCCAATTTAAATAATTCAAACTACCAGTTATTGGAGGGTGAGAGAACTGATCATAAAAAGGTGGACCTCCAAGGTGGTCTGATGATGTTTAACATTTCTTATCCAATGTAACTCAAGGAGTTCCTTGGTGGGTTTTTTTTTTTTTTAAAACCTATCCCTTCCTCCACAGGACTTTTTACAAAGCTAGTGGTCAACAAACACAGAAGTTTGCCTTAAACATTAAAAAATATGAGAAGATGCTTTCAAAATTCTATTTTTAAATGACTTGTGCAAAATCATTGTTTACTCTTAACTTTTACCAACTACTAAGCAGAACCACTCAGTTGTTGCTGTCACTTCATGGCAGTGAGAACGAAGGAACAGGAGCACACGATTGCTACTGCTACTTATAACAACACTATTAACACATCATTTCTATTTTCATACGAACACTTCAGCAATGAAGTATTCATTTCATATTATGCTGAATATTCTTTCCAGTCTTGCAAAAAATCCTTACCAAATCCTTAAATGGCTGTTTCTCAGGGATTTCCCATTCATCACTGATTGTCATGTACCTGAAAGAGCAATTTGATTGGTTACACTTCGTGCAGGTACTCTTGATTACAATCCCAAAATCCACAGACATATACGATAGTTGCACTCACTTATCAAAGTCTGTGAAAAGGTTGACTCTGAAAGTGTGCTGTTTATCCAGTTTGTATCCATCTGCATTCTTCACAGCATCCACTGCATGAGATGGAGACATGTACTCCAGAAAGATGTACCTACAACGAAGAAAGGCGAGAGTAGGATGTCATCGTTGACTACATAATAGGCTCATAATAAAAAAGAAAATAAATAAATAAAAAAAGTAACAATGCAGATAAACTAAGAAGTCAGTACAGAGCACCTACAAAATAACTTATTGTCTTGTCCCTAACCAAGTACGGTCAAAAGCAATTAACCTCCATGTTGGCCACAGGGATACACACACTTTTAGCTATATTGGCTCAACCTGAATTAAACTGATATCCTTCCTGTAAATGCACTAGACTAAGTGATGAATGCAAGTTCAATGCAACACACAACAACAGTGAGAGCTAGTAACAGGCAGGTTAAGTATGCAGCTCTTTCCAGTTGAATGAGAGGTGATGTTTAGAAATTGTAAATCTCGGCACCACAGGAATCTCAAAGCACAACTCTTGTTTTTCAGTGACACTGAATATAATTCAGCTTTCTTCTTGCCACTAATGCAGTTTAGCTTGTAGCCCAGCAGTCTTAAAATTAACGGCATCCTCAAGACTGTCAAACACTGCCTCAAAGAGAGGCATGAACACAGAGAGAGAGAATAATTTTCTCACCCTGACCTTATAGAACCAACAATCCCTCCATTCCATAAAACCACCGTTTTTTTATGCTTTCTAAACTATGAATTCCTCCCAAACTCAGGAATATACGCTACTCTGACCGCAGTAACACATCATATTTATCAGATTTATTTTTGCCTGGTTTCTCTCCCTAAAACTTTCTTTCGCTTGCCCTCTACCTTTGGGCTTGGTGATTTCTGGTCAGCTTTCTTCTCAATTTCAGATGCTGCAATTAACCAGGAACAGGGATCAGAAGTTGGCAAAGGGGAAAAGGATCCCGGGAAGGGCTCCCTGAACTTCGGGAAGCTGGAGTCACTAATGTAAGCATAGGCACTGCCAACCAGAGCTTTAATATTGTCAGTCCGTTTTGCAATAAACAGTACATCCACTGCTACTAAACTTTTAACGAAAATGGACCTTTAACCTATTTATTAGCCATGGCAGAAAATTAACAAAAAAACCCTCATTTAGCACTGCACAGCAATTTGTCTTACAAACCCAGCTAAACTGTATCCATAATTAATTCCCACACATGCTGTAGCTTAATGAGCTATTAAGCTTCTCAGCTCCCTCTGGAACTTCTGTTTGTCACTGAGCCTAGATGTCAGGATTGTACTGAATAAGACAGAAGAAAGTGATGAGCATGACTGTGAAGTCACCATAAAAATTGGCCATAAAGTATTGACACTAATAATCAAGGGTAAGTCAGAGCAGTGTTTCAATCCTATTTCCAGTAGGAGTTATCATGGCTTACCCTTTTGTCTTCCCATCTGCTTCTGGATAAAATTCATTGATAATTTTACCAAACTTGGAAAATATTTTGTGGATGACATTCTTCAGTTTCTCAAGCCGGTCTGGTCCAACCTGGGGAACATTATCCACAACGATTACCGAGTCAATTCCATCTGCTTCCTGCGGCTGATCTTTCAGTACATCACCAAGTAATTCTGCAAAGAAAAAGCATACAAGAAACTAAGACACAAGTCTACATGATTGAGGAGGAAGACAGAAAGATTAAAAGAATAGTGATAGCAAGAGAAGAGGAACACTTCAAGTTTCAGGAAAATGATTCAAGAATCATTTAAGAAACTTTGTAGTGAATGAACACTATCAGAGAAAGAACTGAAGTGAATACACAACGCTCCAACAATACTTCCTTGCTAAGAGGCATGATTATGCAGTTTCTCAACAAACTTCAAACAGTTAACTCGAAGTCTTTCTTGAAAAAATACTTTACACTGAGGACCTCAACACGTACACTATTAACTTGTTTCAGGAGTTGAAACTAGCTCACGAAGTCCTCAACATTGCCAAAAGAGCAGACAACTATAAGATTCACTACTCAAGCTCTGACTAGTAGCCTTGCTCAAATTATAACCGGATGACTTCGATAAAAAGAAATTTAACACGTACCTCCCTCCCACGTTACAAAAGTTTTAGCATAATTCAAAACTATCTGCCATACTGGAAGCTCTGCACGCCTTAGCATCATTATAATTATGTTTGAGAACTCATGCTCTGTCTAAACCTTTAATTAAACACAAAAATGAAGGTCAAAGACAAGAAACTTAAAGCCATATTTAAGCATGCAGCAAGTGAAGACAAGCACACACCTCTTCATACTCTGGATATTCTTCAACCACTCTAATCCCCTTTCCTATATCATCTTACAAACTTTGGGAGTACTTGCTGGCGAGATGGTTTGTTCAGTCCCTGTGCTGTCAGCTTCGGGCTTCTTTCTACTGGGAAGAGATTGCCTACAGCATTGTTGAAGTTTCCCATACACAGAAGGGAGAACAATCAGAAGGACTGCAACTCTGGAGCCGTGGCTTATGTACCACGCTGGGATAAAAACACTTAAAAGGTACAAAGTACACCTGTAAGTCGTTGAAGCTCCTAATTTTGTGCACAACAACACTGCATTATTTTTATGTGGTAGGCTTCTAGATATACATTCTGTAGAGTTCTAGCCATATCTAACTTTAATCTATTCCTCAAGTCAATTCTATTAGGTTGTTCTGTATCCATCAACTAAACCCTATTGATAATGGTATGAATTTAAACACACTTCTCAAAATAGCATTACCTAACTACAGGAATGTACTGACCTGTAGATCCAAGAAGAGTCAGAAAAATTACACCAATGATTCAGTCCTCAATGGATTGAACTAGAATCGCTAAAGACAAGGCTATCCAAAAAATCTCTCAAATAGTTTTAAACCAAGGTTATTTTTAAACCTTTCCAGGAATAAAATCCCAAACTATCCCTAGCTATCTGTTCAAACATACACTTTAATTCTTGTCTAGATTACTGATCGTTTCACAGTGTAATCAGTCATGCCCCTGCAACTTATTAACTTGATCGCATTACTGTATTCTAAAGAAATATCAGTTAGAATTGGCAGATTATCTCTGTTTTATTGACATTTTTAGTATTGTGTACTTAAATGGACAAGAATAGCCATTCTGCTAACAAAAAAGCCAAACGTGCTGAAATGAACGGCAAAGTTTCACACATGCCATATAAATATGAAAAATTATCTGCAGTAAGTTTTAAGCTTATGTAAAGACCACAATAAGATGCCAGACTAGACAGAAAATAAGTGCATGCCACTGTAGTTCTGAATTAGAACATAAAGACAAAACTTAAGAGAGTCAGACTATATATAGCATTCACAGACCAGGGAAAAAAATCCAAACGCATGTAGAAACATTTAAAATATGAGAACAAATGAAAAAGGGTGTGAGATGTGTTGACATTTTGAAGACATTTTAACAGAATTTTGCTGGTTTTGGAATTCTAGAAATTATTCTGCCCGGAAACAGCACTGTAAAGTTCTCTAGCAGTGATGAAATATGCTTTCTTTGAATTTCAGACTACCAAAAACCTGGACCTTCTTTAACTTTAAGCTTCAACAGGTTATTACATGTGAAGCTTTCCATTAATTTGGGGCGATAGGCTTCACAAAAGTTTATGCATAAACAGATGCTATTACCACCAAGATTATGTAGTACTCACAGAAGGTTGTCGTTTGTAGTATTTATTACTCAAAAAAGTGCTCTCCATGTGCTTGTAGGAACCACACATAAAAAGTTAAAAGACCCTAACTTGTATAACAAAAACAAAGACCCAGAAATTGTGAAAATCTATCAGTAATGGTAACAACTAAAGAAAGCTGAAGAGGTGAGAGGAATAACCCTCCATGTTATGTCATTTTAACTTAACCTGCATACTTCAGATTACACCCACAAACTTCTCCCATTTATAGCTACTACTTACTGGTTTGTAGCAACTATTCAAAAATGGCTAAGATGACATTTATGCTTCAGAGCGAGTCAAAGATTCAGTGAAGAGCGTACAACGTAAAGATTACTGAAGAGCAGGAAGAGTTGCTAGAAGCTGATGTTTAAGAAACAAGTTAGAAGAGAGCCCTTCGCGGGAAGCAGCAGACTGAAAATTGGGAAAAGAAAAAGTCAAGCACAGGAAAAGTTCCTAAAAAACCCCAGAGTTAACAACAGCTATTCTGAGAGCACAAAACCATACAGACCACTGAGGATGAGCAAAAAACTTGATGGGAAGATAGAGGCACCAGTCCCAATAAGCACAGTCATAGACGATGACAACTTTAAGAGCACTGTTTGGAACAGGTAGGCAAAGAAGTAGAAGGAAAATGGAACATACAGCAAAAACCCGACTGCTTTCAAAAGTACAGCAGTGGGTATGGGGAAATCACTCCATAGACAGTATTTTCTACCACACAGACTAAAAGTGGTTGAAGTTACTGCCAAAGGTATTTTGGATCACCTTCCCCCTCCTTCTTTAACTTTTTGCTGCAAAGTTGAAAGCTGATTCAAATTGTTACAGATCCAGAAGAGAACACTGATGAGTGCTGCAAGTTAACTTCCTACTATTTACTGGACCTCAAGATAATCCCTCAGGAGTAAGCCATTCTCCAGGTAGCTGACAATACACTGAAGTTGTGGCTAGGTAATCACTTGCCTAGGATTTACAACATATGCAGTGAAGCACCTGCTATGCCTACAATAATTGTAAGGATTGAAAGGAGGAATTTAAATATCTGATATTACAGTAAAACAATACACAAATTTCTTATTTACCCTATCTTACATTTTCCCTGCATATAAAATGAAAGCATGTCCCACAAGGACATTTCCATAGAAGCCTACAAGAAAAAAAAAATACACAAAAGGCTAACTTTTTAGGCTATATTAGTCATTTTTTTTCATAACCACTTCTCACAAAAGACTTTGTAGGCCCACAGACAAACCAAGGAATGCATATTTAGATTCATGTGCAAGAATACAACAGTTTTGATTCATTAAAGAGTAACAGATTAAAGACAAATTCCTACATTGTTCCATTTCTCTACCTGAAATTCAAAATTGTGAACAAAGGAAATCTTCAAAGGAGAAGAAGCTGGTTTAGCCAGCTCTTATTCCACCCACAAGAAAAGTGGGGTGTGGTGGGTACACAGCTATCTTCAGCTAGCAGTATTTTAAGGACCACTATCATTATCTGAACTAAACCTTCATTGCATCTAAGTGGTTATCTGACACATCCCTTCTTGTGCTTGAACTTGGATCAGCTGTTCTACCACGTCAACACCATTCTGGAAAAAAAAGTTGAAGTAATGCACCTGAGATGGTCCAAATCTAAAGCTGGTCCAGCTCAGAGGTGTTCCTGAAGATGTAATGTTATCATAGGCATTGACATAGCTTTGGCTCACTGACACTGACGGACTGCCTTTCTCCTTGGGGAGTCATCAGGATAAGCGGAAAGGACCAAGGAAGCTCAAGAAGTGACACACAGATGGAAAGCCAGACCAGCAAGAGTGACCAAACTTAAGCACTGTAATTCAGCTACTAACACTGTATTATTCATACAGCTGAGAAGTCAACCAAATTAACCCTTAGCAATAAAATAGGTGTGAGGATGGAAAATATGCCTAGCTTCTGAATAGACAGAAATGAACATAATAATCCTGTATGTAGACACAGTGTATCAAGCACTTAACTAGACAAAAAGAATCCAACTACATACTTGCACACAATTTTGCGCAAGTCTTTAAGACACAAACATACGAGTTCAAAGAGCAATACAGACTATGAAATGGAGACTAGCAAACACTTTCTTATTCTAAGTTACTTCGCTGCTGTTTTGTGAAGCTAAACACAGGACTGGAAGACTAGAAGGCACATGTATCACCTGTGTTCCATCGCCAACTGAAATAACTGACTTACAAACAAATTATCAAATGCTTTAAGAAATATTTTTCCAGTTCTGTCACATGTAACCTAATACCCTACAACATGCAGGATACACATTTATAAGACCATCCAACAGCACATATGCTAAAACGAACATTGGCAAGACAAGTACTTTTGTTAGTCAAGAACTGAGATTATTTATGTAGAAAGATTTATCTGAAAAATATTGAAACAGAGTTCTAACTCCTGCGTGCCAAAACTAGATATTCCCATAATTATCGATTAGCCACTTTAAAACAATCAATAACCAATACTTTTAAAAGAGCCTCAGTTCGAATTTCCACCTGCCAAAAATAATTTTTCCATATTTTTTTGTGACAAAGTGTCTACATCACATCCTCATGAGCACTAACTCTTCTCAAACCCTGTATTTATTTATGGATTTCACTCTGGAGATGTGGAAAAAAAAAAAAGAAATAGAACGATGAAATCTAGTTTGCAAACATCTGGTTAGCAAGTTAAAGCTTCCGTTTTTACAGTGAAGTGTAACTAATGGAGGCAAAAGGACAGCACCCAAGCCGATGATCCCACTCTCTCAGGGCAGCCCACAGGCAGTGCTTGAAGCTGAATAGTAAACTGAAGAACATCAGCAACCGCACATGGCAGACGCACCAGAAGCGGCCTCATTTCACAAACGCTGCGATGAAGACGTGTACTTCGCGTTACGAGCAGCCCCGCGGGCGGGGGACGAGCCCTCTGCCGGGCCCGCCGGGGCCCGGGGGCC
>NW_009646541.1:131589-135215 GCF_000708025.1 Charadrius vociferus
GGCCATCTCCGAGAGTTGCGTTAAGTCTCTACGAGGCCTTGTTGGGTTTAAAATAACGGTTTCCGTGAGGTAAAAAGTGACGGTCGCCGTCCCGCAGCACCGCTGTGACACTCCGGTTGGCGGGAGAGGCCTTCCCGAGGGGCGGTGAGCCCGGCTGGGGACGGTCACCCGGCGGCGCAGTGGTACAGAGAGAGGGACGAGTCGAGTGTCTCTGTGTGGCGTTTCCCAGTGATGTGAAGCGTCACCTTGCCTGATCCCGACATCTCGGTGTGACTTAAAACTGGTAAAGTCCTCCTGGTGGCGGCCAAGGTGACCAACTTTCTGCCAGAGCTGCCCTCTCTTCATCTGTTAAACCATTATCTTTTATTTTGCTGATGCAAATACCTGTGGAGTGTCATTTTTTTCCAGCATCTGTGCCAATATGACAGATTCACAATGGCAAAGGGAACCTGAATTTGTCTTCATTACCATCTTGAGGTTTCAGTGGCATTTTTGTCCCTGCCCAGGGCAGGGGGGTTAGAACTCGATGATCTTCAAGGTCCCTTCCAACCTAAACCATTCTATGATTTTTAGAGGAAAAAGAACAGTTCTTGAGGAACAGTTCATCTGCGTTCATTCCCGAGATGAACACTTGCATTTTCTATAGTTTTTTTTTTTAATTTATTTTTATTTTTTCCAGTGCTTTTAATCAAATCATCAAAACATACAGAATAAGAAGGCCAGCATAAAAAAATTAATTAGAAGAGCAGGTATTGTACTTAGCATTTTAAATTTAGACCCTATCTTATATTGCAGAGTCTTTCATATTTTGATAAAGTCTTGACAAGGAGATATGTAAGAAATTAAGCCAAGAAAGTTCTGTAATTCATCAGCTGGTCACAAGATGGCATCCTAACTCCTAAAATTCAATTAGGTGAGCGTGTCAATTCTGTATTTTCGCTATGGACAACGCTCATGAATGGAAATGATGACTGGCACTTTGCAATTGTTGTTTTGGGTATTTTTGTTATATCATGGTAGTTGATCAGACATCAACGTCCTGGTTTGCGGCAGCGTTGGCACGCTAAAGCGTACAGAAAATGCTGTTACCTCTCCTGCCACAACCGTGTATTTTCCCACATGTGAGGGAGGACGTGCTGCGGTTCAATCCATAGTCCCAGCCGGCTCCTCAAGATTACACAGCTCTTCCAGGAACATGTATGTGGTCTCTCTCACCTACGTTTTGCCACTCTCGCATTGTCTGTGGTGTCGGAATATGCAGTTTCTGTGTATTACCTTTCTTCCCGTTTGCAAGCTAACGACTACTTTTACAATCACTTTGGTTAAATGCTGAATCTGAATGTTGGATCCTCCTGACCTATCTTTGCACGGTCTGCTGTTTGCACTTTCCTTTACTTTGCAGCAACTTTTAATTTATCTTCTCTTCCTTCCTTCCTTCCCCCTCTCCTGTCTTCTATTGATTTTTCCCTTCGGTCCCTGTGCTGCTATCTCACTGCTATTCTTTGTCTTCCAGTCCTTGCTCAGCAATCTGAGGGTGAGTGGAAGGACTTTTAAAACCAGCGATTTTGGCACTGGCAGCTGGAGCCTCTTCCTGTAAGTGTTCCACATGCAGAACTCCTAATCAACGGGAAAGTTTGGGAAATCTAGCAAGAATGGCTTCTTGTAACACAACTGTCCAACCAGCAATGCCTCGTGAATTTTACCGAGTGCAAGTGATCTGAGAATAGGGGACCTGAAAGCTCTGTTTCCTAAACTGAATTCTGAAAGAGTAATCAAGCTCTTGCACTCTGTATGAAATTTGACCTGATACCGATAGGACGTGCACGGCATGACGCATCGGAAGGCCGGGGCCTCAGGTAGTCATGTACTTTTGCGTTCCATTTGTTACCTGGAACCTGCTGACACCTGCCCTTTCCTCCTTTCTCTCGTGATTATAGTTTCTTTATGCTATATGTTTTCCAGAAGCTTTTGCTGCATTAACAGCAAATATGGAAGTGTTCAATAACTTCGGTCACGCACAATCTTTCTGGCCCTGTTCAAATATTATTTCTGCAATTGAATTCTTTTTCCCAGTGTTTTGCTTCAAGACTCCTCCCATGGATTGCAAAAGCAATCTTCAGTTGAGAATGTCATATTTATACCAAATAAATAGTTATGCTATTAGCTTAAGTACAGACCAATCAAAAATCTATGCCGAAATGAGAACATGTTGATTCCTCCATTCATTTTCTCAAAAAATGCTATATAGGCGAAAAATTGCGGAGCGCTTAGTTTTCAGAAGTGCTGAGCGTGCAAAACTCTCCCCTCGGCTGCTGTATAAACATGATTTGAAGGGCCTCTCAGCTTAAATAATGCCATGCTTTTTTAATTTCATACACAGCTTCAGTCTGCACCCACGCTTGTGGGGATCTCAGCTGAAATAGCACTGAGGCGAGAGGCAGAAGGAAAAGGAGAATCACTCGAGTCGTTCACATCTTTGTAGCAGCGTGAAAAGTTTCAAGGGAGAGCCTTAATGACCTACACCTGAAATAATTCTCACTTTATGATTTTCTGGTTTAGTTCTTCATGCTTATTTGTCTTCCCAAGATTAATAAATATCAGGAACATTAATTAATGTCTGCATCCAATACTTTGAATATTAAAAACATAAAACGCTGTTATGGATTGGTAGCGTCTTAATCTGGAGCTCCGGAATCTATGCATATCTTTCTGTCTTGCTGGTTTGATGGTGTTTTCAGGAAAACCACTGTAGAAAACATAAGCCTTATTTTTCACTAGGGTCAGCCATATCATTCCTGACTAATAAAGTACAGGAAATGGGAAGAAAAAAAGCCCTAATGTGAGGCATTCATACTTGAAATTCTTATTTTTATGCAGTTTTAGAAAGTGTATTTGCATTCCAAATGCTCATATTTCTGTGCTTTCCAGAATAGGATGAGGTTGGTTTCTACCATATTTACCTTTATTAGGGCATTCCTTCTGGTGCATAGCATAAAATGCCACTGTGCCTTTTCCTTTGGAAAAAAATATCTACTTTAAGTTATCATCAAGAATATTTCATAAAAATCCAAATGTGTCCAAAATACCAAAAATACTGGGTTTAGGAGACACCCCGATGGGTTGACTAGATGGCAGCAGAAGTGAAACGCCGTGGAAAAAGGTAACTTAATGAAAGAAAAATATACTGACGTTGTCTCGGAGTATCTCATCTGAGTTGAAATACGAAGCGCAGCCGCCCCGTCAGTCGCCGGATGACAGACAGGACTGTTTTATTACCACTACCAACAATTTATCTACTTTTCGTCACACACGATGAAATCTGCCTCAAGTTCACGTTCCCAACAACCACCCTTTCCAGTTTTCTGGGGGAAAAAAATTTTTAAAAATAATTAATTTGATTTCAGAATAAAGCCTGTATTAAACCCATGAGGTGATGGCTTCTTTTTCTGTGCTTTAAAGATTTATTATTCATCCTGAAGTGGTTGAGCAGCGCTTTGAGCGATGCAGCGGGGAGGTCTTACCGCCCCTCTGGGGAGACAGCCCTCCCCCCATCGGGGACATTATCGCGACCGGTGACATTTTGACACGTCCCCAAATCTCCCCCACAAGCCGAATTCCCCCCCGCC
>NW_009646541.1:135890-136615 GCF_000708025.1 Charadrius vociferus
CTCCCGTCTGAGGAGCGGGCGGCTGGTGAGGTGGAGAAACTGGGAGGCAAAGGCTGCCAGCACTTGTTGTGAAAGGAGAAATGGAGGGAGCTGCTGGGGGAATTCAGAGAGTACCGTGCTGGGGGCTCGTAACGGTTAAACTGTGGGAAAGTTTTAGAGGGGAAAACGGGGTAATACAGTTCTCTGAAGCTCTCTTCGTGCTGGCAGTTGCTGTTCTGTGTGTAGTATTTTGTTTTTCTTCTCTGGAAAGAAAAACTATCAGAGGTTACAAGTGGGTAAGCTTTATGCAGGGACAAATGGCTTGGATGGGTTCTGTTCAGGATCCACTGTCAGCGTGCTTTTGCTAGGCCTGTGACGCTCCTGGGGCACATCATGCTTATGAATCAATTATTTTGGAATATTTCTGTCCAGGATTGATGTAAGATATTGGGATATTGAACGGCAGCCTTTGTGGAAAAAAAATGTCCTACTGTACCAAAGAGAGAGCTTGTTCAGGTATGTCTATTATGGATTCACCGTCTGCTTCAGGAGCCTTATAGTGATAAAACAGTTGTCTCTGAGTAGAGTATTCTTGGTCTGATTAACCTCCTCACTGGTGATGGTGCTTCTGTAGCTGTCTCATCTGCTCAGCCTTACTTAGAAAACTTGGCTTTCTTTGACAAAGCTTATATTGTGAATGCTGAGAGAAGGTATCTAATGATCTTAGCAAAAGAAAAATAACGCTG
>NW_009646541.1:136662-164198 GCF_000708025.1 Charadrius vociferus
TGATGTTGGAAGATTCACACCCATAAGTAACTTTGGAGATCAGCAGCTTGTCATTGAATATTCTAGGAAGATCAAAATCTCCTGAGTAAGAATGATGGTCTTGACAGGGACTGTTGATGTCCACCTAAGACAGCAGATGCAAATGCTGTCTTTTTTTATTTCACAGGGTTAGAAGTACTTGAACACAACCAAGAGAGAAAAGGAAAAGGGTAATGTCCAAGACATTAAAGTCAGTTTCGCAAAGTTGCTTGCATTGATTTTTTTTTTTTTTTCCCCTTTTTTGCTCTTGCTCCCCTTTGGGCCTGTTTTGCAATGGTTGCAGGGAGCTAATCCAGGTGTGTTGGCTGGGAGGGAGGGGGCTATCTGCTTTTCTTCTAGTGGTAAATCTTTAACTGTGTGTGCAGCCTGTAGGAGGGCTTGGTAGGGAGAGCTCGACCAGTTGCAGTCAGTAGAATTTCAACATAACCACTCCGATGGCCCCCCTAGTCCTCAAGTTTTAGTGGGTTGGTGCGGGTTGATGGAGAGAAGTGTATCAGTTACAGGCATGTGGAACTGGTACAAAAGGAAAGGAGCTTTGATGACTGATTTTCAGCAGAATTTGAGATGGGAATGAGCTTGCTCTAACTACAAAATATGTGAAATGACCATCCGGAGACTGTAGTGTGTGGAGTGGCACACCATTTTTTAATGCTTGAATACCAATTGATTTTGGTTTTCCCCCAGCATAATTAAGAGGATAAGAAATATGCAATGAAGATTAGAAGCAAAACAAAATTATAAACAAATTTTTCTGATTGGGTTTTCTTGATCTGCCTTAGGAAGGATGATTGTGGAAACTTGGCAGTTTTATAGTTAAGCTACAATGACATTGTAAAAGTTTCCTGGAGAACAGCTGTATGTGTTACTGCTTGTTGGGTTACCTTTTTGGGTCTGAGTTTTTACACTTCCAAACCCTTTATTAGGGCTGGGTGTGAAAAACGATAGTTTAGCAATCTTCCATTGTGGGCTGGGAAACTGCCCTAGCGAGGACTTGGCTTTTTGTCTCTGTAGTCTTTGGGAACATTCCTCGATGGACTTTTCTCCCCTAATCCTGTTATTTCTTCAATGTGTGTAGCTCCGTCTCACGTTATTATGTTTGTTACAGTTTGGGGCTATGGCTCGGTGGCTGACTTGCAAATGGAATGTGTTCCTTGTATTCCCAGATTTAGGAAATCACTTAATTAATCACTTGATGATCTAACAGTGTAGTTAAAAGAAATGGGCACTGGGATTAAACTTTGTGCTGTGACACAGGTTTACTGTGTCACATTGGAAGGAGGTAACTTGGTGTTGGGTTTTTTTTTCTGCTGTAGTAGGTGATGGCAATGTTTTGAGATGCAGTTAGAGGCCTACAGCTGTAGGGGAATTCAGAAATGCTAGTGCTTTTTTATTTTTAAATAAAGCTTGGATAACCTCAGTGGGCTATTTTTGAGTTGTGCCATTACTTCTCTGCTTCATCTTGAAAAGCACCGAGTTCTGAATAACAATCTGAAACTTAGCAACCACCAATCCACCCCCCCCCAACGATAACTGCCCTTAGTATCTCAAAAACAAAGGAAACAAACAAACAAACAAAAAACCCAACCCCAAAACCAGACCATCCAGTGCAGGATGCATATTTGACATCTGCACTGAGAAAGCTGTGTTTCTTTAAGGAGAAAACCAAAATGTTAGAGCCTGTTTTCCAACACGTAATTTTATGATAGTATGTGTATTATTTTATCTTGCCTTGTTTTGGCATTGGATAGCTTGTATTTATAAGTTAATTGTTGTGAGGGAGAAGGAAGGACGCTATCGTGCCATCTCTTAATTAGAGTGAAGCTAAATATGATTACTTTTCTTGTACCTAGTAAGAAAAAGGGACCTCTCTTCCACATTGAACATACATCTGTGTATCAGTTAGCTTTGTTAGATAAAATAGGCAGATTCCTTTGCGTTGCTTCTTTCTAAATAAGAATTGCATGGTTTTAAATTCCTTAAAAAAAACAAACAAGCTGCATACAGTTGTCTCAAAAAATATGTAAAGCCTTTAATAGGAAGAAAGTTTTGTTTGTCTTTTTGTTTTTGTGGGACTTCTGTTTTTCTTTTCTTATTTTTAGGGGATTTCAAATTATGTAAGAACCAAAAAAAAAAAAAAACCAAACCCCAAAAAAACAAGGAAGGGAATCTATTTGAGGTTGTAGTTGAAATCTGCACTAGCTTTCCGAGAGGCTGATGTGGACGCTGAATTCTGGAATTATGGAGGAATGTGTTTGACACAATGAGGAGGAAAGGCATTTCCATAATTCCTGAGGCTTTTCATGAGAAGACAGAAAGGAAAGGGAAATGCTGATGAATGATATTTACGTTGCTGCTTTAGTATTCCTGGCCCAGGAGTTTGTAGTGGAGCCCTTATTTTTGCCAGGGAGAAATCTGAGGTATCTGTGTACGAAAACAGTCAATTCTTGTACTCCCCTGCGTGTCCCGTGGGTTGGATCACCTCTGCTCTGCAAGGCCGTGGCCTGTGATGATGGAGAAGAAATCTTAGCTGTTTTTCTTAAAGGCTTTGCTTCCTTTCAGACTCCTTTCTCTGTCTAGAAAATCTGCTACTAATGTAACAGATAATTCCACGGCACCTTCTACTGAAGTGTGTCTAATAAATTTAGCTGATTATCACCCTGATATAATGAAGAGTTGTTAGTAGCAGCCATCTATAAAATGGAGATAAACCCTCCAAATTTGCTTGACAAAACTTAAGTAGTGAAGGGAGATCTGTGTTGTGATTTACCACCTATGCTTCTAGCCCTTGCATTGCTCTTTTCTTTTTTTATGTGCTCGCTCACATGTAAAACCTCTGTGCTGCTAATCAGACACTTGAAATTCCACTTCGGGTTTCATAAATGCATGTTTTAAGAAGTTTTGATTGAGGAAACGGGTAAGTATGGAGGGCAGATGGCTGTCTAGTTGTATGAATGGGAGTAGTGAACGTCAGCTCCTAACTAAAGCCTGAAACGTGTGGCATAAAGTAGCGAAGCTTTCTATTTCAGTTGTTCTCTGGGTAAGTTTCTCAACTCCTTTCAGTCCAAAGGCTACCTGACTTGTTACCAAAAAACCCCGGTGTTAGGCTATTCGGCAGTGTTTTCGTAGTTGTTTTCCTTTACAACCAAACAAAAGTTAGGCTATGCTTTGGATGCTTCTTTAAACTTTTGTTTCTTGTCATCTTGTTGTCTGCTTGCTTGCATATGTATGTATATATACTAGTTTTAACTTTTATATCAAATTGTTTTCAGTTATACCAGGCCGCTTCCTGGTGTCTTATTGACAAACTCTGCTGTAACAAAAGGCTAACTTGCACATAAAAAGCTGATTTTGTTTTGTCTGCTTCCCTGTGTTCCAGGGGACAGTTCCATAACTCATTTTTGTATTCACTCTAGGTATATAAACTTTCCCAGATAATGATCTGCTGAAACCGAAGGGAATGTTTTCAGAATTAGCTGTCCTCCAGCAGAGAGTTCGTGATGGGAAGCGTTAAGTGTTTTGTTACAATGCATGTAAATCGTTTTACTGGTTGAACACAGGAGCTCATACCAATGAGTTCCCACTATTATCCACCACTCCTGGCCAGGGCTCTTGAGGCTGTTCTGAACTGACTCTTTGGTAAGTAGAATGAAAAATGGGCTGAAGAATAGCTTCAGTATATACTGCTCTGCAGGGTTAGTGTCAATGCCGTGATAAGTGTTTTCTAAAACAGGTTAACAGCTGTTCTGAAGTCATCTTATTGTGTTCTCAGACCAGCGTTTGAGGCTGTAAATTCACTCTGAGTAGCTGTCTTGTTGATATGGAACATGCTGAGATTATTAATTAAACAGCAATTATTCAAACTTGTTTGTACGGTTGTCTGATTTGTATGATTTCACACATTTAGACAAGGTTGAGATCTAAAGAAGCTACAAAATGTTTCAGGAAGAGCCAAGTGTGTGAACTGCTGATAAAGAGGAGGTATTTCCTGCAGGTGAATTTTAGAAAGCAAATTTAGAGAATAAGTTGATGAAAATTGGCAAAGTATTACAAATGAAAAGAGCAACGTGACTGAATTGTCAAAGGAACGCTGTGTCTTGTCCTGATCTCTCTATGGGACTTCACTCTGTAGTTGTCTTACGGGATAACGTGGGTGCAGATCACCGTAATGAATCTGAGAGTCCCCAACATCAGTTTGGCTGATCATGCTGCAGATTGCAGGACTTACAGATGAAATACTGAAGGATTCATGGTTCATCCTATAAATCTTTCCTCCTGATACCTTTTTTTTGCTGCGGGGAGTTTCAGCAGTTTAGCAGCAGTGCTGAACCTCAGTTTAGGGAGCAGTTTGTGCCATGAAAGCCCCGCTTTGTCAGTTGGCCGGCAGAAAGATAGGAAGCAGGGCGAGTGAATCCGTAGGCAGGAGGAGTGGTGGATTAGTATGGATTGGCACTGCTTTTGGGGAAATAGGTGGATTGTGTTTTGGCTAGCCCCTCTTTGGGAGGCTACCTTGGACTGCCCCCCTCTGAAACGTGAGCCAGTGGTTTAGCAACACAGTACTGTGGAATTGCGTGTGAGTGTGCGTGTGTGTGCGCGCATTGGAGGAATAACAAAACCTCCTGTGTCACGTTGCATTTTGCTGATGTGCCTTGAGCAATTAAACTAAGAAGTACAGGGGTGTGCACCCAGAGAACCCTCTGCTCTGGAGAGCGAGGCTGTCTTGTGCTTTCCATAGTTCTTTTTGTGTGTGTTTTTTGACACTTCTTGATAGCATGGTTTGTTATACCTTGCTGCCCCATGAAAGCTCAGGTGGCCAAGGATTTTTCTACGCTAGAAAATCTTTTGTCTTTCTTTCTGTATTCTGAAATTTCTTTCCTCCTTTCCTTCTGCGTGCAGCATCTATCTGAAAAGTGGCTGTACAGATACGTTATCACTTTATCCAGCAGTATCCCATGTCAACATTGAATTAGCTTGCATTATCTTACCACAGATTTCTGGCAGGTAACTGGAACTTTTTAGAAGCTGCTACATAGGTGGGGTTAGTAGGTGATATATTCGTCTATTACAGCAGAGGTGTTAAGACTTGCTTCTCTGAGTCACGTTAGCAGGAATCTGAAGCCTGATGAGACATGTGGGGTAAGGTCATTTGTCCTGGATTTGGTTTGGTTTCCTTAAGCCGTTTTATGGAACAGAGAACGAAGTGTCTATTCTGAAGCTGTGTGTCTGAGGAATCGGAGATTACCTGTTTTTCCCACTTATCAGGGCCTAGAGCACATAAAGGAACAGGTGGGAAAACCTTATCAGGAGGAGGTCAAGGCTTTCAGGTTAAGGACATGAGTTCTTGTCTTGCCTGGGTTAATTTCTTACACGGTTATCAACTTTTTGAACTATGTATCAAAGCTTACTGAAATGGTTCTTGCTTCTATAGTGTTACTGTCTTTTTGTGTTCTCAAAATGTTAGGTGTGTTTAAGAAGGGGTGTAACTTCTGCATAATGGCGAGGAAGGGATGATTAATACTGTCTAGCTTTTCTAGGGAACTTTTTGTGTGTGGATTTGACTTGTTTTGTAAAAGAGCTTGCTCGCAGTGTCCCTCTTAAACAGCCATGTGCAGAGAGGAAGCAACCCATCCGTTCCAGACCGGAGAACAGAACTCAGGTGTGGGTTCAATAGATTCCAGGGTTATGTCCACATTTTTCACCCTGTTTCTTATGTGTGAAATGGAAAGAAAAAAAGGATTGCTTTGAAAAACAATGTAAGCTTAGTTTACAGTTGCATAATATGTGTAGTTATGAAGTCAAGTTGAGATAAAGGGCTGCAGTCAGTCATTTGATAAGACAGCGCTCTGAATCATCGTCTTTGCCCCTTTGATGTAGTTTGTCCTCTAGGGCCGTATTCTTAAGAGCCATCTCTTTTTCACTTTTGCGTCTGGCTGAGAATCAGTTAGGATCTCGCTGTCCAGCTGTGGTTGAACTCGCTGTAAAAAGCTGTTTGTTTTTTAGCTACAAGCAGCGGAATAGGTATATTTGAAAGATTTTGCCAGAGCTCGCTGTGATCGAACTGTTGGGTTTGTAGCCCTTACTAGGAGCCTTTTTCCCCTGTTCTTTAACTTAAGCATATTGACATAGTCAATTATTGTAATTCATGCCCACTCAAGCATACTGTCATAGAGTTTAAAATTATGTCAAATGAAGTGTCTCCTTCCTTTGTAATGACATGTGAAATTAATGTATTAAATTTCTGCAGCGCAGTAAAATAACGCATTTTCTTTCCTTCCATGAGTTGTTCTAGGCAGGATCCAAAAGCGCTGAGGCAAGGGTTTCGTTCGCTTTGGCAGATGCTGCTGTGGTGGGAGCTGGACAGACAGGAAACGCAGGCCTCTTCGCTGATTCATGGAACGAATTTGGCCTGTGATTCTTCTTTTGCTTAGTAGAGATGTCTTTCTGACTCGTTATAATTGGTGGTGCTCCTGAGTTGTGAAAAGGGAGGTACCAATGTCTCGAACGTGTGTGAAGTAGCATAGCCTCCCGGGGGAGTGGCTGGACTGTCGTGCTGGCTGTGTTGCACCGTTGTGGGAGCGCTGCACAAGGGAACAGAATATTTTAAGGGTACTTCTTTCACTTTATCTTATCAGGTCTACTGGACTGTTTTTTTTTTTTCCTTTTTGTCTTTTAGATTTGGCAAAGCCTCCAGTAAATGAACCGAGGGAACCGGAACAGTTTCTGATGCAGGCGCCCCAGGGAAATCCACTGCTGCTTTCTCACACCCTACAAGAGTTATTGAGCAAGGATAGTGTGCAGGTGGAGCTTATACCTGAGAAGAAGGGCCTTTTTCTGAAGCATGTGGAATATGAGGTTTCCAGCAAGGTAATGTGAAGAAATACTGGTTTTAGTGAGAATGTATCTTCTTAAGAATGTCAGTGCAGTTGCTGTTTGCAACTGTTGTCTAATTTGATAGACGTGTTGGGTGATGCTGGTTTTGGGTAGGCCAGTTGTATGGGCTTACTTTAAATGCAATAGCACTGTGCTTTGTTGGCCTGGGCTTTTGCAGTATGGAGCATCTTCTGACTGAGGTCTGATGGGTGGTCTGCTTGTCTACTTGCTTGAAACCTGAGCTCTGTACAAAAGCAGATATATAACATTGAAAACCGAGTGTTTTCATAACTAATTGGTGTACGTGAATGGATATTGCAAACTGTTTCAAGCTAGTGAAGAAATCGCATTGAGAGTGCTAAACTGAAATCCTTTATAAACAGAAGAGGTACTGCAAATCCTTCTGCAGAGTCTAGGCCTCTTCCAGTTTACTTGACCTGTAGGTTGAAGATGATGTATCTCTTCCTATTTATAGAGCAGTCAGTGAACTAGCTCTTCCATAGCTTGTGTGTGTTCTTTTCAAGAAGAAAATCTGTCCTTTTCAAAGTAGACAATGAGCAATTTACATCTCCCAAGCCACCAAAACATCAGTTATTGAGTAGCACTCAAACTGTTGTAGTTGCTGTTGTACATATTCAGAGACACATTTGGGTCACTTGTTTGTAGTGATGTTTGAGACTTTAGGTGTTTTTGATTGACATCTGTACGTTTGTCAAAGACTGTTGTGAGGGGCAGAGGGCAGACAAAGTGAATGCTTCTGTGGGCTTTCGAGGGCTCAATGTTTATTTTTGCCTGTGATTTCAGGGCACAGGACTCAGTGACCTGTGTCTCTCTGGGTTTTGAATTTAGGAACCCATTGACTCCTTTCAGTTGCTGTCATCTCACCTGTAGTTGTAGCTGTAGAATGATACTTCCTCAAAAAGAAGCATAGCTTGGCCTTGAGCTTCATCTAAGAACTGCAACACACATCACCATCAGATTTCAGGCAGACAGAGGGAGGCCCTAGGGGCAGTGTTGGTTGTGTTCCGGCTATGTGCCTCATCGCTTTATTTTTGAAAATGCGTAGTACCACAATAAGTAGTGGACGAAGTGCAATGCAAACGTAGTGATAATGGATATAGTGTTGTGTAGTCATTCTTACTAACTGCTCCGTAGTTGAATCTGTAGTAATGGGGGGGGGGTGTGGGGTTTGTGGGGTTTTCATTTATTTATTATTTTTAAAGGATTTCTGCCTCCTATGTGTCTTGTTCTAGGTGCTACCTAACTCCTTTTGGAACGAAAAAATAGTTTCTTTGGCCTCTTCTGTATATTGATCTAAGAAATGCAGAGTGATAGACTAAGGTTTTAAAGGAACTTTCAATCTTTGTTTATAGATTTAACATCAGTGAGAGGTCTCGCTTTCTCTTGTGAGGTTCACTTAAAACATCACTCATTTGGGTTAATACTTAACATGATCGAAGACTGTTTTGCCACTTCTGGGTTTGAAACTGATTTAGAGAAAGTTCCTAAGAGCTAGAGCTCAGGGACTTGCAGTACTTCAAGAAAAGAGCTCTCTAGAGCACTTTTAGAGTGTTGGCACTATTTCGAAATGTTCTGTCTAATCTGGAAGACTGGAGAGTTTGAGGGAGTAATGATATGGAACCATAGCAGATTCAGGAATATTGGTAATTTCCTGGGAAACCTCTTCCTCCCCGTTTCATAGTCTCTTTCATCTTGTGTGTAAATGAAATCTGAGTTACCTTTTTAACTGAAAATTTTACTCTCAAAAGAACTATAGTTAGAAGAATGACATTGCTACTCCTAATTGAAAGGTGGCTACCTTTGGAGTCTTTCCTCCCTCCTTTCCAGCACAAGGCCTCTAAAGATAAGAAATAAGTCGTTTCTGCAGTCTCTGGATATGATTTCTTTCTTTTCTTCCTTTTCTTTTTAGTGCAGCTGATAGCAAAAAAAAAACCAACAAAAAAACCAAAAGGAAATGCTGCTGATTGTCCAACCTGTGTATTGATTTGTTCTTTTCCTCCCTTCCTTTATTGCAGAGATTCAAATGCTCAGTCTATAGGCGATACAATGATTTTGTGGTGTTCCATGAGATGCTGCTTCAGAAGTTCCCGTATCGTATGGTGCCTGCGCTTCCACCAAAGAGGATGCTGGGAGGTAAATCTGGGTCTTTGTTTTGACTGGAGGGGTCACGGTGCAAGCATGATCAAGATGATACCATTGAAAATAAACATTTAAAAAATCAAGTCTTTGCTTCTACTTGGCTCAGGCAACAACTCTGAGGCTATAATACACAATTTGGGGGTGTGATTTATTGCCATCCCAGAAATACTCTATATGTAAATATTAATGTAAAATTTCAGTGTGTGGTGGGTTGTTTTTTTTTTTTTCCCTATGGAAGTCTGGTATCTAACGACTTTTCTATTAAGAACTGAGGTTTAATTCTACAGAAGAGCATGGCAGAGTTACAGCTATTGTTTTTTAGGAAAATAAGTTATGATGGTCGGTGCTGTGGTGCTATCAGTGTAGAATTGCTACCATACTGCTGAACAGCTGTAGTATGTATTGTAGTGTGTTGTTTTGTAAAGTGTTTGGAATAGAAAAGATTTGTGGAAATCCCATTGTTTTTCTATAGCAAGAGGAGGGTAAAGATTAAAAAAAACACAACCCCTTATATTAAAAGGCTTAAAACTGCAGAGGAGCTGGTTGCGTAAAAACAACAAAACTGCTTCTCCAGTGAGACTGTACTTGATCCTGTTGAGTTAGTGTAGGATCCTGACCTCACACACACCTAAAAGGAACTGGCAAACACAGTGATGTTAAGGGAACAGCTTCAGCACTGTGTATTACAGTATTACCTTGCACAGAAGCCTTATGACGCAGGCAATGGTAATTACACTTTCTTAGTTTATGTACAAAAAGGTGTTTTTCTGGCAGATGAACCAACTGCCTTAAGGTGGCTATCACCCTTCCTCCCCCCTGTTCTAAAAAGGAGCTAAAAAGGATAACCAGAAACTAAAAACTGAGGCTGGACTCAGTGTCAGTTCATTCAAGTACATTTTGGCTGTTAGAATAGAAACCAATGAAGTATCCCAAGACTGAAAGCATATCAAAGCTCCTTCAGGTACATTTTTCACTAATCTGAAATACTGGCACTGGTTTTAAACTATTATTATTTCAAATGTTGCATAACTGTATAAAATCCTGTCTTGTTTTCTATTTTATCAGTAAAAGAACAAGCTTTTCACTGTCTTGTCTCTTGCCCATGCTGCTAAGCTTGAAGTGTTTCAATAAATAAGTGGTTTCAGTCAAGGAGTCCATGTATTGCTATAGGAAGGAGGAATTGGTAAACCATGAGCAGAGCGAGGTGTATAGTGAACTGGAACAAAGCAAAATAAGAGTGCTGAAAAGCTTCAATGGTCATATATTCTTACGATGGAATGTAAATTGTGAAGACCTTTCTTTTGAGGTTGTGAAAACCTGTCTGTTAAATTTGACCTGATTCAGTGTTCTCAGCCAGAATTTCCAGAATTTCCACTTCATGCAACACCTGTAAGCAAAGTGACCTTCTCTGATTAATCACAGTGGAGGGAGGATTGAAAGAAGCTACCAATCTATATAATTTGTCAGTCACTGTTATTTCCTTGTGTTCATGGTGTATTGATATTTCTGTGCATTCAACGGTGCGTTTCTTCACACAGATACCATATGTTTAAGAAAAAACTGATAGTATTAGTTCCCAAACTGTGCTAGGAGTACAGTTGTAATACAGTCCAAAACTATCTTAAGGCAGAAAGTGATGATTGCCTTTAGTTCATGTAGAAAAGCTGTGTAAGTGGTCTTAATAGAAACTACAAACAGGAAAAAGGAAATGGAATGGGTAGTTCTTGTTTCTGAGTAGGTTAATGAACTGACAAATGGAATTGCAGGACACAGGATTGGATGGATTACTGTAGACGTGTGACTCTTGCAACCTCCTTAGTCCCAGAGCTGGATGGGCAAAGCTACGTGCATTTTATCCTCCATATACTCCTCTCCTAAGTTACACTCTTGTTTTCATGATGGTCTACTTTCATCCGTCTGTCAGATGAAGAGATTGATAGTCTGCTCTGCTCATTTTGGAGGATAGCAGGAAACTGAGGCAGATCATGTAGGAAGTATGTAGATGACTTCAGAAATCGCCGTGTAGGCTAAAATATGAACAAAGCAAAAGCACGATCTGCAACCTTAATGACAAAAATCATTTGATGTGGGATACTGTACTAAGGATCATTATAGAGTCCATGCAGCCAACAAACTCCCGGCTTAAAACTGAGGCAAAAGATGATACGGGAGTGTTGTTATGGATAAGAACATTCCTTTAATTTTGTTCTGTGTTGCTTTCTTTTTTGTCAAACCTATTTTAGTTTATTTCTTCATCTTTCCTGAATAACTCCAGAATTTTTTTATTTACTGCCTTACTGCAGAATTGCCAGATCGAAACTCTTCCTGTTTCAGGAAGATGAGCGGAACTTTTTTAGCTTGACAAGTAAGGGCTCTAGCTGGATGTACTGCAGATCGCTGTGCAGGTCTTCCAAAGTACTTTCTGACATTTTGCGTGAAAAAGATGGGCGCTGATCTTGAACAAACAACTAAAAATAAACCCCAAACCCCTTTATTCTCTTTCTAGCCCCAAAATGCTTAGAAATATGGAGGAAGGACTGTTGGGGGTACAGCACACTGAAGTGAGTTCTTCAGAATAGTAAGCAAAAACCCCATAATTATTTGTAAGGTGATCACTTTGAAAGTGGCAAAGTGATCTTTGCAGTGTCAAGAAGCAGAGTATTGTGCATTTTGCAGGAGTCCTAAACAGACCAAGATTCCCTTTGGGGACCAGCTGTGGAATTGATTCAAAGGAAAAAAAAAAAATTATCTTTGTACGCCCACAGTTTGTAAGTGGAGGCTTTAGGCCTTAGACTTGGTTGTTTATCCTGCTTGCCTGACCCACCCTGTGAAAATGAACACACATAGATATATATGCTGGATTTCAATAAGATGTAAAGAACCACTTGAAGGAATACTTGTTACGGTGGTCAATCCAAAAGATCTGTTTTAGGGAGCTGACAGACTACAGGTGATCGTTCTTTGGCTTTGTTGCAGTGCTTTCGCAAGGGTTATAAGTACAGAGAAATTATTGACTGAGTGCTTTCTTTTTTCTCTTTCTGAGCAGCTGTAATATATGATACATTAGTTGAAATGTAATTTTTCTTCCCCTAGCTGATCGACAATTCATAGAATCTAGGAGGAGAGCGCTAAAGCGTTTCATAAACCTGGTGGCTCGACATCCCCCTTTCTCAGAAGATGTGCTCTTGAAACTCTTTCTATCCTTCAGTGGCTCAGTGAGTACTTGTTAGCAACAGCCTTGAGTTTGCGCGTCTTCCTGTGACTGCTTTGCTAGGCACAGAGATCAGAATTGCTTTTGACCTACACATTGTTGCCCCTGGTGATGAGGAGAATTTTCTCTCGATAGGTATGTCTACAGCTGGAAAGTAGAAGGTAATTTCACTCAATGCCAGGAATGTAGTATTTTGAAAATGATAATTCTTCCTAGGGGAATACGTACTATGCTTCTCCTTAAATTAAACCTAACCTGGGTAAAGCTGTATCTGCTAAGTTGTGCCTTACTGTTGCAACATATCTGAGACCTGTGTGAACTGCCTGTGTGCTACTTAGTTCTTTCATGCTCGTTTGATTCTCTGTCTTCTCCAGGATGTACAGAATAAGCTAAGAGAGTTGGTCCAGGGAGTAGGAGATGAATTCATGACCTGCAGATTAGCTACTCAGGCTAAGGTATGTATATGAATTTCTTACAACATATTATTCTGGTTTAAATGGCTCTCTCTCCTCCAGGTAGATCAGTTATGGCATTTGTTGAGCGGTGGAGAATTTAAGTAGGAGAGAGTTGTTTCCAAAGTTTGAAGGACTTTTAAACTTGTGATTTTATGAGAAAGATCAAATAAATATTTGTCTCTTAATGCCCTGATATTTGTAGCTAAGTGCTGGTTCACAAATATAATAAAGATTAAACAATGAATCCTGCTCAGAACATGTTTCTCATTAATTACTTGTACTTGCATAACAAACAAATGCACATACTGCACAATTTAAAAGCTAGTATCTAGATTGATGTCTTCCCCAGGTGTTCATGCCCTCATTCTGTCTGTCAGCTTCTCCCTCTGGGAGAGTAATTCAAACTGTTGTAGAGAAGTTATAAGTTTCCCATATATCTGTTTATCCCAGTGATTAGTGCTACGGCAGGTTTTAAATAGACATTCACTGTGTTCATTGAGCAATTTTAAAGCAAGTTGTTGTTCAGGTTCCTGCAATGCTAGCAGAAGGTTTTGCAACTGGAGCTTAATTCGGGCTTTTACCAGTGATGCACAGGTCAAAAAGAGCTGAACTTTCAGTACGTGCTTGACTTTGCCATGCTGGCAGTTACTGGTAGCTTCAGATCAGAACCTGTGAGCTTGAAACCTCACAAACCCCGTTTGAACTGCATAGTAGAATTGCAGATTTTGCCAACTCTGTCAACACTTGGTATTTGAACCTCTTTCTGGCTCTGAAAATTAGGGGTATTTGTATAACATCTGACTTGGACATCTAAATTGTGAAGCTGATCTCTTCAGGGTTGTTATAGCATGGTGTGAGAGAGCAAGCACAAGAGAGAAACTGATCCCTCTCTGCTGACGACACGGCGTGCCCACAATTAACATATGTGTATGTGCCTCTGATTTTTCCACTAGTAATGTTTCTTGCGTTTCTTCAGGACTTCCTTCCAGCTGACATACAGGCCCAGTTTGCTGCCAGCAGGGAGCTCATCAGAAATATTTATAATAGCTTTTATAAGCTTCGTGACCGTGCGGAAAGGATAGCTTCTCGAGCCATTGATAATGCCTCAGATCTTCTGATATTTGGAAAAGAGCTGAGGTAGGTCGGGAGGAAGAGGATTTGCTAACGTGAACGCTTCTTCTGTTGTTTCAGAACTCAAAACTCTGTTGTAAGGTTTACCTGCAAATTATCTGGTAAAAATATTTCCATGCCTAGGAAAGGTGACCATGTTATGACCATGTAGGTCATAACAAAATTTTTCCTACTATAAAAGAAGAAATGGCATGCTTTCTGCTAAGGTTGCATTCCGTAGAGCAAGAAAATAAAAATACTTAGTCAGTCAGGTGTTGGTTTTATTGTCTCTTCCCCTAGTATATACATAGCTCTGCATTTGTGACTGTGCAGTAGTAGCTCAGCACTGCGAGTTATTTAGACAGATTTGAAACTCTGAACTGCTCTCTGTGAGGAAGTGTATCCACTTAGTAGAATTTGTCTCCTGGATTTGAATACTACTTATCTCTTCCTAGTGCTTTGGGCTCAGACACTACACCGCTTCCTTCCTGGGCTGCTTTGAATAATAGCACATGGGGGACTCTGAAACAAGCCTTGAAGGGTCTGTCTGTTGAATTTGCACTGCTGGCAGATAAGGCTGTGCAGCAGGTGAGTTCTTTACTTTTTTTTTCTTTTTCTTTTTTTTTTTTTTTTTGGTAAAACAAAGGAGGTGCATTGCTGCCTTAAGTTTCATCTTGAATCATGATCTCTTTAGACTATGTCTTAAAGAGTTAAGAGGGAGATTGTAGTCCAAACTCAGATCTGCAGCTATTAGGCTGCTTGTTCAAGCTTGAATGAAAAACTTGGTCTGTGTTTGAATGGGAAAAATATAATGTGCAAGGGAAGGGAGGGAAAAGCTTCCTTTCTTTTTCATTTCAAATGGTTATTGGACAAGTTAAGATGTACTACTATACTGAGCTGTCCAAAAGTCTTGCATTCTGTCTTATTAATCTGCTACAGAGAATCCAGAAGAATTATTTCTGAATCAAATTTTGACATTCATGTATTTAAACTTTACATGAGAGTCGTTTAGACAGAAGCGTCATATTCCTGTGTTAAGTTTGCAGCATGATAATGACTGTTAGAATAATGTGAGAGCATGACAGTCTGGGAAGGAAAAGTAATTGTTTTGTCTTCACTTCTCTTCATGTCATTGTGTTAAAATACTCAGCATGCTTTTATAGATCAGTCAGACCAGGTCTTTTTCTCCAGAGTTTATGCTCCAGAGAGCTCTATTGATACAGGAAGACAGTATTTAGTAAAATAAAACAAGTAGTGAGATTTAGCTTGGTGTCTCATCTCTGCCTTCTGATGCATGAACTGTTATGGGGAACATACAGGTATTTATAGCTTTAATAGATTAGTTGTCTTGTAAGAAGGGAAGATGAAAGTTTGGAAGAGTCTGCAAGAGCAAGAAATTCCAGGCAGAGAGCACTGAAAGACACACAGAGCTCTGAAACTAACTCCTCTTGTAATGATCAGTCAATTGGAAAAGCTGTTCCTGCTCCAGTCAGGTCTTTGTTCTGCATACTGAAGACTAAACACTCCAGTGCCATCTAAAAGATTTTTGATGCAGTTGTGTAAGCGTTGATGTGCCCTGGAGAATACAGTGGAGGGCCTGCATGGTGTAAGGATGTGAAGAACTGTGATGTCAGTTCTTGCCAGGCTTACATAAAATGTACTTTTTCCTTGTTTTCTAGGGTAAACAGGAAGAGAATGATGTGGTGGAGAAGCTGAACCTTTTCCTGGATTTACTCCAGTCCTATAAAGTGAGCTCTACTGTTCTTCTGCCAATGAGAAAGTTGTTTAGAAGCAAGTTTCTGCTCTTTAGAGGGTGTAATGCCAACTGGATGGAAAACTGTCTGGGAGGCCAGTTCAGAGGCGAACTGGGCTTCTGGCAGAGGGAGGGGAGTGGCTGCTGGCCGTAGCTGGCTCTGTAGCCTTACCCATCAGCTCATCTTGCAATGAGAATTTGCCAAACAGCCAACCCTGCAAGGAATTTAAGAATACGACTGCTTGAACTATATGGATCAGCTAACTTTTTTCCAGATTTGGCTGCTTTTGAGTCAAAGCAGTGAATTAGATGGCTACTGGTTTGTTCATGGGGACATGAGTTCAGTTACAAATAAAAGAATTTCTGTTAATACTGACCTTTCGGTCAAAGGCACCTTTTATTTTTAGAAGCACCTACTGAAACTGTATGTGGCCGTCTCTCCTGACATTCCCAGGCCTGGACTGAAGTAGAAGGACACTAGCAAGCTCTTACCACAGTTAATTGCCAGCACTTAATATTGAGAAGGGTCCAAAAGATAAGAGGCCTGATAAGATCTAAAATGTTGGCAGAAGTGATGCTCCAGATTGCCTCTTAAGATCACTGGTCTGCGTCCAAGCAGTTCTGTTTCTTGAATTCTTCGCAGCCAACTTTTTTTTTTTTTTTTAATCCTCTTGAAAATAAAGGAACAAAAATCTGCAGCATAGAAATTACATAAAGCGTGACCATGTGTTTGTGTTCCTGATGTACTTGGCTTGCGTGCTTGCTGTTTCTTAGCTTCCACTAAGTACCTGTTTTTTCCTTTTCCCATAAAGGATCTGTGTGAAAGACATGAGAAGGGGGTATTGCACAAGCACCAGCGAGCATTGCATAAGTACAGCATGATGAAGAAGCAGATGATGAGTGCCACTGTGCAGAACAAAGAACCAGAATCGGTGGAGCAACTGGAGTCTCGAATTGTGGAGGTAGGGCAGGTGCCTGGGAGAGCAAAGGGTGGTACTGGACTCCTATAATGGTGCCGCTACGTAGTTCAGTCATATTTGCAGAAAACCATTAGACCAAAAGGGTACCCTGTACTTTGGGTAATTTGAGCTACCTGCTGTGCTACAAGGAAAACACATTTGTTTTCCTTAACGCTTATTACCGGCTCTTTGGCAACATGTCATTTGCAGGAGCTGTGGAAAGCAACAGTCTGCATGATGGAAAGTGCAGTTGTTGTCATATCAAATGAGTCCAGGAACTGCCTTTTTAGGTTTTTGGTATGTGTTTGAATTGCTAGCGTGGTGAGGAATGGTGTTTTCTCCTGCTGCAAGTGAACCTCCTTGGCACCCTCTTCCTGGTAGTGTATTTCACTGAATTCCTCCTCTTTCAGCAAGAAAATGCTATCCTGACCATGGAGCTGCGCAATTACTTCTCTCTGTATTGCCTGCATCAGGAGACACAGCTTATCCACATCTATCTGCCTCTCACGTCTCACATCTTGGGGGCCTTTGTCAACTCCCAGATCCAGGGTCACAAAGAGGTGAGTTCTTGTGGATTGTGTTCTTTTTCCCAAAATATGAAAGAGAATTTGAATGTATTTGTTTTCACCTGTGGGCCTTCCTCCTTGGACCATCTGTCCAGCTGGGCCTTTTCATAACTTCATAAGAACTCACCCCAGGTCTTTCCAATTTGGGGTGAGGACTGAGGCTGTCCTTTAACCCCTCTAAAAAGACTGTATCTTCTTGCAGCAAGTTGCTGTGGTTTTCTTTTTTTTTCTTCTTCTCTCATCTGCAGACGGCCTTACCCTATAGGTAGTTGAAGAAGGCCCAACCGTTAAATAACTAGCTATTCTGTAATGAATGATGTGTGTTTGCAAGATGACTCTGGTTTTTGTTGTGCTACGCAGAAATTATATGACAAGGAACAACTTCCTTGTTTTTCTCTAAATCCAAGAGTTCCTTTTTGTTAACCACTAAATATGACCTTCAGCTTTCCCCCACGTAGTCTTTCTTGCATTTGTTGTTAGAAGAGTCTCTGCTCCTTCAGTTCCCTTCCATCCCTGCAGTGAAGGAATTTGACCAAGGTATGGGAAGTCTCCCGTCCATGCACGCGCAGTGAAATGCTCAGAGAACCGCATTATAGCACCAGTCTAAAAGGGACAATCTGGGTCCGCTGGACTTCCCCAAAGTACTTCAGCGAATTTGTGTTGTGCTTTTGAGTACTCTGAAACTGCTGCTAAAATACAATGTGGCGAGACGATTACCTACTGTGTTGTCACGTCTGTTTTCTCTCCTTTTCCACGCACAGATGAGTAAAGTTTGGAATGAATTGAAGCCGAAGCTGAGCTGCCTCTTTGTGGGATCTAGCAGTATGCCAACTCCACCATTGTCACCTCCAGAGGGAAACTTCTTCTCCAATTAATGCTCTGAGCATCTAGCATGGAGCAAGAAGTGCAATCAACGAAGGGGTGGGACCTCTACCTCCAGATGTTAGAATGAATCCTCCAAACAGCTATTTTTTTAATTTTTTTTTTTTTTAATACCGCTGCTTTGAGCTGCTCTCTGATTTAGACAGACTGGATGTGGGGCAGAACATATGGATATAAAGACAGTCTCTTAATTTTGAAGTGCTCTGGTGCAGAGCTGATGTTCGTTATCCTGCAGACACTCTTCATGGGGTCGGGATGTGACCCGGTGCAGTGAGTGCTGCAGTGTTGTTGCTGATGCCTCTGTGTCTTGTACTAACTGTCCTCCAACAGTGTGTGTCTGCACGCATGCCGACACATCTCTGTGCATCTCTGAAGTGCCGAGGTGAATGGGATATCTGAAGCACTTGCTTGTAGTAGAGATGGATTGTCTTTTGAGCTCAGGAGGGCCTGTGTTAGAGGCATATGTTCATGAGGAAAGCTGAAAGCCATCCCCCATCCCATTGATAGGTGTCTGGATTTGATTTCTTACTGCTAGACCTTAGAGCAAAGTACGTGAATGAAGTGGTTGGATTCGCTAACCCAGCTGGGTGGGGGTCGGTGCTGCTGCGTGACAGTGATTTTCTCGGTGGCGGCAGGCAGACGGCATTGTCGGTGTGCTTCGCTTCCCCGTTGTAGGGCAGCTGAGGACTTGCTCATATATTTCAGTGTAGGGCCGAAGATGGCTGGGTTCAGGAACTCAGAGGAGTTTGCCTGGCATAAGTGAGGAAAATAATTGAATAAAACACTCCTTAATTGTAAACCACTCACACCATACAGCTACGAGGTAGCTTGTTTGTTTTCTTCTGGAGGTTCTGACATCCATCTCTTGAGTAGCTGTTTAGGGCCACTGGAGAGCTGCTGTCCTGAAGGCTGGTGTTTTCTTTGCTCTAATATCAGATGAAGGATCCTGTTACACCAGCAGGCCGGGACACAATGCTGATAAAATTCATTAGCAAAAATTCAGTATTTATCAGGATGTTACTGTCATTCTTTTTTTCTGGCTCTGTGTATCATTGGATTGTGTTTGTGAAGGAGAGAAGACAATTAAGGGACAGTTCTTTATCTCTCTAAAAATAGCACAGTCCTTGGTAATGGGGTTTTCAGAACGATTTGTGATTGTGATAAAGGGACTAAACATTCTCCACGTTTCACTTTGCATCTCTGCTGACTTGTCCTCATGAGGCAAAGGGCAGGGGGAGGAGAACTTGCATGTCATGTTACCTTAGGGGCAATCGTGCGTATCCTCCAGGGAAACTGATACTTGAAGAAACTGCAAATGTATGCAGCAAAACTCTGCGTGCACAGGACTCCCCTGAACTTAACTTCGCTGGGGCCAAAATAGCTGCCAAAGGAGAATTTGAGACTTGGCTTCTTAGCGTTTGCTTTGAATGGGTAAAAAGGAAGCACATTAACAAGGATGCGTGCTTGCTGTCAAACTGGAACCGTTACAGTATTTTCCCATTGGGGAACTTCCCCATTATCAGGAAATATATTTAAAACCTCCAATCACAAAAGCTTTTTTTTTTTTTTTTTTTTAATTTAGAAAATTGAATGCAACATGAAGCTCTTCTTAGTCCAGGTGGAAATTATGGGTTAGTTTTTTTCAGCTTAGGAGCAAGATAATAAGTTACTTGCTCCGTTTTATGAGACTGGCATAACCATTACACACTGCTGTGGGTGGATTTCTTGTGTGCTGGGCCTTGAGTGTGTAGGGAGGCTTGTTTAACAACCTTGCTCAGAATGCATTATTAAGAGCTTTTTGTAGCAATTCCAATGTTAACTCTGTTCTGAGTCTTTCCTCCTGCATATTGGCCTTGTCCAGTGAGACAGATTAACTGCAAATGGCTGTGACGGATTTGATTCTCCCTCCTGAAGATTTCCAAAGTGATGCAGAAGAGATTCTGCTCACAAGCCAGAACAAACTGGCTGGGGTGGGAAATGTTTCTACAGTACGGTAACAAAGGAGATATTATCTCCAGAATGGCACAAAAGGTTTTTCTGCTTGACCTTGTCTGGGTTAGGAAGATAGTCTGTGGTTAAAGTGCGGAAATTGTGTTACCCTATTTTTAAATGCTCTTCGCTCCTAGCACCTTCCCAAGGTGCTGGCTGGTTCTGGCTTGTCATCTGCCATTTGTTGTAGGACCCATCCTCCCTCATTTAGCCTTGTTCGCCTCATGCGGTGAACAGTCAAACTGAGAAAATGCTGCACGTTTTGGGGCAAGATCTGATATCTGTATGCTGGATCTTCTACCTAAAGTGTCTGGCTGGGGTAGATGGCTGGGCTGTGTTCTGTAGGAGGGCTTGCAAAGTACTAGCCTGACTGGAAGTTTCTCACATTTTTCTCACATTTAGAAAAAAAGTTACAGTTTTGGACTTTATTTAAAAACAAAAAACAAGCCCCCAAAAAACAAACATCAAAACCACATTTGGGCTTTAGACTAACTCCTCTTTCCTGTTCTCCTTCAAAACAGGAATTCTACAGTCCAAGTGCAGAGACTAATAATGATAAACACAGGCCACGCGACCTATAAAGAAACTGGAATTGTGTTGTTTTGAGAAAACACCCATTCTTCCACTGTTGACCCTTGCCTCTTCGAGGAGAGCAGTTTTGGGGGTGGGGTTTTCTTGTTTTGATTTTACTCTGTTCACCTCGTATTTTGAGAACAGAGGCCTAATATTCTCAAAGCTGATACAGCTAATGGCACTTTCAGAGTTTGTTTTGTACTGGACGCCAAGTTTCTGTCTCATTCCTAAACACACACGTACACTATTTCATATAATCCTTAGTTTGCAAACCTTCATTTTGGGAGACTGGTCATTGTGCAAATAGCACTATTATGTTTACCTCGATATGTGAGGGATTTCCTTACTGTATTTGTCCTCTTTAGTTTAGGGATCTGTCAGACTTGCAGAGAGCAGCATCAAGTACAGCTTCCTTCCTCTAGAGGAAGGCAGCAGGGAATGAATTCTCTGTCTACCCTAGTCATGGTAAGGGAAACAGTTCTCCGTGCTCCTGCAGCAAACAGCCTGGCTATATGCGTGGGTGAGAACAGGACTTGATGGAGTTGGTTACGTTGCTGGTAGCTGGGTAGATTGCAATAAACACTAACCAAACCAGAAGACTAATTAAAGAGCGCGTGGTGTGTATCCCAGAACCGATGCTCCTGTAAGATGTCGCGCCAAAGAGTTAACGTGCCTTCTTGAATGGAAGCTTTCTGTGTAGTGCTTGAGCTGATGGGGGACTTCCATGTGTTCAAAATAGTAGTGATAGAAAAGGCCTCCAGTCTTTCTGTCAGTTTCTCAAAATCTGTCAGGGAGGTACCAGAGTAGTAAACAGCTGAGAACCTGAAAAATGTTTTATCAAAAGGGCTATATGTTTTTGTCACTCCTGAGGTCTCCTCTGCTTCAAGCTGTGAAGTGACAATATACAGGCTTTTTGACCAGTAGCATGTGTTGAAAGGCTTTCCAAGTTATATTTACAATACAACCTTAATCTTTGATCCTTCTTTCCCTCTCCTTCCATCTTCCTTGCAAGTTGCTCCTCTTAAGTTGTAACATGTTTTCAATAGTGCCTTGCTGCATTCCACTGCTTTTGCTCTGTTGCTTTGATCATGCAAGTGTGTAATTCATGGAATTTGTAACAGGCTAACTCACTATCTTCAATTTGTGCTGATTCCTAAAAGACAAAGGTCACCACCTGGGGACAGAACTTACTTAAAACACATCGGTCTCCACAACTGCAGCAGGAGCAATAACGTTATGACTCTTTGACATGAGCTAAAAGTCAGTGCTGGTGAAAGCATCTTCATAAAAGGATTGAAGTGACTGCAGAAGAGGGGATAGCAAATAGAAGCGCAGGCCTGAGCTGCACTTGTTCTTTTCCTGCCTAAGCTCCTGGAGGAACAGAAAGTAGTTTGCTCTCTCCCATCATGCAATTAACCATTTCCAGCAGAAAATGAATCAAGATAACATAACAGGTATCAGCTGCCAGTCACTCCCTTTCCTACCACGCAGTAAGGTCTTACCTCCCGTTACAAGCTACCTGTCCCCCTGTGCTTATTTTCTCTCCTCTACTTGCCTCAAGCCATTCTCTCCATTAGAACAGAAACCCCCACTGCTACGTCAGAAGCAGAGGTATCAAAAACTCTGTAAATAAGTCAGTGTGCAGCACAAAAGGAAAAGTAAGAGTCTAAGGTGTTAACTCTTATCCTCTAAGTCTGAGCTGTGGCTTACTGAGCATATAAAGAAGGGCATTTTTGAGTGCTATAAATTATTCAGAACTGCTGGAGGGAGACAAGAAGAAACAATCTTGTTCAGAGGGTGTGAATTTTGCCTGCCTGGAATATCCTGTATCTTTGCTTTGCTCAAATAGCCTTATATATGAAGCACTTTATCCAAATGCAGGAATTAAAGAACTATTACTACAGCTGGTAGACTGGAAATGTTTACAGATCCTATATTACATTCCAAGATTCTATCTGTAAGTGTTATATGTGTTTGTAAAAGTGTTTAAAAAAAAAAAACAAAACAAAACAAACGCAAAACTTGTGTAAGAAGTTACATCTGTGATGTGTTATTTCTAGCACAGTTTGATTAAGCTTTCGCTGCCCAGCCTGCCAAGTTAGGCTCACCCGAATGCTGGACACATCACCTGCTACCGAGATGTGGCAAAGCCTGCAGCCATAGGTGACGGCACTCTGTTATGTGGACTTGCTGAAAGTTGATTTTATCCAGGATATTTTTACTTGAAATGCTCAAAACAGTTCCAGTTCACAGAAGGAGCTGCAAGAGTGAGAGTGGGGCTTGAACAGTGCCATACCTCTACCTCTGACTTTGGTTTGGTAACTCCTGTCACCTTCAGCAAGAGAATCCTGAAGGGATCTCCATCTAAGCTTTTGAAGAGGCTTTCACAGTGCTGGTCAAGCCTCGCCTTGTCCCAGGAAGTAATGTGGAATAGGGGATGGTATAGAAACTGGCACGGAGAAGACACTTAATGGATTCTGCTGCATCCCAGTCCACTTAATGTTTCTGTGAAAGGAAGCCAACTCCTGAAAGGCCCTTAAATAGTCTAGAAGGTAGGCAGCTGTTTACAACAGAAAAATGCATGCTTTTAAAAATATTTTTTAGTAATCTTTTAAAAATATTTCCAGCCACAAGAAAAAAACCTAAAGCACCAGCCACCTGCAAAGAAAAGGGTTAACTCTAAGTTTTTGATAGTTGTGATCACGTGACCACTAAAATATACCACAGCCAGGGACTTCACAGCATGGAAAGTCTTGTTACTTTTATTTCTGCTGTAAGAAACCCCCTTATCTTCCTTACTTCCCAGTGGCCTGGCAAATAACTCTCCTTTCTGGGAGAGTTGAGAAAGGAGACCTTTGTTAGTAGTACTCATGGCGTTCCAGCCCAATGTGGGCAGCAGCAGTGGGGTTGAATGCTTCCGTTTTCTTAAACTTCCTCCACTTCTTTCAGGGTGTGCTCCAGGATAGTGTGTTGTCCCTGGAACTTAAAATAGCCACAAAACAACTTTTTCTGAAGCAGCAGGGGAAACCAATAGATATCATCTGCCCACATGTGATGGAATGGCACCTCATCCAATTGAAACCACTGTGGACGCATTTCTGGTGGGAGAAAACAAAAGAACTTTGCATGAGACTTTCTCTTGGTTCTTTGCTGCCCAGACTTGGAGTATCTGTCAACAAGCAGCTTCCCTCTACAGCCCAGCTGCCTCCCTTCCTAAAGAGACTTCTGTGTTTCTGAAGAGCAGCACTGTCTCAGAAGAGAATATGCATCCTTCCTTCCCCTCCACTAGCTACCTACCTTCGCTTTCTGTTGGCTCTCCATGAAAATTATCTGCCCGGAAAATGTGAACTTCCATGAGTTCAGAGTTGCCTACAAATTCAAATGTGATCTGGCCCATCTTCTGCAAGGTGTCCACAGTCAGTCCGCTCTCCTCCAGGAGCTCCCTGCAAAAGAAATAGACTTCTCTACATGAAAGCGAGCAGTGGGAGAATAAAAAAGCAGTCATTGGCTTTACTTGCACAGTGAAAACACTTCCAGTGAAGCAAAGGTGAAAGCTGCCCCTGGAAAACAGAGCAGGCCACAGCCTGCAGAGCAAAGCAGAGTTCTGGCTTGCACCAAACTATTAGCCTACTTTTCCACAGCGGAGCCAGGTCAGGCTGGCTTGCGTCTTATTTCAAGCTCCTAAAGGCTGGTAGGAAGATAGTCTATGTTGGAAAGGGAAGATTCTGGAAAATGGATTGTTTAGTGTACTTTACACTCCTTGCAAACGTGATGATCTTTCCTGAGATTAGTTAGAAGTGGGCTAATGGTCCTATGACACTTGCTGGATGTGGCTTAAGAACGCTTCATTTAGGCAAAACAAAGGCTTTGCCAACTTCAAGCTTAAGCCTTTAGAATTGTGGGGTAGCAGTTGATAAATACTAGAACATCTGTACTTGCTACAAAATCAGCTGCTTCTGAGGCTAACTGAAGCTTATTTAAGTAACACTAAACACTGCATAGCATGATTCGAACACAGGACATTAGGAATACTGTCTCCCATTCAAATGCTGTATAAAAAACACAAAGCAATTGTGTAAACTTTCCAGTTCTGCTCCTTGGAAGTACATTTAGCATAACGAGAGGCTAGAAGGCAAGACTTTTAAGAGCACTTTGAGAGACTTGCCAGACAGCTATTTTCTGTGCATCGCCATGCACAGCTGCTTGAAGCACATACAATTACTTGCTGTGTTTACACTATACACTTGAGGCTTTTTTAATTTTTACCTGCCTCTAACAGAATCGGCATAGCTTGAAGTTAGTCATGGTTTTTCTAATGTACAAAATTAAGGAATACTTGGAAACAGTGTATCTTCAGTTAAGGTTAATAATTAATGCCTATCTGGCAGTAACTTAACAATTTTAAAGTGTAATGGCAATGGTCTTTAAGGCTCCAGCTTCCTTTGGCATCAATTTCATGAACCCCATACTTCAAAATTACATTCCAACTTAATCTCTTAGCTAATTTTAGTTTATCTTCCTGAGAAACAATGTCTAAAATAGAGGTGGTTTTCCAGCAACAAAGCTAAAAGCCTCATTTTACAGGCTGTGATAATTGAACAACAAAGCACAACGCTGCTGTGGTTCTCTAAGCAATTTGTCTGTTAGCTGTTTGGCTCTGTATATATTAAGTGGAAACATTACAGGTAGCAAACTAGAAGTAATGAACTAGCTAAATGCTCCCCTTAGAAGATGTGCTGCTGAAGAGCCATGGGTGCCCAGGTGGTGACGGCAATGTGGCGTACCCAGTGGAGCAGAGAAATCTTACTCATACAGGAAACTTTCATTCATGTTTCAACTTAATATTTAACTACCTGTGCTGTGAGGACACATCACACCTTATGCCGCTGCAAACCCCGCTGGGACAGTGCAAGATGGAACTACAGCGGCACACCTAAACTCCCAGCACAGAGCGGAGGTGGTGCAAGTTAAATTTGATCGGGACTGTGTGACACTTCCTGGTGGGGAGCTGCACCCCGAGGCAGCATGGCACGGGTGGTGTTCCCACCAGCGAGGTGGGCTGTGTGCCTGGCTGGCCCTGGCTCTGGGGACTGCGCCCTGTGCTGTTGACCTCAGCGGGAATCGGTTGTGTCATTCAACAGTAAACTCCTACCAGCTATGTCGAAAGGGCTGAGGATTGGACTGTTCCACAGGCCAGAGCAGTGGGCGCTGGCTGTGCTGGGGCACGTGGCACTGGGATCGCTGGAAGTTTTATCGTTTGACATCTTGTACAGCCTAAAGCTCCGGTTTCTAACTCTGGGCTAGCACAGGTGAACGGGCACCTAGGAAATCAAATGCTGAATTAAATCATTAGATTTACACCACAGTCAGTGGCAACGTAAGGCTGGCAAAGGGAGACCCGATTTAAGTAACAAAACTGATCTCCCTCCACTCAGAGATTACAAATTATACAAAAAGCATCATGTCTGTTAATGCTGTGCACTGCTGGGTGCGCATCTGCGCAGAGGACCCTTCTGTCCCCTGGAGTAGCTCACCACAGAGCCCAGGCGGTTGCAGTGCCACAGCTGAGGAGGCGGTTCAGGTCAAAAGCTGTTGGGTAGCTGTTGAGCACACCAACACTGATCTTCCTGCAGGTGTGTGTGTAATTTTGGGCATATACCAGAAAGTGAGGAGGTAGCAAAATGTGGCTTTTTATCAGCAGCATTCACATAAAGAAGGAGGCACCTAATTTTTAGAGGAGTTTAGCCATTCAGCTGCAGTCTGCTATTTTATTTTGATGACAGAAGAAAGAACTTCAAGAAATCAGTACTAAAAACTTCAAAAATGGTACTGTACCTCTGTACCAATGGAATTAAATTCCCTACCTCAGCATTAGGGCTTAAAAATGCCGCCATGCAGTCAAATAATAAATTTCTACAGTGCCTTTCATAAGAGACCTCTGAGATTTTCTAATATTTTGTCCCTATGTTTTCATGCAATACTAAAAACGCTACTGGAAGGTAGCACCTGCTCAATAGCTTCAAAATGTAAACAATAAGCAGTACACTGGCATAAGCTGTAATTCTACTATATAGTCAAAATTAAACTGCCTTTCTGAACAGTGCAAGAACCTCTGCCCACCACGACCAGGCTGAGTCTCAGTTTAGATCAGAGTCGAGAGGTGGGAGGGAGGACACTCGGTACCTTCCCGTTACTCGTAGACTGGATGACAGTTACAGATCTGCAGGTGACAGGCAACGGGGAGCAATCCTGTTTCTTTGTACGTGTGGCCGACCCTCCATCACCTGTGGAGCAGACGATTTTCTCTGTCCAGAGATGGCTCATGACTGCACTGGCAGGTAACGCGCTGGTTACGAGGGCGTTACTGATGGGCCAAGCCTCGGTGACTCCACCTGCAGCCCACCACAAATAGTCCAACGCCTCCACCACCCACCCTGTGCCCCAATTCCCACCTCTCCCAGCCGGGCCAGGCCTCACCTGCGAGCGGCTTCCTCGATGCTCTCCCCCGGCTGCACCTTGCCCCCAAAGCCGTTCCACAGCCCGGCTCCAAACCCACGTTTCTTCATGCCCAGGAGGACGCGGGGCGGCTGCACCACCAGGACCAGGGTGAAGAGCCTGGACGTGCACATGGCTCCTGGGCGAGAGGGGAGGAGGGCAGGCAGCACCCAGGGCTGCCGGCACCCCTCGGAGGGGAGACCGGGCTGCTCCTCCGGCCCAGGGCAGGGGGCAGAAAGCCCTGCACCCCCCAAACACCCATCACCCCCTCCTCAAATGCCTGGTCCCCCAGTGCCTCTGCCAGCGCCTGCTTCTCTAACATTCCCCACTGACCCTTGCTCTCCCGCTCCCCTCAGCACCCCCTCCCCAAATCCTCGTCCCCCCAGAACCGTCTCCCCAAATCCTTAGCCCCTCCCCTGCACCCTCTCCCCAGATCCTTGACCCTCAGAACCCCCTCCTCAAATCTTTGGTCCCCCC
>NW_009646541.1:165046-168338 GCF_000708025.1 Charadrius vociferus
GAGGCGGCCAGGGCTAGGACTCCGCCTAGTTTATTGGGGATAGAGCGTAAGATAGCGTATGCAAACAGGAAGTATCATTCTGGTTTAATGTGTGGTGGCGGCAGTGCCCGCGGCTGGCGGTGTGCGCTCCTGGGAGGCGTGAGGGAGCCCGCAGGAGCTGGGGCGTCCCTCCTTCCTCTGAGGGGTCAAGGTGTCCCGGCGTCCCCTCTCACCGAGGCCGCCAACCCCTCAGAGGCGGCCCGGGGCCTTGCTGGGGTCGGTCCGCCATGGCCTGCCCTTAAACACAAGCGCCGGAGCAGAAGCCAGGAGCTGTCTCAGAGTGGGGCCCTCTTCTTCCCTGTCCTCACACAGGGGGTAACCCACGAGGCCTCCATCCAACACGCTCTGAGATTGGACCAGATAAGTAAAGGCGCCAAGAATTGCGAATTTGGAGGCTCTTTTTTGAGATCAGGGACAAATGGGAGGACCTGTAGTTGAGATAAGAATTAACTACTATAGAGACTTTGGAAATACACAGTGATGATGCACTAGCTGATAAACTCACCTGTCTTCCCGGGCAGCTGTCGGCGTCTGGCGAGCAAATGTTTCCACACCACAGCGGCTTTTCTGAAGAAAACTGGAACTGAGCACCAGTGGCTGGAGCGGCACTTGAAGGATCCCTTTGTCAAGGCAACGAAGCGGCAGCATTACCGTTGCCGAAGTGCCTTCAAATTACTGGAGATCGATGACAAGCTTCATATTCTTCGTCCAGGACTTTCCGTTCTTGACTGTGGAGCGGCGCCTGGTGCTTGGAGCCAGGTTGCTGTAGAGAGGGTCAACGCTTTAGGTACCGGTAAGCGAATGTTTTTGGCAGGGGAGATGGGGACGGTACTCATCTTGAAGTGTGTGAGAAAACTCGGCTGTGATGGTGTAGGTAAGGGACACGGGTACTGGCACACGCCAGAGTCACTGGTAGAGAAGCGTGAAGGTGTGTGCCTGCATGACAGTGGAAATCTTCGTACAGTCCAAAGAAAGCATGTTTGTGGATAAAGTAAAAGCTTACTGTGAGGTGCAGCTGTAGGCGTAACACAGTGTTTGGTTTAACTGTGTTGTGGGGATGATCCCTTCACCCAGTTCTCAGATTCGTGTAGCCTCCAGCAGGTAACTTGGCTTTTCTGTGTTTTTATTTCCCATCTTGAAAAGTGGTAGTAACCACTATGTACAGTTTGTGGGTTAAGCCATTAATAGCTATAAGATAAGATGTTACTATCTGTGCTGTTGCCCAGGATTTCTGGACTGTCAGCTTTGAAAGAACAGGGAAAAAACCAAGAAAAATACCCCTTGCTCATCCAAAGTAACTGAGTTTTCCTGTCTCGAATGGATTAGCTTGTAGCAAACCATCCATCCAGATGCAGGCAGCAAACTGTCGAAGGACAAGATACCAGACAAGGCAGGTGATAGTTTTTGTTTATTGACTAGCACGGAGCTCCTGCATATGCAAGTTGTTTGCAACCGTTACGAGTGTTCAATATGTCATTCATTCTTATAATCTAGATCCCGCTGTCCCCACCGGCTTTGTCCTTGGCGTTGACCTCCTGCGGATTTCTCCTCTGGAAGGAGCGATCTTCCTGTCGGAGACTGACGTTGCAGACCCGAGCACGCTGAGGACGATTCAGAGCCTGCTGCCTGTGGAGAAGGTGGACGTTATCTTGAGCGACATGGCACCTAATGCAACGGGCATTAAAGAACTGGATCATCAGAAGCTCATCAATCTGTGTTTAGGCCTTCTGAACCTATCCCAAAGTATTTTAAAACCAAAAGGAACGATACTCTGTAAATTCTGGGATGGACACGAGGCCCGTCTTCTGCAAAACAGACTGAAGGAGCGGTTCCAAGACGTGAGAACTATAAAGCCTCAGGCCAGTCGGAAGGACTCTGCTGAATCTTATTATTTGGCGAGGCTGTACAAAGGGAGATGAACGCTGAGAATCGCGGGGTATCAAACAGCTGATCAGACATTGATTGGAAATCTGAATTTGGCATGTATTTAAAGAAAAATCCCAGCATTAAGACCCCTAACTTGAACTGTTATCTCATTGAGAACAACCTGGGAAAACACGCTACCATTCTTATGAAGTACGTTGTGCTTTTCAGACACAAAAATAAACCAGGGTGGCATCCTGCTGAGTTCATCCACTAATTGTACAAGCAGAGACATCCAATCTAGCTTCTCACCTGCAGAGAAAACAGTGGGGAATGGAGAGGAGTAATCTGAAAGGCAACCTCTGGGGCTGGAGTGATGGAAACGAAAATAAAACAGTGATTATATGAGTTTTTAATGTGTGCTTGAAAATCATTGCGCTGCTAATGTCCGATTTGAGACTAACCATAAAGACGGTTGTCAGAACGCAAGGGAGTAGCAAGGGGACTTTCAGCCAGTTTATTGCCTCTTCACCTTTCTTAAAATCTGGTGCAATTTATTAGCGCATGTAAAAATAGATAACGTTTTCCTGCATGTCAGGTTTGGCGTCGCCGCGTACGACGTGTATTGCAGCCACTCGGGATACGTGACTCTGGCTGGGGAGCGTGCTTGCTGGCTCTGCTGCCTTGCCTGAGGACGCAGGTTATATTTAGAAATTGCTACTTCATTGTGCTCATAAATCCAGTGAATGATGGTAGGGCAGGGTCATCGCTACTGAGGAGATAATTTCCCCTATGTTTTCAGTAATGTTTAATGTTTGACTGATGGTGTTTCGTAGGTGAGATGCCAAGATGTTCCTCGGGTCCCAGACGGGGAGAATTACTGGCTGAATTGTTAGAATTCTGTTTGCAAAAATAAATTTAGCCGCTGCCTTATCTGGAAGTGACAACTTTTACATTAAGTAGCACTTTTATCAGGCCGAGTGTGGCATGAGTTATAGGAGGGACTGGCACCACTGTATGTTTTTAAGGCTTCCAGATCTTTCTCGTTACAAACATCTCAGTTGGGATTGCTCACAGATTTATCGAGTTTTAACTGCTTTGAAACCTTCCCCATCTGCATCTCGGTGCTGAATGCAGCTGCGGTTGGGCAGGAGGGCTGGGCAGGTCCTGAGCAGGACCGACCGTAGCATCCCTGTCCTGGCGACAGAGCGGGGGCCACAGTCTTTTTGGGGGCGGGGAGGGGCGGGATGGACCCGAAGCGGGGCATTACGGTACGGCGCGGAGGCCGCAGCGGCATTGCGCTCTTAGTCCCGTGGTTACGGCGGCCCCGGCGGCTGTTCTCGCGAGAGCTGGCGGCGAGTTCCCGCGAGATCTCGGCGCCGGGGCGAGG
>NW_009646541.1:168487-294257 GCF_000708025.1 Charadrius vociferus
CCCCCGAGACGGGGCAGGGCTGTGCTGCGAGGCGGGTTCCGTGAGGGCCGAACCCCCGCGGCGCTGAGGGCTGTGAGGGCAGGGGCCTGTGCCAAAGGGCTCGCTGCGGTGGGGAGAGGCGCACACGGGTCTTAATTTCGAAACAGGTTTGCTGCAGCACAGTTACCTGTGGGCAGTGGTCTCTTGGATTTATTTGCGTGTGGTACAGAATTACGTATTTTGAATAAACGTTTTTCATTTGGGTTTTGGCTGATCTGTTGCCTGTATGCTTCCATTATGTCTCCTCTTCGTGAGGATATAAATCCAGAGAATAACCACTGTGTTACTCTGGAAGTTCGCCTCCAATCTGTGTCTGTGGCACAAGCCCATGTGAATGTTGTGGGTTGCCTCTCCTGGTCCTGAACTGCTTTCTGGGGCTCTGTGGGACATACAGTCACTAGAGGGACTCACTTAAGGCTTCCTGAAGTCTCCTGGGAAACCTTGCAGGCTTTTCTGAGCTCCAGGCTTGATTCGTCTTTGGCCTTTTAGTTAGGACCGTTCCAAATTTGAAGGAAGAATTGTAAAAGCTTTCATGTGAATGAGGAGACACAGTTTTACTTACAGAAGTGATCTGTGAACTTGGGAGGTCTCGTTTGCTGGCAGTTAGGTTCCAAAATGCTTTTTGGAAACCAGAATCAAGTTGTGTTGCAGGTAGGGTTTGCTGCTGATATGGAATTACTTCTCCTCCCCCCATCAGGCTCAAATGTTTGGAGAAAGAGTAATGAGTTCTGTTGGTTAGTGTTATGTGTGGTAGATCTTCATGTCCTACAATGTTAACTTGTATCCCAAAATCTATCTTGTTTATATAGGAAAGGAGAATTCGATTTTGTATAGCTTAAGATGGCTCTTATTTGTATGCTTATGGGCTGAGATTCAGGGGAGAATGTGTTTAAATAAAAGCAACTCCTTTCAGGTAGAAAGCTCAGGGAAGAACAGGCTCCGTTGCATCAGTTTTACATTTCAGCGACCTACGACTTCAGGCTTGGTTGGATAGTGTTTTCTGGTTCAAGCTGATCCCAGCAGTAGCCTGTGGATCCCAGCAGAGACTAGCAGATTGGGTTTTGTACTGTGTAAATTGGAAGACCTTGCAGTTAGTATTTCCTCAGGGCAGTGATATATCACTCTTTAGCACAGCAGCCAGTATACTGTAGGTTGCTCTGAATGTTTTGCTGATGACTTTCTGTGTATTTCCAGAGCCATGGAGGACTTGGAAAATAATACCACTGTCTTCTCCACCCTGAGATCCCTCAACAACTTTATTTCACAGCGTATGGAGGGGGTGTCTGGACTGGCCACACCAGGATCGTCTCAAAGCTCCTTGCAGATTCAGTACCAGCAGAGGGTGCAGGTGAGGTGTCCTCAGCTTGGTGATGCCTGCAGTATCACTTCAGTGTGGTGGTCGACTCCTTTTGATTCCAGGAATCAGGATTGATTTCATTAAGATCTGACCATTCTTTCAAAAATTGATATTCATGCAAGCTCAATAATAGAAGCTTGCGTTTGGTCAACATTCTAGAATCTTTAATTTTTTTTGAAGTGTCAGACATATTTATTTCTGTTTTGTACAAATTTAAGAAAGGTCTTTTGAATTTCTTCCCTGCTTGTTATATCTGTATACCAGCTCAGGAAATTAAATTGTAAGTTGTTTTCATATTGCTGAACAAAGGAGCTTTATATCTGTTAATATTTTTCTAATAAGTAATTTACTACCTTTTTTCACAATCTTCCGTAAAGTTTCTTTGCCTGGACACATGCAGGAGACTTGCATTGTGCTACAGCTTTGATGTGCTAACCAGTTGTGCTCTCTTGTCCGCTTCTATTCGTATCCACATGTTTGCTTTTTTTTAACTTTTTCCTGTAAGCTGCCTTATGCTCATAAAGCATGAAGTAAATTGACATTTTGGATCATAAGGACTGTTTGTTAGGCTGGAATGAAATTTCTGTATTCTGTATCTTAATATAATGTCCATTTCAGTCTCTAAGTAGAAAATAAGCTTGCTTTCTTTTTAATGTAAATCTGCTTTGCACTTGGAATGTTGACAAAAATTTATGCATTTTGTAGTACATCTCTGGCTACAGAGGTGGTTAGAGGAAGCTCTCTCTGGTTAGAGAGTCTTCATTAGCTATGTGTTGAATGTACAGTGCTTAGATGTGAGGTATTCTATTATTGTCTGTGCTCTAAGGTAATTTGAATGAAAAACTAAAGAGCTACCTGTAGCAGGTAGTAGAAAAACGTGTTATTTTGCTCAGCAGTTAAATTTCCTGGGGAGCATGATCTCTGCTGCTGTTAGTTAGCTGGTTAGCTGCTGTTAGTTTTATGAGGGTTGGGGAGTTCGTAATTAGTGTTTTTTCAGATAGAGAGGTACATTTTGTCAGAGTACCTCTAGAGATTGAATGAGAAATTCTGAATGAAGAACTTGAAATCCACATCTTTCCAACTAACATTGATTTGATATGGGTTTCTGAGTGTGTTGTTGAACTTTTGGTTTCCCCATCTGCAGCTGATGTGAGAAGTACCATAAAAATGGTGATAGTTTCCTTGTAATGTGTAAAATGGCATGCAAGTGTCAGCTGAGTAGTACAGGGTGGGAGATAACAATATTGTTGCAGTGCTGTTAATGGTGTGCAATGTCCCTTTTCACACATGAACTGGCCAGTTGGAAGAACAAGCTGGGCAGATCCACTCCAAATCCCAGCTCCTGCAGGTGGAACGAGAGAAGATGCAGATGGAGCTTAGCCACAAACGAGCTCGCATTGAGCTCGAGAAGGCAGCTAATACCAATGCCAGAAACTATGAGGTAGGTATGACAGTTGCAGATGGCTTGATATCATAGGCCTAAGTCAGAACATTCGCAGTGCATCTACATTGGTGTTTTAGTTTGGATCAGGGATGTGCTCTTGAATTCTCATGTGCTGTGCTTTGGTTTGCAGTGGTGGGTCTTAGAATCTGTATAGTTGACTTTTTTTGGATGAAACTGATCTGAAAGATGCAGTCCAGGAGCAAGCCTAGTGTTCTCCAGCTGCTAATGGACATTGTCTTCAGAGCACGACTTCAGTGAATCTATAGTAAATGCTCCCAGAACGCATTTACTGTGTTTGCATTTACCGCATATGTGGTGGTGGCATGGGTGTCAGGCTCTCAGCGCCAGCAGATTTTGCTCTGCAGATCCCCTCCCAGTGCACTGTGCGTACTTGCTAATGTACGTTAAGAGTGTGAACGTCAAAACCTTGTTTGGTTGACAAACTGATAATCTGATCACTAGATTCTGTTAGTTTAGTGCTGAAGTTGTCGTGGGTAGCAATAACAAAAGGGATTTGTTATTTGTTTCTCCCAGAAGTATTAAAGCGTTTTTCTCCCAGATGAATTTAAACTTCGACTGGCACAATCGCAAGCATTTAGTTTGTGTGACTGTAATTAATTGGAATGGCAGCAGTGCCAGCCATGCACTGTCACACAAGAGAGCTTGCACTGATAAAACAGTGAGCCTCACTCAGGGACTAAGAGCTTTTATTGGTTTCTGGTTTTATGCCTGCATATGTTTGCTTAACTACATTACTGAAATAAGTAGTAGATCTGTGGGTTTTGTAGCATAATAAAGGTCTTATATGTCACTGATTATTTTAAAAGGAATATTTAAGAAATAATAAGCATGTTTTGTTGTATTTTACAAGGGTGCTGGGTGACAGATTTAATGTGTAGTTGTGAAATAGCGAGTCAGTGACTAAATTCCTCATTCCTCTGAAGTCAGGTGATGTGGGATTAAGCCTCGAAGAGTTCAAACTGGAATGTAGCTGAGTCAGTCACAGAAACCCTTGAAATACTGGTACAAAAAAAGGGAGCAGCACTAATCCAGCACTGTAGTAATTACCCTGCTCAGATTCTGTGTTTTGAGTCATGTGGATAAAGGTTTTAGGAACCTCACATTGCTTTGCATAATCCTTGCTTACTATGTAAATCTGCGTCTCGATTTGCTTCGATTAGCAAGGGAACTTACTACACATTTTTTCAATAAGTGTTAATCAATTTGTGGTAGGAATAAACTGAAATGGTGTATGAAAGGTTGTCAGAGTGCAAAAATATTTGTTGTATTCATTGATACTACTGTGCATTTAAACCCCGTTTCTTAATAGCCTCATACAGTTTCCAGAAACTGCAGAAGCAAGTTTGTCTTATTAATCCAACTATTGAGATCTGAGTTTCTGAAAGTCAATTTGCTATGCGTGGGTCAGCTTTAAACTGGAGCATCAAATGTTTTCATCTTTGCTGGAGAGTGTGCAGTGGAGTCTGTGAAGCCATGTCTGTATTCTCATATTCACGTCTCAGTCTAAGAGATTTGGAAGACTGTCTCTTAATTTTCTAGCTCCATTGCCCTGGGTAGTTTCTTGACATTGAGTCGTTGCTGGTAAGATTTTTGCCCTTGCTAGTGCAAAGGTCAAAGCTATGGTCTTTGAGTAACTGCTTCATGATGATGCCTTGGTGACCATGGTAGAAATGAAAATGGCTTTACCGTTGTGCTACCTTCTTCTTATGTCTCTCTGCATTTTTTCTTTCTTTGCAAGCGAGAGGCTGACCGTAACCAGGAGCTGCTCACACGCATAAAACAGTATCAGGAAAGGGAAGCAGAAGCTGAGAATAAACTGAAAGAACAAATGGAGATGAACAAATCCTATAAGAAGAGCATGGAGACAATGAGTAAGAAGCTGCAAGAGAAGGAGAGCAAATTAGCTGAAGCTAATGAAGTAAGAACAGAATAATTTTTTAATCCGTTCATAGCTTGAGGTGACTTTGCAGTTCTTGTGAGTTGAAAATGCCCTTTTTGATTTAAAAGAAAAATAAAGAAGGGAATCACTATGTTCAGGACCTGGAAATGAGTAAACCCTGGTGGTGCGCATCTTTGCTGTCAAAATTTAGAACCAAACCAAGTCCAGACACAAGTGAGCAGGTCAGAAGATGTTGCTGTGTTAATTAACAATGAGGAGAGAATTCTTAGACAGGTTGGTATGGAGAAGGAGAAAAAAAGTGCAAGGCAACATCCCGCATCTAGGTTTAGAAGTCAGGTTACGTGACATTGAGTAAAGGGGAAATGATGGAGGAGATAAGATGGGAAGGTGTTCAGGGAAGCAGGGGGAACTGTAGAGTGGGTTAGACCAAAGTTATGTACAAAGTATGTCTAGGTGTTCCACTGTAAAATGAATCCCTGGATAATAATTTCAGTTCTTTTGTATGAACAGACCATCTTCTCAACACTCCACCTTTTGAGATATCATTATAGTTAAGTTCAGCTAGATAATTTGTAACTTTTCTGTTTAATTTGGTTTCCTGCACCAGTTGTGGATCAACAACTGCTAAGTCCTTAAGCCTTCCTCCTGCCTAGGTGTCACTGGAAATGTATTTGTGATAAAACAGGTAAACAGATTTAACATCCCAATTATCAGGGATTAGAAACAGGGAGACGGTGATGGCACGTGAGAGAAACTAAGGTCACAGATGAAATGCATGCAACAGTTCTCTTTGTGTGAGTTTTTTTTATTTCCATATCCATCAGTATCAAGATGAGAACACTCATGTGTCTGTCTTGAAAGCACCCCACATATGTAATGTTTTGAGATTTTTCTGTTTCTTTGTGTTAAAGGGAGCTGAGTAATGGCTATTTCAAACAAACCTGTGAGTTTTTCTTTAGCATTAGGATATTTAGAACAGAATTTTAAAAACCACTGACCTCTACTTTTAAGGAAAGCGTAATACTTTTGGTATTTGGTTGAGGCAAACCCAGACACTTTCAATTTTGAAACCCAGACAAAATATACCTGGAATGGTTGTGGGATAATTTTTTTACTTTAATATATATATACTTGTGTTTCATCATCATCTAGCTTTGAAGCTTGATATTTTTCATGCCAGTTTGAGGTCACCCACTTAATAGGTAATGGAAGTGACAATTTGGGTGACAGATGAAAGCAACTAAATGATTTTCTCTTGCCTTTGTTTTTGAGGTGAGTTAGCAGGTCTGGAGGTTTGCAAGAGTGTGGGATTGTTTCTAGATTCAGTGTTTGTACTTTTTAGTTGGATATGATTTCTGTCTATCACTACCCATAAAGTCCAGCTTGGAGACTCATAGCCTTGTGCATTTATTCTTTCTTTCCATTAATTCAGACAATCACTATATTAAAAGGGAAAATATCAGAGCTGCAATGGAATATAATGAACCAAGAGATGCAGATGACAAGCCAAGACTCTCAGAAGCAGGAGCTGATGGAACAGCTGGATGTTCAACATAAGTAAGCAGGGGCTGAATGACTGTAGGGAGAAAAAGGCAAACAAAACTTCAGTCTACTGTAGCTGTCGTCACTCAAAACTTTCAACAGCGTTTGATTTCCACTCTTCAAAGGGGTTCTTTGATCTGGATGTGCAGGTTATAACCGTTGTTTCAGACTAGCTCCAAGGTGCAATTTAATTGTACCTTGAGAAAAAAAACCAACAGCTTCAGCAATGATGAAGTTCATGGTGTTCATGTTCATGGTGGAGAGTTTACAGAAGGCATTTGGATAGGAAAGGCTAATCTGAACTTTATGTTCTGAACAGAACAAAAATATCAAGCCATAAATCATAGTTATGGGGTAGTTGAGATAAGTGTGTTTTTTCCCTGCTTACCAAGTTCAACTCTTCAGTTTCAAAGGTGCTGTTTATTTACTGTGCATGTATATTTGTTGGTTTCAGAGTTACAGTGACTTGATTTTTGTGTATTTTTCAAAATGCTTATTTTTAGTAACAGTGGGTATTTTTGTGTCTGAATTAGAGGGAGGTGGTATGAGTGTGAAACTGTTTGAGAGATAATCTTCTGTAACCCTACCATATACCTTGTTAGTGGTGTTTGAAAATGTTTGTCAGAGATGCTTTTGCATGTAGGTTGTTTCTGGTATGTAATTCCTGGGTGCTAAATGCCTCTCTTGTCTACATCTAACAGAAAATGGCAAGAGGCTAGTCAGCAAATCCAGACATTACAAGCAAGCCAATCTCTACTGGCGGAATATGAACAGAAGATTAAGGTAAGAATTCTGTGGCCTATACAAAGCTTAGTTTTTCTGTTCTTCCATGGAATAAATTAACAGTGTTTCTTTTTTGTTTTTTTGTTTTTCTTTTTTTTCATGACTATTGCAGAAATAAAACGTTAGTTTGTCATATAAGAATCTGATCTGGTGGTCAGCAGGAGTTAGAAGTTGGCTTAATTCAATGGGATGGACCAGGTTACCAACAATTAGCTTTAACATGACACTTCACCTTTGTTCAGTCGATTGATTGGAACCCCCCCGCCCATGCTTTTGCTATAGAGAGGTGATTTAGATCCTTATGCAGTGCTCTGGGTGAATGCTCTGTTTGATCTTGTGCCACAGCCCAGTCCATCAGTGTTGTAGAACAATCTTTTTTTAAAAAGGTGGAGGACAAACCTAGCAGCTACAGTTACTTTTTGCTTCCCAGAAAATCCTTCTCCTGGAGTTGGGTTTAGCTCTTTTAGAAAGTGCAATTACTTGCAAAGCTTTCAAAACCACACTGACTTAAATGTGAGTACAGAGATGCTTTATGTCCTTTCAAATTAACATGTAGGTGGGTGGGAGCGTATCTTTCTCATTTGCTTTATCTTCCTGGGAGAGGTGGATGTGGGGAGTTACTTTGATTTGAGCAGGTGATGGTTGTGGCATTGCCTGTGGTTGCCATGAAGTAAAGCTATGCTGAGAGCCAGCCTCATTGCAAGTTCTGCGATTGCAAGAGACTCTCCATTGAAAGGAAAGGTCGGGAGACAGGATATCAGACTGCAGTACTGCTCTAAATAAACTTTCTTTTTTCTTTTTTTTTGAGGGGAAAAAAAGAGAGCAGCATTTACCATAATGCTAAAATGCACAGTTGTGTTTCTTTTCATTCCTAATTCTTGCAGGCCATCCAAGTGCCCCTCTCTACACTTCATTGACGGAGGGGTAGAGGATAAGAAAACCACAGATTTGGTTATTCACTAGAAGAAGGTCCTTTTAATGATTAGCAGAGATCTTTTTTTGTTATGAATGTAGGGTAAACAGGTGTAGAGAAGAGGCCAGCCCAGGTGTTACAAGTGGAACAAGAGTCTTCCCTACTTTAAACAATGTATTGGACCAGATGACCTACTGAATTCCCTTCCAACTTTATTCAAGTCACTGATTTGAGTTTAAAAAGTACAACAGAAAAGTAGCTTTTAGGAGTTCCAAGTTAGTCATTGTTTCCCTCTTGTCATTCCGTGTTTTCCAGGATCTGGAACAGAAGTTCTCCCAGCAGGAACATGATGCTCTAATTGTCAAGAACATGAAGGCAGAATTGGCTCGTTTCCCAAAAATGGAGCGGGAATTGCGCCAACTCAGAGAGGAAAATGCCTACTTCAGGTGAAAGAAGGGTTCAGTTGTTGAGAGGGTTATCTTCTGTTCTTCTCTATCTGCTCCAATTGCACTATATGCACTTTCACATCCCTCTATTGGGCTTCTATATGGGAAATTCAGAAGGAAATTTAAGTATTTCATATAAATACTGCATATGATTTGAGCAGTGTTGTGATGGTTACTAGATGAGAGGATTTGACAAGATCTGGGTAATCTTCCTGAACACAGCAAGAGCATATTGATTGTTCTGGATGGGGATACATATTTGTGAGAACAAAATTCAATGTTTAAAGACTGTGATGAACTGTATACAGGTTTGGGAAAGAAATCCCTGTAGAGAGAAGAGACAGCTGAACATTTCTGTAATAACTGTTTTTGCTTAGTTATTGTTACCGCTATTTTAAAGGCCTGTTGTTCCAGCATAATGTTCAGACAGTCTTTTGTTTAAATTTCTAAAGCACTCAGATAATAGCCCTCGGTAGAATAGACTTTCTGGGTTTCCGAAATGACAATTAATTTGAAAAATTAAATTCCTATGTTCAATGAAATAACTTGCCTTAAAGATATATTTTTTTTTTTTAGAGTAAACTTAATTTCCATATTTTGGTGCATCTTAAATAAAAAGCCTAAATTACATGAGTGATCTTGCTAGCTTTTTCTTATTCTAAAATTAAATATTTTCCCTTGGCTTTGTTCTTGTTAGTATTTCATTATCATTTGAAATTATTTATCTTCGAGTCTTTTCTCATGCTTGTTTTTGGTGCACAGAAACACGATACCAACAGATTAGAGGTAATTTTTTTTTTTTAAATAATTTTACCTCCCCCCTGCACACGTCTATTAAGGTAAAAACAAGCAGTCTCAGTGCTTGCTCAGTCATCAGAGAGAGTACTCAAAAAGCCCGAGTGCCCACCGCTTGCTGTGTTCCGACCCTGCATTCAGCCTGACTGAAGATCAGAGTTGGCGTCTTTTGCTACCCTTCATGCTGTTTTGCCAATCAGTAAAGCTGATACAAAACTTCAGGTTGTTTGGACATAATTAGGATGGCACTTAGAGTAGAAAAAAATCAGCTCAGTCAAGCTGTGGGGTTTTTTTGTAGCAGTGGATTTGCAGTGAAGGTTATAGAATGAGTCAGTTGAATGTCATAATGTTGGTTCAATGTCATTTGATTCCCTTGTAATTCCACGTGCATGTGGAAGTTTGTGAGAGTGAATTGAGTTGCATGGCTCTTTAATTGTTGTCTCTCTTTCGACCATAGGGAAATGAAAGAAAACAATGGATTGCTTAAAGAGGAGGTAGAAGGTCTCCAGAGAAAACTGGAACGCTATGAGAAAGTACAAGCGCAACTAGTGACTGTTGAATTGGAAAATGAGGTGAGTAGCTAGGAACTTTTGGTAGATGAGCAGAATAGGGGTTTCCTTTGTTGCCTATCCTGTCTGTTAGGCTCTTCCTATATTGTGTTAGTTGAGATATGATACCTGTTTTAATTAACGGGTTCGACCTAGGTGTTCCCAAACTTAAAATATCAGCCTGAGGGGAGCTATGGTGATGAAGGTGGAGAAGGCAAAAGGATATCTACTGTTCAGCTGCAGATTTTCTGTAAAGATCGATCTCATCATTATGTCTTTTTTTGCTGTCTTGCTTTTACCTTTCTTTTGCTGGAAATGCTCTTTTTTTTTTTTTTTGGCGTTAAGCTATGCCCAGATGGTGTTGCCGAACAGGCATGTGGTAAGAGCCCGGATACACACGTGGATTGCTGCCGATGCTAACAGGGCCGGAACGTGGTCGCCAATGAATAAAATTGTCTTGCTTCCATCCCACCCTGTATCAAGCATACATGTCAAGAGGTTAACCTAAGCGTGTGAACTTCTTGATGTGCAGAACTATAGTGGTGTCTGATCAGGTTTAGATACTACTATCTGGTATTGACTGAAAATAAAATGCTATAGGAGAAACTGGAAAGGGAGAAATGGGCACTTCAGCTGCTACGAAACTGGTGCTGAGGATATAAATTTTCTTGTCTACTGCCAAAGGTCTAGTTTGCCAAGGTCTAGTACAGTGATGGTGGCTCAGAGGGTTAGATAATCTATAGTCCTGATGTCTAACATGGGTTTCTTGTGTCATATAGCTGTGGTGACAGGGAAAATGTTTGTGAGTGCTGGAGAATGTCAACCGAAAAGTGGTAGATAAGAAGATAATGAAATCTACAGGAAAAGACACTGAGTTTGGATGGAGAATTATGAGAACACTGTCTGGAAAATGAGCAGTTAGAACATTTGTCTGTGTCTCTAACTCTTCTTTTTGATCTCTGCTTCAGAAACTTCTGGGAAAATTAAAAAGCTGGGAGAAACTGGACCAGAGCACTGGCTTGAATATCAGGTATGTTCTCACAGCTCTGGAGGCAGGTAAAACTTCTAAACCATTTCCCTCTCCTTGTAATTATCTGATCTCTGAAGTGTGTTGGTCATGCTTTCTTGCTATTGCTTCTTCATGTGGAAGCCTTTCCAGTACTTTTTGTTATGGATAAGTAGAACCTTAAGATACAAACTGTTATAAAGTACCTTTGGGAACTAACAAACGTTTTTCACCAAGGCAGCTTGACCAATGTCTCTGAAGCCAAGGTTCAATTTTGAGTTCTTTGAACTATTTGCGTATAGCTATGTTCATGTTTAGTTAGAGATTCTGCTAAGCTTAATAAGTGAACTTTTAAGAATTTTAGGATTGGAAGAGAACATATGTTACTTGTAACAAACTGTTGTAAATGTGATTTCTTTGAAATCTGGATATCAAAATAAACTGCCAGATCATGATGTGTGACTTTTCTTCCCTAAAGCAGCTGAAGAACATTTGTTAATTTAGTTATTTTATCTAACAAGAGAAATTAAATACACTCAGTTTCTTATAAAAGGGGGAAAAAATCCAGCCCCCCAAATAGTGTTTTGTAACACCAGCTAGTCTCTTTCTGTAGTGTTACTTAACAGCTCTTTCTGACATCTGGAGCACTGAACCATACTTTTTAAGGTCTCTGGTATGTACGTGGTATAAAAAAGGGCTTGAAATGGTGCATCTGGTGATGATTTTCTTCCACTGCAGAGGGTTTTCTGTGTCACTACAATGCTTTTGTGTGTCGTATGTTTCAGCACTGCTTTATTTTCTCTAAATATTTACATTGTTCTTACCCTAGAAGGACAGATGCTTCTTTGTAAATAACTGTCTTGCTATAAGCATTGCAGTACAGACCACCTTTCATATTGGATGGAGGCCTGAGCTGCAACATGAACCACAGAACCGATTTTTACCTGTCTGTTTCTTTTTTTCCATTCATTACATGTGCACAAGAACAGAGCTGCGTCTGCACACTGCTGGGACTGTTTGGAAGTAGGAGTGTTTGGATATGCACGTGTGATTTGGGCACATTACTGCTTCATGTAAAAGATACTTGTGTTCAACCTGGGAAAGCCCCCTTAATTTTCTCAGTGTTTTCTGTTTAATAACGAACCTTTTTCTAGAGGCATGCTAGTAGGTAGCATGCTTGAGATTCTCTCCCGCATCTGCTGAGGATACATACATTTAGATGAAGTTAGAACTGTGCTAAATCTCCTATGGCAAGGAATGGACAGAAATACTAAGAATCCTTTTCACAAAACCTGTTCTATCAGACAGTGGAGTAAAAGCTTTTTACTTACCTCAAGCTGTTAAAGGTTTAATGAGGTAATTTCACAGTGGGAGAGAAATGGAACCAAGTGATTCTGCCTGTTGAAGACTAATAACTCCTTCATTTAAAATCAGAATATTCGCTGTAAAGTGTTAGGTTTTTGATTGGGCCATATTGTTTAGTGCTATTAATGGCGTCTTCTCATACAGACAAGGGAATTGCTCTTGAGAAAAATCATCTTCTACACGCAATTGTAGCAAGTGGAACTGGATGATTCCCACCTCCCTCTCTTTTTTTTTTTTTTTGTTGCTCAGACTTCTTACAGCATGAATTATATTCATTTTTGGTCAGGAATATGAAGATGATGAGAGATCATTGCCCTAGTCAGGTTCCTAGAGTATGCTGCTGGTGAAGGTTTCGGAAGAGTTAATTGCTCATCTCATAGTAGAAGAAAATAAGAACAAGTTGGATGGTTGTCCCAAAGAGCCAGAGCAATATGCTGTTTGCTAATAACTTGATAAGCAAGGAAAAAGGGAATGCTTTAGGATTTCTCATCTTACCACATTTTTCATTGGTACAGAGAATGTAAGGGAAGTGTGTACAGCGTGTGCTGTTTTAGGAGAGGATGGCTTTTCATTTCCTCCAGCGCTTCCACAGGGCTTGTTCTGTGTCTGCTCTCGGTGGTTTCTGTTCACTGATTGCCTGGTCCCAGCAGGCTTTTTGTCAGATTGGCTTATGATCAGACCTACGAGTGTAATTTCAAGTATAATTTTATGTCATAGTACTTGGAAAGGAGGTGCAGCTTTTAGGAGTGGAGTGGTAATCCTACTGTTTTAGTACCAGTCTCTTTTTGGTAACAATGAAAGAGCTAAGTGTTTATAATGCTTCACCTTTTGGGGGGAAAACAAGTTCATTAACAGTTTACTCCAAGGCTAATCTCATGTTTGCTAGTTCTGGATTCCACTTGTAAGCTCCTGGGTTTTCCTCTTGCTCTCATAAACGATGGAAACAAAGACAGCTTTAGCTCTAGAGCATGTTGGTGTGTTTGCATCACTGTTGCGTAGTGTTCTTTCCAGAATTTGCCTTTGGAATTATGCTTGCGCATTATATAATATACTTGTAAGCTGGACCATACCCAGATACTAAAAGAATACCATAATTATGTATGGTTCATGTATACACATTATGAATCTACATAATCTTTTTTGTGTATAGTTATATGTCCTTTTGATGTCTTAATATTCTTACTGCCTACTTTGCAGTATAGTTGTCTCTGTCTCTTATTGTGGTTGTAATTTTGTCTTGTAGGTCTTTTTTGTATGTTACTGTTATGCTGCCAGGGATTTTCATACATTTGTCATGTGTCGCTCTGATTTGATATTCCCGCTGTAGGATTTGGTTTCAAATGTAGAAGGAAAAAACCACTAAATTCTGAAATTCTTGCTTTGTGAGTAGAAAGTCTTATTTTCCAGTTTACTCTCTTTGAGAAGGACACTAACGTATGGCTGTTGTAGGACTTTGTTATTAGGAAAGAGTTGTGCTGAGAAAACAAGCTGCTTGTACTCTGTCTCTACAGGATGTGCTGATATAGTTTGTATTTCTTCAAAGTCTGGTATTTGTGTAATTGAGTTGTTGACCTTCTTCACTGAAGAATCATGTTAATCATGACAGATTTGGTTGTTTCTTTCAGAGTTAGACTATTACCTTAGAGGTATTTCCAGGTAGTTTCTTGACTGCCATTCAACAACATGTATTTTAACAGGAAAATATTTCTGGAAGGTTGCTGCAAGAAAAGGGGGGTGACAGTGTGCAAAACCACCCACGAGATGGCATCCTTTCTCCTGCTGCTGGAGAAAACTGGTTTTCTGCTCCAGTCTGGCAGGCTCAGCCTGATGTAAAAACATCAGCTGGGCACCTGAAGAAGCGTCAGCTAGTCTAATGAAAATTGTTCGTTGTTGCTATCAAATCTTTTAAAATGTATTTAATGCTACATGTGTGCAATCACTGTCTCCTTGTCCAGCACTTAGGGTGGTAACTTGATATGAAAAAGAGTTGTGCATATTTCTCTACTGGCATACAGAGTAGAATGTTTTTCCAACCAACTCTGTAAACTTCTTATTTACACCACACAGTCTTCCTTTTGTCTTGCTTAATAGGAGTTCTTCAAAGCCTGGGTCTTTTCTCCCCACAGCAAGCCTTAGAATTGTATCCTCGAGAGCAGCACTGTCACTGTTCTGACTTTCCCTTCTATGGCATGTAGAAGATACCCAAATGAAAAATGAGGGTCCTTGTTCTGTGAGCTTTTCATCTAAATAAGGCCTTTTTTGCCGCTGCTCGTCTATATTTGGCCGGTGTTGCCTTTGTCCTCTAATGAATTAGCCAGGTGATTTTGGTATCCATAAATAGATACACCCTGGAGTACTGAATGATGCAAAATGATGTGCGTCAGGTATGTTTTAAAGATGAGGCGGTTAGTAAGTCAGACACTGATAGTCATCAATAGCAGCTGACAAGGGTTAATGCTAAATTTGTCTTTGTATTTATCCATAAGTGGCAGAAGATTACAAGTTTTGAAAGGTTGGTGTTTTGCTGAAAGGTTATGTGAATTTGTGAAGGCTGACAGGTGGACCATAAGCAACAGCTTCAGAGGAGTTTTAGTCCAAGCATTTTTTTGAGAGACAATAAATAGTAATGTGGGATTTTTGTTTTGGTTTGGTTTTTGGGGTTTTTGTTTGTTTTGTTCATTTTGGTTTCTTTTGGTTTTGGTTTTTGTTTGTTTGGTTTTTGGTTTTGGATTTTTAATTGGAAGTACTGACTATATGAAGTTTTTATTTTCACCTGCTGGCCTCAAAGATCTTTTTATACACAGCAGAATTATTTTGTATCAGTGATAGATTTTTGATGTTAGCATAATTAAGGATTGGAAGGAGATCCAATATATTGATAATGACCCATTTAAGTAGGTCTTCCCTTTTTGGGGGCACCATTTTCTATTGCAGATAGTCCTGTCAGCTCAAGCTCGGTGTTTGTGTCAGGAAGATAAAGCAAAAGATTTTGTTCCTCTTACTTTTCAGAGTCACTTTCCTTCTTCCCATGCCCATCACAGGGAAGCAATGGAGAGATCAGCTGTCCTTTTCTGAAAGGCCACGGAATACAGTATGGAAATTAACGGTGAGGTTGATGTATCAGAAAGAAAAGTAGTGTGCCTGGACTCTTCTGTGTTGCTCAGAGGCTCCAGTCATGGTCTTGGTGTTGTTGAGTCGCATCTAACTGTGGTTACGTTGGAAGGCAGGTCTGAGCCCCCTGACGCCTACAGCGTAAGGCTGACCTGCAGGGACTCCTAGGTTTAACGAAGCATGGGTTTGGAGAGTACCTATAGTTGTCCTTCAGTTTGCAAGGGTAAATTTAGTTGGCTTCGGTGATGATATCGCATTAAGCTGCTAGAGCTGTTTTGCATGCTTGCTGTCCAGGCTTGTAGAGAGAAGTGCAGATTTGACAGGAATTCAGGCCAATGCTTAAGGACCATTTTCCCTCAGCGGAACCTGCCAGCTGCAGAGAGCAGACACTGATCTGCTGACCTGTCGCCTAGAGCCAAAGAAGTGAACCTGTTAATGCTGACCTGGTTTTCTTTCTGAAACATCTGTGGGCTGGCTGGCTGACAAGTCTTGGGGACTAGCTTCCTGCAATGTCTGAGACCAATTAAGAAGAGGAGATAGCGTGAATGTGTATGCATTTCCTCTCTAAGAAAGGGTTTAATTAAGTGGCAAGCATCTCTATTTAGTACAGTGGTTAGCACAGTTGTAATTTGTAGTTACACAGGTGCTACGCTCGGTACGGGAAGTCCTTCTATGCAGATTCTGCTTTTGGAGTTGGGGGGAAGGGAGGAGAGAGGGAGGGAGAAGGGAATCATATTTCTTGATTCTGCATTTAGTGGTGGATTAGTGCTCTTTTTTTTTCAGTGAATAGAAGAGAAGGGAGAATATTAGAGTTCTCTACTTTCCTTTTTGAATCTTGATTAACTATGCTTAGCTACTGTGCGCACTCTTCCATCCAAGGCATTGAATATCTTTGCAGTAGTGAATGAAGCTCATAATCTTCTCCTTTCTCACAAGGTAGTAATTTACCTTTCTCTGAAAGTCCATTATGAATAAGTGGTTACTGGTTTAAAAAAAAAATCTGTTGACAGATATACAAAGCAGTGCATGCTGAAATAATTTGAATTGCTCATATGCGTTTCTGGGTACTTAATTAACTGCAACCAATCAAGACAAGACTGGGGGTTATTGTTGCTAGTTCCAGTAATGCCATAGTTCTACCATGGTTGCTCCGTAGTTAAGCAAATATTTTTATTGGAGTAGCCTAAAGTAGCCGACTGGTCTTTTGTCACCAAGCAAGAAATCAATCTAATTAAAAGTGTTTGATGCTGGCTGCTGTCTGTAACTGTGCCACTGACCCGAACTTAAGTGCTAATTTCTCTGGGGTTTTTTGCGGGGAGGTTTGTCTGGGTTGGCTAATGGTGGCTCCCTACTTTAAAGCTAAGTCCCTAATTGGAGGAGAAAATTAGAATTATCATCGTATTAGAATATTGAAACTTCATTTTGTACCTCTAAGTTTTCTGTAAACAATTGTGATTTATGATCTATGAACATACTGATAATTGCATGACTGCTGTTGATGAGATTCCCGATGTAAAACAAGCTGTCCCATCATAGTGGGAGCTCCCAGGGCACCAGAAAGGGAGATAAACACTACATAGGGGAAAACACTAATTAAAAAAAAAAACTCCAAACCACCACAGACAAACAACAAAAACCAAAACCAAAAAAAGAAGCTATGCTTACTAGAGAAATTTTTATGGTTATGAGATCTCAGCTTACCTCATGAAAAGATTATCTGCTGTTGTCCTGTACAGTCACAGTACTACATATTACAGTTACTTTTAAGAGCTTTATTTTTTTTTCACCAAAAAATCTGCCTTCAGCTGAAGTTGAAGGTTCAATAAATGTTAAAGAATTCACTCTGTGAGGAGGGCCAATGTATGCAGGTTGCTAATATTCTGCAAAAGCCCTCAAATTAGGGCTTTCTGCTGGCTTCTACACAGGGATGAAAGTCGTGTGAATTTCTCTTGCATATTTCTGCCAGGGCAAGTTAGTCTCAACTTAGAATAGTTCTGCCATTCCTGTCACGTGAGGCTTCTGACTCAAGCATCTGTGTGAAAATGTTCTGTCCCTACCTGGTACTTTATGGTTCTGTGAGCACAGCAGCTGAAAGAGGTGGTTCTGCATAGCAAAATGTAATCTAGAATGGAAAATGGCTTTCAGCCAGATCGGTTTCCTCATCAGGTTTCCTGTGAGTCCATAAATACTGGTGCCGTTCCAAAGTAGGGCAGAGGAGGTGGCAGTGAGCAGTCCAGGGTTGGAAGGGAGGAAAATCATTGTGTTTATTTAGAAATAAGGTTTACATGCTGAGTGTTTTTAGGATGTAGTATGTGTAAAAGATGAAAGCATTACTTTAGAAGCATTTAAAATCTTCTCGAGGGAGACCTGCCTGAACAGTTCCAAAAGGGATCTTTGTTTTTAGAGACTGAGGTAGAAGTTTTAAGAGAAAACTAATTGTGATTGTCTTACAATGACTGTATGTGTACTGAAGCCACCATTTTTTACGTAGAGGAATCTTGGAGGAAGCTGTCACGTATTGACTGTGACATGCAGCATATGCTGGAGTGTTGCTCTAAGCTCTTCTGTTCTTCGTTACACTGTTAGCTTATGCTAAAATGTACGTTATTCTTCACTTTCCACAGTGCCTTAGGATGTAGCTTTCCTTGACAGAATGCTTTCCGTGTGCGGTGAGAAGAAAATGTTCCTTTGTCATCTCAAAAGCTGAAGCTTCAGTTTTCAAAGTAGTTAGAATGCAGTTTTGGGAGACTTCAGGCCGTGTCTGGGTGTTGGAAGGGAGTCCTGTATTTAGATGGGATGTTTGGAAGCCTGATGTCCTCAAATCAGGGCTTAGCCGGAGTTTAATCTTCTCCCATTCCCATGGTGTTGATCCACTTACTTTTAATATGGCAACCAACTGTGCCTCTTCTCATAGGTTTCTTAATATATTGTAGGTCTGTTCCTGCCAGTGCTTCACTGAAACGCTGGGCAAAGGTTCCTGCCGTATCATTTTCCTATCTGATATTAATTTTCTCAAAAAATGCTGTACTTATCTCTGATGTTAAAAAATATTAGTGTTCTTTCTCCTTTGCCATTAATGCTTTTATTTCCATTTGAATGTATCTGAGTAATAAGTCTTGAGGCTAAAGGAAAGATAGGAAGAGTGTAAAACATAATGGATGAGCACCTGACACCGAGGCAGACTGAGGCTGTAATGTATAATCAGAGAATCAGAGTAAGAAGTAAGCAAGCGCACATCAAAAATATGTCTGTCCTTGCTTTGCATTTCAAAGCTCTGGGAACAGTTAAAGAAACTGCTGTTCCAGGATCAGAGATCTGGCATTCTGGAGACGGAGAAAGCTATTGAACAATAGCTTAGCGCACTATCCATCTTCTTTGTTGAAGAATAATTTGAAGAACTTGGATAGTTCGCCTGCAGGAACTGCATGGAGAATAATGACATCAAAGAAAAGATGGACGATTCTTACTAGGGGAATACGAATTTTATTTTGGAAGTGAAGATGCCAATGGATCCTTTTTTTACTGGAAAATATCACTCTTTTTATCAGAGTATAGAGCATTGTCCCAGCTTGAATATAGGCTGTGTGTCCCAAACCAATAAAGTTAAGATGCTTTTTCTGCTAGGAACAGGAGTACTTTTAGAAATGTGTGCTGATGTTGTCTTCTGCGTAGCAGGTGATTTGTTTGCCACGGGGGACTCCCCGGTCAGACACTTCATTTTGTGTTGCTGCCATACTTCTTGCAAGTAGTGTTTGAGATGCTGTTGAAAAACAGTTGGGTAAAAGTAGCTTGCTTTCTCTGGCATGTAGTGACCCATGTTATGTGTAAATGGCTTGAACTTAGGTGCTCACTCTGCTGTGAAGGAGCAGCTTTCAAAAATACAGACGCTTTTATAACGAGCCACTTTCCTTAAATTAAGCAGTCCCGTTTGCCTTAAAGTGAAATTATCATTTAAATAGCAGAGACTAAACAGCAAGGGGATGGGTTTGCTACTGTCAGAGAGCTCAAATGCTCCTGCGTGATTTTTATTCAGCCTCGTCATTTCCAGAAACCCAATAACCACTATGTGATTTTTATTCAGCCTCTCATTTGGTCATTTCCAGAAACCCAATAACCACTATAATCTCTAGCTTGTTTTTAATTTTACCTTTCCATTTTAGCATCTTTCAGTATTTCAGTTCTTAATTTTCTGCTGGGGCTGTTGACGTGCTATGCCTTCCCTCTCCCTTAGGGATGCAGTGTATTGCGCCTCATTTATCTCCAAAGTTTTGTTTTTGCAGGGAAACTTTTAAACAAAAATGTGAAAATGGATCCTGTACATGCTTATTGAGGCTGATTTTGTTTTAGCGCAGCAATGCCTTTTTCAAAACCCTTCTCAAAACTCACAGGCCTTTTCTAAGTAGAAGCAAACCAAAATGCTTCAGTAGGTATTCAGACTCCTGTATTGTGCTACTCCCTTGCACTAGTGGGCACGGCCTTTATCCACAGGGCAAGGAATCTGCCTTCTTCATTGGATCCTGGAGTGCCAAGATGGATTGTGCCAGACTAACGTAACAGCTTTCTTTGTCTGCAGAATTGATTATCTTATCAAATAAAGCACAACAGATCTTATTTATTTGAACTTCATTGAAACATTTGATCAAGAGAGACGCTTGGGAAAGTATATACCATGCAGGAGAAGATAAAAATTAATAGAAGAATCATAGGGTGTATAAGGAATTGTTTAAGCAGGGATAGATTTAGTATTGTTTAAAGGAAAATGCGAGGATAAGTAGAATTCCTCAAAGATTAGCCTTGGGATCTGCGTTATTTAGTATTTCTATTAATGGTTATGGCGCAGAAATTTGGTGTGTGCTGATAAAACTTGGCTAATGATGCCAAGTTCAGAGAATTCATAAATACACAAAAGCTGGATATGCAGAACTGAGTGACCCTAAGGATTCGAGTGAAGAAGTGGGATAAAATTCAGTGAAACAAAGCACAAGGCCCCGTGGAATTGGGAGCTGAATACAAACTTCTGTTGTAAAATGTAGCACACGCAGTGGAAAGGACTGGAAGAAGGGCGGTATACCTGTTCACAACAGGATGGTTGTTAATTCTCACCCAGAGGATGCACCAGGAGAAGAAACTTCCATGGAAGTGGAAGTGTTCAAGTGCATCTGTAGATGGCTTGGGAGATGCTTCTCAGAGTTCTGGTCACCCACTGTGGAGGCAGATAATGGGAACTAAATGCAGAAAAGGGTTGCTTGTAAAAGCCTGAGAGCCCTCTGAACCAGTGGTGAATGGAAGGACTGGCCTCCTCTGGCAAAGGCTGGTAGATGTAAATGCTGCCAAGAAATACATGGATGGAGGGGAGGAGAAGGAAGAGGGATCAATACCAGTGAGAAAAAGACCCATCTGTACTCAAGACTAGCGTTGGCATTTAAAGCAAATTGCTGTAACCCTGCCATGAGTACAGCTAGAAGGAGGTTCTAACTTTTAGAAAGACTAAGTCCTTCCAGTGGAGGCAAAAGTACACAAACTACTGCTGTCATATCAAAGCTCCACAAGGTTATGGAAGAGATGACTTGAATTCATAATAACAAGGGACTACAGAGGACCTAAACTAAAAGATCCTTTTCAGTCCCACTTTTATGCTAATGCATACGTACCAACCTGTAAGCGAGGGAATGGGATCAAGAATAGGAAGAGCAGAGCAGTATTTTTCTAGTTTGGAATTGCAGGCGTTGTTTAATACCAGGGTTGTGAAAACTGCAGTTGGGAAAGAGGGTAAGGGTTTAGTGGGTAAAAGTAAACCATGTCTGTCTTCCTGCCAGCACGGAACAACAGCTGTGGACAGGGACCCGAAGTGTGAGAACAGCTGACCTTTGTTCGTGTTGAGAAATAAGCAGTTTGCTGAAAAATGCGCTGAACTATTAAGAAGAGGTTATCTGCCAGTGTAGATAAGACCAAAATATGATTTGTATCATCTGAGAAGCTCTTCTGAGCCTATTTGGTGCAGGTTATCTTGATGGCGTTTTGAAAATGATTCACTTCTGGTTAGTACTTAACCTCATCAATGCCTAGAGCAAGGATTCCTTCTTCTGATGGTAGCCAGGAAGGTGCTACTTTAATCATTTGTCTTTGGTTTCTTATCAGTGGAGGGGGGAGTTCTGTACTGGATCACCCAGGAAAGGTCTAATTTTCCTTTTTAATTGTACTTAATAGGGTGGTTAGCATAGCAACATCAAGATGGGGTGAGAGAAAATGCGAATGTATGAACATTAAACTGTTCCAGTTTTTTAGTATCTTTAAAATGCTCCTAGCTCTGACAAGCCAGCCCAAATGCTTTGTGATATTATTATGTAAGCCTTGTCCTTAAGCGTCAATCTTTTCTCCCTTGGGACCTCTTTGCCAGTGCATATTTTTGACCAAAGCATGTCTTTACCTGGGCTGTATTTCCCTTCCTCATAAGCTACATTATTAAAGGCAATATGCTTGTAAATATACCTTTGTGCATGTGTTTTTCTTTTTTTTGAGAGGAAAAAATTAATGTGGCTTGTAGTAGCAAAAGCACTGCACAATATTTTCAAACATTTTTAAAGGGCATAGTGAACTTGAAATGTTAGCGAGTTAAAAGATTAATGTGGTAAGTGCCTCAAGGTTCTCTTGAACTGGCTGTGATTACGTAAGTGTTGTTTGTTATTTTAAAATAACTTACAACACAGAAATTGCCTTGTTGGATTGGATTATTTACTAATCCATCTCTGGTCCAGTGTCAGAGACAGTGCTATGCTGGTCTAGATAGGAAAATCCATCCAGAGTAACATGGAAGACATGAAGCAGACTATTGGAATAAAACTTTGTCACTCTCATCAGCATGGAGCTTTCTGTGGGGTTAGAATAGCATGTAGACAATGTGGCCAGGTCTTTTCAGCAGAAAGAAGATCAAACATACCCATGTTCCATGTAGCCAAGGCAGTTAAGGGGTGGAGGTGTACAAAACCTTCTTTCCCTCCCTGCCACGGATGTAGAATACAGGGAGTGCATTATTTTTTCAGAAATATATATTTTTTTTTTTCTGATGCTCTGAAATTGGTTCTGCCTGTATTTTGCTCATCACCTGACAGCAAAATATTTCTTGTAATGAAGTCATGGCTGTTGCAGAATGGCATTCTTGTAAGAGCATGATACATTTTGGAATAGCATGTTAGAAACCTCTGCAAGTTGAAGTAGCTCTCAACTCAGAAATAGGATCTGTCAGAGAGCCTAACCTTCCAGCGTAGGTGCAGTTTTGGCTCCTCTTGAAGCTTATTTACTAGAGATCTCAAGCATTTCTTCTCTCTTTCTCTAGTACCACTTTGACTCAGTCTTTATCCTTTCTCTATGTTGTTCTCAACTCTAGTCAGAAAAGCTAACAATTGCTATGCCTCTTTGGGGAGTAATGGGCAACTATTGCAAGAACCACTTTCTAGCACAAGTTGTTCTTGCTGGAATTGCTTTTGAATTCTCATTACTTGTTTAAACTCTCTTCCAGAGATACTCTGATATAAGCAGCGTCGTGAAGGGATGATCAGTCTTCTGAGTAGGAAGAAATATGAAATTCTGGATTTTCCTGAGTTATACCCTTCTTTTCATTTTAATGAAACAATCATTTCCCTCTCTGTGGTACACATGAAGCTGTTCAGTGAGGGCTTGAAATCCTACTAACGTGTCTAAGAAGGACAGAAATAGGGTATCTGGCTTTGAGTAAGGATCTATTCAGTATCAGTATACTCAATTAGAGAAGTCAGGTGTCCGTCAGTTAGCTTGGACAGTTTTCAGTGATACTTCACAGCTCTCCTATTCAGTTCAGGAGATGATGCTTTAACCTAGATATGAATTTTCTTTTTTTTTTTTTTTTTTTTTACTCAGTTCCGCTGGTACATTTGCAAATAACATTTCTGACTCTATGCTCTTCGTATTGCCAGAGTTAAAGCGTTGTGGCTTCAGGTGGTTTTCTGTAAATTTAGCAGCCAAGGTTGATGGCAACAAGCCTGTTTTGTGACAAGCCTTTCATTTAGTTCTGATGGTTTCCAGTGTGACTTTGGCTAAGACATCATCTGCCTGCCTTCTGGATAGCTGGCCTGCTTGTCAAGGTGACAGAACACCTATCGGCTCGCCTGTCTGCAAGTAGCTGGCAAGGGGAAATGCAATTGGCACTTTGTAATAACTGATATGTTTGGAAGGCTGGTAGAGAGGAAGTGCTCTGAATTTGTTTGTGGTTTTTTTTTTTTTTCCAATTGGGTAGACATAAATCTTGGAAAATGCGTGTGCTCCTCTCTGTGTGGCATATGATAGATGCTAAAGACAAACATGCTATTTCTCAATGTCAGTCTTTTGACTGTAGTTAGGTATTTAAAATAGCTTTTTTTCTAAATTATTTGTCTATTTCTTCCATCCTGTATCATTCTTTTCAACAGTTAATGTGTCTAGATCAGTGGAGTTTCATAGACTTATAGAGAATACCAGATTGAAAGGGACCTCAAGGATCATCTGGTCCAACTTCTCTTGGCGAAAGCACGGAGAAGATGGCCCAGCGCCCAGTCCAGCTGAATCTTAAGTGTCCAACGCAGGGGAAAAGTTTGGAGGGTACAAATTAAACCCTTAACTTTGAGAGTCAGCTGTTCTCTTTTATGTTTTCGTGATGTATGTTGGTTAAGTATTTGCCAGAAGTGACTTTCATGGAGAGTCTCAAGTACGGTGTGATGTTAGTAATTAAGTGTCAGACAAATCTGGTAATACACAGTGTTAAAAGAACTGCACTTTGTTGTCTAAGATTGTAAGGGTTCCAAAATTACTATTTGGCCCTTTGGAAATGAAACATCAGAAGGACAGTTACCAAAGTTTTAGCATCCATATCAGTCCACGGCTTTTGTCAGGGAGAACGGCATGCTTTTGGTATTGAGTTGGGATTCAGATCTATGGTGTAGGGACTAAATCGCTACATGGGATTTGATGGAATTATGTCTGACAAGAATGTTGTCCCTCAGATTGATGGCCTCACATTGCGCGTGGGTTTTTGTGGTTTTAAGGAGCTGTCTCTCACTAGGTTGTTTCTTACCCTTTTCTGTGCTCGATAGTTTGGAATTGTTAGGTTTGTATATGTTTGCTGTCCCTGCATTCTCCCTCCTTGCTGTGTGTGCTGGGGGAGTTTAAGGGACTTAGCTGAGACGAGGAGGAAATAACTACCTTCTCCTCCTCCACAAACTGCTGCGGTTGTCAGAGGCAGCTTGAGGGCCCAGGTTGTCTCGCTGCTGTGGAAGAGCTGCAATTCCCTTCTGTCTGAACAATAAGCTTTGTATCTGTTTGTACAGTAATGAACTGCTTTTGTTTCCTTCAGAAACGTGCTCCGCTGTCTGGAGCGTTTCCATTTACAGACAACCCTTGCCAAATTAATTTTATTTAATTATCTCCCAGGGCTAAGCTTGAATACATTTTGTGTTAAATTCACCGTTTCTCCCTCTTCTGAACGAAATGGACTTAATATCCTTGTTAAAATCTGATTAAAACTAAAATTGAGTTTTTTGAAGTCTGATTATCCCATGAAATGGAATTTTTAAACCTAATTATGAATGGATTTGCATACATTTTTAGCACCATTGAAAAGAAAGTTGAAATAAATTTATTAATGAAATCCTCTTCTGCTGTCTCTTTGGGCCATGACGATTGCTGGAGAGTGAGGGAGGAGGAGGGAAGGGGAGAACAAAAGCCCTCCCTCTTTTGAAATATACCCTCTCCCCCCCAAATTAATTCTGGAGCTGGTTTGACCCTGTCTCATTTTTATTCCTCTCTGCCACACAGCCCAATTTAGGTAATTGCTGGCCTTTCAGAGGGTAACTACACAGTTGAGCTGGTTTCATGTATTTAAAGCCTTTCTGCTTTCTGAAGGGAGAATGTTGGGGGGGCAACATTTGTTTCAACTATTATGTTCTTCCCCTTCTTTTCTGAGGTAGCCCTGATACAAAATCAATAGGCAGCTCGCGTTTCTCCTTTCTGAGACGCTGTATGTTTGAGCATTTATTTTAAGCCTGAGAAAAAATGGATAGTTTTACAGACCGTGGTGAACGTGCACATGGGATTTGTGATTGTTTATGTACTTCCCTGGGTTTGAAGCAAAAAGTTTCTTTGTAGGATATATTTGAATCTCTCACTACAGTAATTGCACCCATTCCCTTGTGATTTTGGAAGCGATCCTGTATGGAAAAAGGAGTGCCAGTGGAGGATGTGGCTGCTTGCCTGACTCCAGCTTTTTGAAGGAGGTGCAGAAGGCAGCAAGATGCCTTTGCAGAGAGGTATTGGTTTCATGTGGATGCTCGTACTGTTGAACCTTTCTGTATGTTTTCTTGCACTAATTGAAAAGTTCATCTTCTTACATGAAAGGCAGAACCAAAAGATGTGGCGGCTTTTTTTTTTTTTCAGTCAGTCATCCTCTTTCCCAGGGTTACATAAAGCTCTTTGCACTGCATAAGCATTAGTTACAAAATTTTAAGAACGTCTTCTCTCTGTCCTATGCTGTGTGCAGATTTTTTTTCTTGTACAAAAATTATAGTAAATATGGTAGAAAAAAGGTGTTTTGGCAATTCAGAAATCCTGGACTTCATATATGACTCTGCAAAGAGTAAATGCTCAGCATGTGGCCAAGTGTTCTGTAAGCATTTGCAAAGTTACTTCTGAGCAGAGGGACTTGTTTTCCATATGCCTTTGTGTTTTCAGTTTAATCCTTTCTTTGCAAAGGTTAAGCATAAAACATAGTGGAAGTATCAAGTTCTACAAGAAATGCGTAGTTCTGGCACTGTTTCTTTGAGATGCTTCCGGAGCGGGGAGTTTTATGAGGGAGCTGTGGTTCAGCGGAGGAAGGAGGATTGAGCGGAGATTGGAGAATGCTTTTAGCTGGCAAAAGCTCAAGTTATAAACGAGAATGGTTGAAGTAGATTAAAAATTTGCTCAGTAATGTAACAGGAAAACTTGAGAATTCCGACAAGCTTGGGAGGAAAGTAGCAAACTGAGGAAGCTCTGCACCAGTGACTTTAAATTGTTTTGTGGTTTATTGGCTGCGGCTTTTATTTTTGCGTGCTCACTGAAACTACTGTCCAAAGTACACACCTTTAGCATTGAAGTTGTATAATACTTATTGTATAAATAGGATTTCCATTTACACTTAGGTTATAAACACTTTGCAGTATCTTCCCAATCGAGCTCAAGTGGAATCTGAGGAGTTAAGAGTATCTGATAGACCTTTTCCTCAAGTGTGAGGCTGTTGTGCACAAGTGGAGTCGCACCAGCAGCGAGCGGAATTGGGAAGCTGCAGATCCTGGAGGAGCGAGGAGGAGGAGATCTCCAGTAGGGTACACATTGTGAAGGCTTCGAGAAGGGTGGTTTTTAACTCTTTATTGTCATCTGGTTGGTTCTGTACTGTGCATTCACCAAAGCAAAAGTCACTGGTTGTGAGCAGTCCTGTATGCTGTATCCTACAATGTGACGAAATAAGATCTTGAAAATAAATGTGCGTGCAGGGAAGGATGTGAAAGTGGTGTGAAACGGGGGTGGCTGTTTGTTTCTTGCAATGGAGAGAACAGGAGCTCTTTTCTGTGAATACATTTCAAATTTTAGAAACTGTTTATCATCTAATTTTATTAGCGCCTCCCCTAGTAGCTTCAGGCATTGAAAATGACTGGAACTTGACGATAGTAAGCCAAGATGGTGTCAAAGTGCTTGTGACACCCATCCAGTCCCTATCTTAATCCCATCGCAGGAGCCTGTGGCAAAGACATGGGGAAGTCGTAATTGCTTTTGGCTGCTCTGAACCCTGTGCTTGATGCAGGCAGCTGAGCTGAGGTACCGGTTTGTGAGAGCGAGCTGGCAAAAGGAGAACAGTAATTGCTGAAATGCCACTGTTTACATCTTTAATGCGATTACGCTATAGCAGTTCCACTTTCTATGAACAAGTCTTAAAGTCTGCTTCTATTTCCTTCTTATATGAATTATTCATTATTTATGGATGATGGTGATTGGGGTTTGGCTTTCACAGGCAGGTTTATTATATCCACTTAGCTCTGACTGCTTTGGCATGCTCGAAGGCTCAGTTATTTTCCCAGCGTTTGTTCTTAATGTTCGTCATTCTTCTTGATGTTAAAACTTTCAGAGTACGTAATCAAACTCTGGTTTTGGGAATGAGAGACTGAGGGGTGGGGTGAGTTTGGGTTTTCTTTTTTTTTTTTTTCTTTTTTCTTTTGTGGGAAGCACAGGAATAGCTTTTTATTTAAATCTGTGCTTATTGCCAAGGCTGAGGGCAACCGTTTTATTGTCACGGAGTGTCAAAGGACTTGGATAGGAGGTGCTTTATGTGTGCGGTTTGGGAGATTTGGGTGTTAAGAAAAGAAAGCAGAATTTGAAAATGAGAGATGGGATTGATGTGCTCTGCCCTTGAGGGGAGAGTGGTTCTGAAGGCTGATGGGTTTGGGATTTTGTACCGTCTGTCCCTGGCTCTAATACTGGGGTACCAGCACCACTGCAGCAACAATGATGCTCTTTGGGTTCTTCTTCTCTTCTGATGACTTACGTCATGTCATTTGTACTGGGACTGCAATGTTTAGGTCTTAGCATGTCTCATGTTTGTTAGTAGGTACCTAGAGCTGATGTTAATGGGCTTCCATAAAACTTTCAGTCTGAAATGTTATTTGTCCTTCACTTTGAATATTAAATTTTTAGAAACTTTTAAAAAAAAGAAAAAGTATGAGAGAGAATTACTGCATTTGTTTAAAGTTCTGAAAGCTTTTTTTAGCTAAACAGTTCAAAGAGCGCATCTCACTAATCAGAGGAATATTTTTGCGTCCCTGGGGTGGTCACAGTGTTTTAATTGGAACTCGGGCTTCTTTGAAGTCCTTTTTAATCCTCCCTGAGCTGGGGGAGAGGGTTTGAAGGCAGCACTGTAAATCTGAAATTTCTTCGGTTTATTTACATGTGTCTGGGGACGCGTGTAATTCGTTTTCCTGAAGTTAAGCTCACTTGCCGGCTTGCGGACAGCTGAGTGAGAAATGCGCTTCATTAAGCGGGGAGGCCTGAGACAGATGGTGGGGGGTTATAGATTTGTTAAAGCCAGTACCTGAGCAACAGGCTCTGAATGGTAAATGAACTCAGTGGGAGATGATGTGATAGCTAAATGTGAGGCTAGACTAAGCAAAAAGCTAGGATTTAAACTCATGTTTTAGGATTAGCTTATTACTATGGCACGCAAAAATAGTGTGGCATACTGATATTTAACTGCTTTACCAGTTAAGGAACAGAAGGTTTAGGGCGCAGCTCTTACTGTTTGAAGCATGAATAATCCTTTAAATCAACGTGGGCTTACATTTTCTTACATTGGAGTTGAATTACAGCATTTTTTGGGTGTCCCTAGTCAGATTGCTTAAACTCTTTGTGGCTCAGATTCTAAAATTAAGGCCTTACTTTGGTGTGGTGTCTAGAGAAGTCTAGTCTTGCCCCGAGTGTATTACGTGCCTGATGTATCCACCATGAGTGGAGCCTCAGTGGCAGCTGATGCCTTTTTTACCATCTTAATAGAAAAAACTTGTAGAAATATGCTGCTGCTGACAACGCAAGTGCTTTCCTTGGGCATCTTCTACTTTATTTGTTCCACTATTGATTTTCATGATAAATATAATCATTTATCAGCCGTGTGTTTTTTGTGCTTCAATAAGGTTTTTAACCTCCCACATTTGCTGAAACTAGGATGTTTTACTTTGTGCTTCTGCCAGAGGTGAGACATCTGCTATGAAAAGCTTTGAAATAATCTTTGCTTGAGTTTGGATAGTTTTTAATTAATCGAAGCAACAGGCTTAGCCTCAATTTTCTGTCTGAAAGAATGACTTAGTATTCCAACTGAACATATAAGCAGTATGCTTTTCGTTCTTTCTAAAATTGTTATGATAAACTTACCTGTGACTGATGTTATTGGATGATATTAAAAAAAAAACCAACAGTTAAAATAACTTTACTGTAGCTTCAAGTTGCAGTTTAAAGTGGCCATTCCTGCCATGAGATTGAAGAGGTATGTGATTGTAATCGGAAGTAAATAAGAATAATACATGGGATGTCAAATCACTTTATATAAAAGTAGCTGAAAATACGGTCTAGACTCTCACAAGGACCTGTAGGCAGTCATTAATAGTATTCCTCTTGCTCAAGATTAGGGATGTTTTGTTACTGCTGGCTGATACTTTCAGCTGATAAGAGTCTGGGAAAACAATGTGATCAATAAAGATGTTGAAAACAATACAAGAACTTGGGTAAATTAATATTCTGCCAGGATTATCTCAGACAGGTGTCAGAAGGACAAGACTATCAATTTAGTGAAATCTGTAAAATAGCCAAATATACATATATTGTCAGTACCTAGTCTTGGTTACAGTATTAGCTCCCTGTCTTATCAGACACAGCCCTGGTTATCTGTAAAAATGATGTCTCTGTGTTAGTAATTTCCATGTAGATAGAAGTTATGCCAGAAGGGTATGTTGGATCCATGTGAGTTGTGGGGTTGTTTTTTTTGGTTTTTTTTGTTGTTTGTTTTTTGTCGTCCCCTGTCCCCCCGTCTCCCCTCTTCCTTGAAAAGAAGCTGATGTTGTCTCATTTCTGGGCTGGTCCAAGTGTCTTCAAATGGCTTAGAAGTGACCTAGCACAATGGAACTGGCAGAGGTTCAGTAAAATTATGTCAGGATTACTAACTCAGTCTGTTTATTTGCATAAACATTTTTGCCTAATTTGAAAGTGAAGGAGTTAAGTTTTTTTAATTTGAGATCCTTCCATTGTAACCAGCCATCCCCGCTGGCCCTCACCTTAGCGAGGAGCACGTTTCTGAACTAGCTTTTATTCATTGACATGAAATTTAGAAAGAGAAGCTTCTGCCTGATCTTCTGGAAGTGTCATTTATTACCTTTATTCTAGCTGTCAGGACACTTTCCCAGCTTTATGTAATCCTAGTAATTGGCCTGGAATGGTTTTCAGGGTTTCTAATGATCCTCTGTTGAATGATCTCTCTTTGAAAGATACAACATCTGTTTATTCAGAGTTTGTTTCCAATGAACATATCTTTGTATTTCAGCTTTCGGATGCTAATTTTTTGTTTATGATTACTTACAGTTATCCAAATGCCTTGCAAATCTTAGGATACCCACGTGGTTAGAATAAATAATTGGTATTCTGCTGTGATTCTGTTCTTTAGATTCATTTGATTTACAACCCCTCCCCTTCCCCAGCCACATCGTGAAGCCTTAATTTTTGCCCAGCAAATAGTGCACACTGTCCTCTCTGCCCAACTCTAGATTGTCACAATAATTGTTCCAACTCCATTGACAAGTGGAAGCGACAGGAAAAGCTACCCTAGTTATGACTCCCTAAAATAAGTTATTTTATTCATTTCATGGCATTATTTTTCCCTTTAGCTGTTTCTTTTTCTCAAATTATGTTGATGATGTGATAAAAGACTTAAAATAGCTTTTGCTGCTGCAGTAAAATGAAATGTTACATTATTAAATGTGTTTACATTTTGTGCCCGAAATCTTAAGGGCAGTAGGTATGAAATTATATGCCACAATAATTTCCTTTCAGCTTGATCATTAATATATAATTACATTCACTAAATTAAATTCAAAATTGAGAAAAAGCATTTGCTTCTTTAACTGTAAAGATCGTGCTGATATCTACTCTAGTATGGGAGCAGCAATAGCCATTTTTGAAAATCCTTTATGATCATTTCCAACCTCGCTACTTCTGTGCTACTGCTGGTAAATAGCTAAAAGGTGCTTTAGAAGTTTGTGGGTTTTCGTTTTTTTTTTTTCTTTGATCTCTAATCTGTATTGGTTTTTTGGGAAAAGTTAAGCAAAAAGAACTGTTATCCACAGATGTCATCTTAGAGCCTTGAGTAGTACAAGGCTTAATTGGTATAGCTTTTTGAACTGATTGTGAAGGAAGACATGTAAGGTACTTAAGGATTGCTCTCCTTGATATAGGACTCTTTCAGTAAGAGATGGAGTAGTGATAGTCAAAAAATGGACAAAAGTGGGATGGAGAATACAGTGCTGCGGGCAGCGCTGTCTGACGGAGAAGACTGCTGATGCTGTTGCAGGAAGTCTCTGTTGTTAGAGACCAAGGATTTTCCTTGCATCATACCAAACAATGGTTGGAAAGCATTTCAAAGAGACTGGTTCTTATGGATGAGTAAGTACAATAGGTTTGTTGTGCTTCCTTGATGACCTAAAAAGGGAAGACCTTAAGAACTGACTGTTTTCTTATATTTGAAAAACATAGGATGCACAATATTTAATAGCTTTGAGATACGCTCCATGTTTCTTGAGTTGTATATCAAATGGCTTATTGTCGCCTTTATAAACTGTTTCGTTTTATGCAGCTGAGTGTTAGCCAAATTAAAATTCTTTTGTGTTACAGCATGATTGAAATATGTCCGCTATCTCTGTCCCTTTTTTCTTTTCCTGTAGGATAAGGCATACCAGTGCATGCTGCAAGAAAGAATTGATTTCATCCGTATCATAATACCAAAAAGACTGGGTTTTTTTTAAGTTTTGCCTAAGGAGATAGTCAAGAACAGGGCATGGCAAAGTATGATTTGTTTGTTTTGAAAATGTCAAGCATAAGCAAGAGTTTTAGAGTCGATACATTTTTTTCCCCTTATTTATGCTACAAATCATTAGCTTTTGTGCCAAAGAGCCCGAAGAGTGGCAGCTGAGTAGAGTGGCAAGCCAAGCGTGTTTTGCTCCAGTTGTAGCCAGTGGTCAGCCTTGTGCTGTAATGTGAAACAGCAGAGCCATGAAAGGACATCCCGGTGGGTGAGCGGCAGTACAAATTGAGCTTGTATGGGGATGTACTTGTCATTAGTAAAAGCACAAGACAGTTTATTTTGGTTTTCTAGTTAACGCTCTGTTTCCCTTGCTACTTATGTACTTTCTCTGTGGTAGTATGTCTTTTTTTCTGCTAAAACATAGGTTAGTTTCGACTCTTAATGACAGTACCGAAACAAATCTTTGATATATAGCATACAATTACTCATCCACCTCAGAAACCAAAATGATGACATGATGGTGGATATCTTGCAACGTAGGTAGCCTGACTTCTCGCCAGTTTGAGAGCCAGACTGACAGTTCATGTGTCTCACCCTCGAGCCCCCTTATTGCTTTTTCCGTGCGGGTGACGTTACCTGACTCAGTGTAGCACTGTAAGCTCAATGAGAGCTTGAGGATATGTTTTGATGAGAAGACAGCTGAGCCAGTTAACAGCTTCTTGTTGAAAGGGGGAATTTCAGCAAGCTGATTCAGACCTTCAGTGGCAGAAAATGAACCAAGTCAAGCCAGCGACTGCCACTTCAGTGGCAGCAGGCAATTAGATTTGCTCCGCTGCTCTCACCGAATTGCACCCGGAGAAGAGAAGCCTGGAAGTCTACGGTGCTGATTTGCGTGAGCTGCACCCCGTTTGGAAAGGCAGCACTCTTTGGGCTCGCCATGTAAAAAGCTCAGCCGTGTGCTCTAGCACTTTTTTAATCAAACTACAGAAAATTGCTTTTGTTTCACCATGACCTCGCAAAGCTGTAAATTGCACGTCAGGTGATTCAGTGTGGAATGACCTGACTCTGGGTGAAGATTAAAAAAAAAAAAGCTGACTCTTTCCATCTTACCTTCCAAATCGACAGGTTTGGTACTGCTGTGTGTAACATTCCCTTTCCTTGAGGTCTGTTAGAGCCTTTCACTTGTAAGGTTACGTGCAACTGTGCAATGGGTGCGCTTACAAAGGTTGCTGTTAGAGCAGTGGTAGGGGTGAGAAAGCAGTTTGGAATGTTGAAATGCCCATCAAATGATATTATTTTTTTTTTTTTCCCCAAGAGTAAGATTAATTTTATCTTGTTGAGCTCTTAAATATCTCTCTAAAGTAGAAATGAAAATGGAAAGATTAGTTGTTATAATGCCGTATCGTTAACTTTGGGAGGAAATAACCTGTTTTCATTAAAACCCAAATCAGTTTATTGACTGGAATCTAAGAGTTTTCTTCCTTTTCTTTTCTCCCCTCTTGAAATTATGGCTTGCTTGGATTAATTGCTAATTTTGCAGTTGCTTCAAAAGAGACATATCAATTGTTTTTAGAATTGTCAAGACACTTAATGAACACTTAAAATGCTTTCTTACAAATAAGTTGTTCTTCTGCTCCAAGTGGTTAATGGGGACATTTTCTTTGGTAAAGAGCAATTGGATTTGTTGATTCTATCTACACAAATATGAGGTTTCTTTTCTAAATGAAGAGAACCTCGGAAGCTGAGATTGCTTATTGCTTTCAGTTTACACTTCCAACTGTTCACTTTGTACATAAAATATTAAGCATGCAGTTTATTAGAGAAACAGTGTAATGTATACCTTAGTTTTGCTGTTTTGATAGCTCTTAGCACCTTCATTTGGATCAATAAAGGTAAGTGATTGCTCTTCAAAACATTTTAATCAAAGTGTTATAAAACACTAAATGTGTCCTAATTGCCTACGAAATTTTGGGAACTTATTTTTGTGAACAATGTGTGTAGCAGGTTTCTTACTGTATGGTTTAGTTCGTGTAGTTAGCAATAGAAAGGGAGGATGTAGGCACGGAGACATTAACAAATAGGTGTAACTGCCTGGACTGGAGCTTGAAGAGACTTTTTTGCAAGAGAAGTACTGTTTCGAAATTTCCAGGCCTGGACACGGAGATTTTAGTGGCGATGGTTTCCTTTAGTGTGCTGAAGTGGAGCTCAGGTATGCTCCCAGGGAGTTGATGCATATTGCGAGGGGAAAGGGATGTGGAGCAAGTTGCAGTCTTCTGATACAAACTTTGAGTTAATGTGACCAAGTTAAACTTAAAGCCTCTCTGGTGCTGTATTTTGGGAAGTCCGTATGTGCTGCTGTGTTTATTATTTGCTGTATGTTCTTGAAGGGCAAGTCGTCACAGGAACCGAGATGCTTTTGGACTCGCTGGTGAAGCTTAAGAATTAAGCGGGAGTCCTGTAAACCAGAGGTAGAGGAGTTAAAGCAGTTGTACAGCTCAAATATACAAAAAGGGCGTTTGGGGGACTGACTTCAAACACACAGAAGGAGACTATTACAGACATTCCGCAGCCTTTTCTAATCACACAGAAATATTTAAAACAACTAAAATGCCTTTGCAGAAATCTGCTGTTGTTGTCATGTTATCATTCTGTGTTTGTTCTTTAGACGATGCTGTTGTTCTGCCTAGGAAGGAGATGAAATTCTTGTTTAAAAGTAGAACAGGTCCTTCTTGGCGAGAGGAGAGTTTCAAAATCTTGTAGTGGTTCTTATACATAATATAAAACCACATAAGGAACAAAATCCAGATTTTATGCTTTAGGAGACTGCCTTAGAAACAGCCCCCCCCCCCCCCGAAAAAAAAACAACAAACAACAAAACCCACAAAAACCTGGAAATCTTTTTTGATTGAAAAGAAAGAAGGAGATTGCCTTCCCTTTCTGTGCCTGATTCTCTTAAACACTTTAGTAAAAGACTTCTGTCTCTGGTCTTTATCAGTTAATTATGCTTAAGTGTGACAGAATTTATGGATCCACCTAAAATGCCATGCTGGAAACCTGGGAATGTTCCATTTCCATTTAATATGACTTAGTTCTTAGTTAAGGCAACCAAATCTGTGTCACTGTATATTCATACTGACTTGAAACTATAGAGAGACATGTTAATTCAACAGATTTCCAAAAATAAGAAATTCTGAGTAATTTAGTCCCAAATGTGTGTTATTAGTTTGGTAGTTTCAAGCAAATTTAATTAAAAAAAAAAAAAAGACAGTGAAGACCTTAATCCTCTAAACAGAGTTGACTAAGTGCCTTAGTTTTACTTTTGTCTTGCACTTGCATAGTTAAAATTTAATGTCAGATATCTAGCTACAATCAAACCTCTTCCTTTGCTGTGAATTTTGAAACATTTTATAGAAGCGATAAGAAGTTGACATTCTAATAAATTATAAATTAAATAAAATTCCAATTTTTACTTTAGCATCTTCATCTGCTTACTGAGTCTTGGTTTAATGTTACTTCAACAGCTAATTCTCAGTGTGTAACTGTCATAGTTTATACTGAAATGGTAATAGATCCTTAACTATCACAGCCCAACAGAGCTTTCTAGCAAATGTCTCTGAAATGCCAGTTGTGCGCATGAAAAAAAAAAAAAAGTATAAAAAAATACATAAGTCATTTTCCTTGTTAAAAGTTAAGCAAATGTGCCAGTGGGTGCCTGAAAGTCACTGAGTGACTTGGATGGGCATCCCATTAAGTTAATTTTTCACTTCATTTTAACACTTTTAGGTTTTTATCATTCTTAAATTGCTCCTTTTCAAATTATGTGCACTTCAAAGGAAGTCAAACAGCTTTGGTTATAGGCAATTTTGTCCCTCTCCTTCCTTACTGTGCTGCTAAGCCATGCTGGACTAATTTGCTGGTTTAGGGCAAGAAATCATGTTTCCAAATTAGGCTTAAATTCTTCCGTTTGTTTGGATTTTGATTTTTGCTGAAATGTTATTGCAGAAGGAAACGCGCCCTCAGGATGGGATGGTGGGACAGAAGAAGAACGTTCTAGCTTTTGGCTCCTTGTGCCTTACCCAGGAGAAAGGAACTGAAGTCAGTGATTTAATCTGCACCCGCATTTTGGAAGCCGCTTTTTGTCATTTGGTCTTCGTGTTATCTTTGTAATTACACAGCATATGATTCAGTTCTAATAACACGCTGCTCTTGAATCATACTGTTCAGTGCATGTGGTTCACTTACGGGATTTTACACAGCTGATGCAAACTAGGTGTGTTTTTTTTCGTGGTTCCATCGCCTCCAATCGTTACATGGGGATGAAAGCCGTCTGCAGGGCAAACAGTGACAATGCAGAAAGAAATCTGCTTCTCAGAAAGGCAGGTCTGGGTATATTTATGTAAGGACAGAGTTTCAAACTTCTCTCAAGTAGCAGTGGTGATTGAAGTAGTGTTGTTAAGATATATTGTCAGACAGATTCTCTTTAAGCAAACTTCTTGGCTTCTTTTTAGTACTGCTTTTTGATATCAGCTGTTCCATAGGGAGTGGAAAGAGCTTTAGCAAAAATTAGACAAAGACTCTCAAGGCGAGAACATGTTAAGCGTGCGTTGGGATGCTGACAAATTTCTCTCTTTATGTGGCATTGTTTTCAGAAACTTGTGAAATGAGAGGGCTGTTCACAGCAATGAGGGCTGGTTGGTATTTGCAGTGCTTTGGGAGTTGACCAATTCTCTTCAAATTGAAAGCTCGTCTGATTTAATTTCATTGTGCATGCAGTGTCATTCCTCTCCTTGGAACTGTGTAAATTTGGCTTTTGCCAAGTTGTGCGTGATCAGGATAGGATGTAGACCTCAGAAACGGGCTTTGAAACCACTCAATAAAGGTATTTGACAGCAGAGTGCACACAAGGGGTGTCTTTGTCTCTGACCACCTGACGTGATTTAGTTTTACAGAAAGTGAACTCTTCTTTAGAGGGGGTTAATACCCATTGACTTTATTTTCTGTTACATCTCTGTGCCATTCCGCTTGGACGTTCCATCTAATGCCAATAAAACATCCTCCAGAAATAAGTATAAACCTAAAGCTGCCAATTGCTGAAACTGAGATTGGAAGCTGATTGTTGATTTGAATTGCCGAACAGATGAGGATGATTGTTTTTTATTGGAAATCTGTCAGTAGCTATCATTACTAGAAATCTGTGGCTTTTATAATCCCAACTCATTTTACTATTGGATTAATTTCAGTTCTCTGACTCAGTCCTAATACACTATGGTATGAATTTCTGAGAAAAAGAAAAAAATCAAGGCAAATATACTTCTTTTTTTCCCCCCCATTTAAAAAAAAATCTGTGCAATTATTTCATTGACGCAGGGTCCAAACACTGGTGGTGGAGGCTGGGACTCAGAATGGCAGGAGACACGCGTGATACTAACCATCCTTGTGATATATCTACTATATTTGGTTGAATTATGAGAGGCTTAGAACTGCTTTTTTCAGAACCTTGTTGACATGCCATTAAATTTTACAAAGATTGTCCGTGTTGAAACTGGTGTGTCTGCTTACAGCTTCCTTTTACCAAACAGACTAGGCATACCCAGTCCGTTTCTGGCTGGTGTTTTCTGTTTTTTCGCTTCTGGTGGCTCTGGTAAGTGAAAGATGGTGAAGTGGAAAGGGAAACATAATTTTTTTATATATTTTTTTTTCTTATCGGCACTAATGCAAAGTTGCCTTTATCCTTACCTTGTATCTAGATTTTTCTGGTTAAAATCTACTGTAGAAAGAGAACATCTACTTCCTTCATTCATGGAAAAGAAAACATCTGACATCCACTTCCTGTAGACAGAAGCTCATGAACCCATGTTGAAATCAGATTGTAGCTTTATAGACTTCTCTTGCAGCTTTTTTGATGTTGGTTTGGTGTTTTTTTTTTGTTTTTATTTTTTTATTTTCCATGCAGACATTGTGGAACATACGAAACTAACTTTCTTCCACTTTCTGGCGTATGTTGTCATTTAGTTCTCCATTTATATACCAATAGAAAGAATCTGAGTCCTCCAACTTGGAAAACATAGTTGCAGCAGTGTTAGATTTGAGCTATTCAGAGCTGAGATTCCAAGAAAACAGTGTTTTTCCCTTGCTCTTGGGTTACGTGGAGATGTGGCTTGCATCAGACTGGCTTGAATTAGTTCTCCAGTGTTTGCGCTGATGCCCACCCATTAAGGATCCCTCTGTAAAGAGATGTGGAACTGCTTAAATTTAAGAATCCCTTCAGGCTCAGTTACAGGGGATTGAAGCGTGTTATCTAGTGCTGCAACACCTCTGAAAACCCAGGTGCATGTTGGCTTAAAATTGACTTGTCTCTGCTGTCAGAATTTGGATTGTAGATGTTTTAATCAAACCATCTCCGTCTTGGTTTCTTCTCATAGTTTCCTTGGCCATTGAGTGTGAAGTCTTTGAAGGATAGTGTTTCATCCTGTTCTGACAGATTTCTTTGACTGCCGCAATATGTGTCTCCGTTGTCTGAGGAAGACCACGGCCATCTGTTTTATTGTATATTGATTGTTAAGATTTGCATGTAACACAAGTGGTGTAAGAGGCTTCAAAATTTTCTGCCGAGGAAGGCTTCAAGTGTGCAATTCTGGAAGCAAAAAGCAGGAACCTTTGAATTGGGATTGCCAGAATTGGATCCTGACTGTCTGCATCAGCCCAGTGTTTAACTGATTTTCACCTGGCTGGAAGTGACAGGTGATTGAAGAGAAAAAGTGATGACTTTTCTGTATGTGAGCAGTTGGCTGGAAAGTGGTATCATCAGAGAAATGGTTTCTTTAGTCCTCGATTCAGTTAAAATCCCAATGGTCAAGCTTACAGGCACATCTCCTACCTATTTGGTTTTTGGAGCCTCATTCCAGGGCTATATTTGAATAATGTAAAATGTGACCAGGCTTAATTTCATCGGCCAGCAACAGTGAAGCCTTGACTTGCACCTTGGGGGAAATGACAGAATGTGTTTCTACAGATTTCACTTCCCCAAATCTGGCTTCCCACTCGCTCCCTATAAAAAAAACCATTCAAGGTTTGGGTCACTCTCCCCCTTTGGGGGTGGTGCAGCTTGCTGTAGCAAAAGGAGGTGCCCAGTCCGTACTGGGATGCCCTTTCCTCCTGCCTTTCCTTTGGGAAGTGTGGCAGAGATGCTTCTCTTTTGAGATGGGAAACTCTTTCTGGTGGCTCAATAGAAAAATCTTCTTGTGTTTTTTCGTAAGCTGCCTCGTTTAGAGTTGAATCTCTTACACTCATGATTTAGAGAGGTCACTGAAAAGAACGGTTGTCTCCTGCAGAGACTGTTGATGTGGGATAGTGGTTTCTGGGACTGCCAGCCTAGAGTTATCTTGATCTCATTCCACTAGCTTTAAGAATTCATCGTTGGATTTGATGGAAAAATAAAGCTATTCCTGGCAACTGCAGAGCTGTTGTTAGCGGATCTGCAGAAATCTTTCCTCTCTGACAAGAACAGCTTATCGGAGTGGTATCTGAAGTGTTAACTAGAGCTGATGGATGAATTCCCCCCCTCATGGCTCTGGGGTTACTGCTTGTATGAAGGACTGAAGGTGGCACACTGGTAATTGTGTGGAAGCGCTGCTTTGAGTCACCTATGATGTAGCTGAACCTCTACGCTCTTGGAGGGTATTCAGCAGTAGCCAGAGCTGTTGAATTGTACAGTATATGTACCTTTACATCCTCCTTTTCTTGCCCTTGTGGTAACAATCCTGTGATCACGCTCCACTGAGACTCCGTAGTCGAGGAGCAGTTAGAGTAACGCTGCATGTGCTCACCCCTCTGTATTTGTGCTGAGCACTGGGATGGGGAGGAGATTGTGAACACTTATTTTTATATATGTTAAAAAAAAAAAAAAGGTATATGCGTTCAAGTGATAAGCTGTCTGTTCTTCTGGTGTGAATGTTTATGCCGGCTGCTTGCTTTGAAGAATTTGGTCTTGCTTTAGAGTTAGTTTATGGGTTGAAGTGAAGAATGTTGAAATGCTGCGACTTGGATGGTGGTTACAGCATACAGCGATGGCTTTAATAAAACAGGCTTTGTGTAAGCTGGGCAGGATGCAACCCTGTGTTCTTCTAAGGGACTGCAGCAACTTTGGCCTGGTGAAATTGCCTTATCTGCTTTTGGTGAGACCTTTTTTATGGTTATTTATGGAACACAGTTTTTCAACCAATGATTCATTAAAAGTTTCTGTTTTGTTTTAATTGTGTAGGACGCCTGATGATCTGTCAAGGCAAATTGTGGCCCTGCAGCAAAGGGAGATTGTGCTGAAAGAGCAGAACTCTACCATCACAAACAGGTAAGTCATACCAATAGTGGATGCTGGTAGCAAGACACCGCTATATTAAAGCGTATATAAAGAAAACAAGGACTGCAGCCTGAGAGGATGGCTTTTTAGATTTCCCTGCCACTCCATGGAGTGTTCTATGCCATCACTGTTTTTCCCATGTTGATGAAGAGTGTTTTGCTTAGTTAAGTCCTTGCCGAAAGAAAAAGATGAAGAACTGTGGTTGGATGCAATGAAGAGTTTATCCAGCTTTATTTTATGACCTAAAGTCTTTGCAAGGGAAAGTAAGCTGCTTTCCCAGACCATCTCCTCTGGGAAGAGAATGCCACAGCAAAATGTGCAAACTAGCCATCTGGGTATGGGAAAGGAGTAAGAGCCCTCAGGACTGTGATTTCACTGCTTAGAGGACCAGTTTGTATAGATAGTGGTGGAAAAGTATGTTTGCTGTTTTGGTGGCAAAGTACTGCTATGCTTTGCAAGGAGCAGTCTGGTTATAGAGTGAGAGATGTATTTGAAACTAGAGGGTATTTAAGCCCGTGTGTGGGAGTGAATATCTAATAGGGGAAATGAATTTCTCTGCCAGAGCTTAACTTTCCAGACTGCACTGGTAACACGTAGCCTTTCTTCACACAGTTCCATAGCATGCCAGGAAGCACTTCTCATCCTCTGTGCACATATTCTTGCTTCTCACACTGATTTATTTCCGCACATTAGGAACCTGTTGTCCTTGTTAAAAACAATACCTCTGTCTTTCAAAAAGGCTCTCGGACTGTTTACATTGCCAAGGTGTTAGCTGACTTCTCTGAGCAAGAGAAGTGTGGAGAATTTCAGCCTTCGGTGTAAACGTGTTGAATGTAAAGCAGTCAAGTACTGTGTAATTGAGCACTGGACAAGCACTCTTTACTTTGTCTTGGGCTGCATTTGCTAATGCGTCTCCTGGGGTGTGTGGTAGATTTTGGTTCAAGAGATGATCGTGTTCTGGGCTCTGCCTTAGTAATGATGGGCAGGATTCAAGCTGGGTGTTAAAAGCTTCGTGTGGGCTGCTGCTGCTAATGAAACTGTTTAGTCAGTTGTAAAATTGTTAGCCAAGTGTAAATTCCCGTGAGTGCAGCCGGCCAAATTGTTTTGTGGTTTTTGCTAAGAAGTTTAAAAGGGGAAAAAAATTGCACCAATATAAAGAAGACATTACATATATTAAAAATAAACCGAGCAAAGCCTCAAACCCACAATTGATCAAATGATCAAATAAAAGAATGATGGTAATGTTTGAGTTATTGATTATTTTTTTCCAGGCAGCTTCTCTCAGCCTGTCAAAGAAATGCTTTTTCTAAATTTATTACTGGCCACGGGGAATCATCTGCTGAAAAAGCAGCCTTTTGGTAGTGCCTGTTCATGCTGGATGTAATTGTGCCAATTTAGTTTAAAAGTAAAAACATGATTAAGATTACTTTTGATTTCAAGTGAAATGGGCTGTAAAGCTGCTTAAATTAAAATTCTAACATTTTCTTGATGCAGCGCTGTGTGTCATTTCCAAAACTGATAATTTTGATGTTCTTCTGTCACATACCTTATTCTGTCTTAAAATGTAGGCAATGAGATACATTTTTAAAAACCTTTCATTACAGATGATTTGAAAGTTCCCAGGAGAAGGTCTTGAGTCTTTGGAAATAAAACCTTGTTAAGGAAGCAAATCTAATTTTCTTTTTTCCCTGAATGACATCCAGATTTAGCTGATGGTCTTCTCTTTTATTTGTTTCATAATTGTGTTCAGAATGGTCTGTGCATTACAGTAACTTAATATGTGATCATGACTCCCTCTAGTGATTGAGCCCAGCACTTATTCGGCTTTCTATTGTTTTTTTCAGCTACGAGTCCTTTTGCCTTTGGTTGAAATGTGTTAGGTCTTCAGTACTGATAGTGCTGTGTTTGATTTAGAGAGTCGGAGGTTATGTGTGTATAGAGCAACGTGCAGTACAAAGACAAAAGAATTTTTGCCTACCATAAGAAGCTTTGATTAATTTTCTCTGTTAAAATTAATGATGCTTAAGGAAACATCATCAGAAGTTGGCATCTGAATTTATTTTTGGCAGTGAAGTGTAGAGTCACAGATAGTCCTGGTTTACAGTTTAGTAGAAGAGGTTTTGAGTGTGGTGTTGAAGATGGTGATATGACCCTCTTCCCTAAGTGGCTGATATTGAATCTTTGTACAGTGAATGTATGTTTGGTCATCACTGAGCTTTTGAACACAGGCAGAAGAGTGCCTGGAAGGGATTTAGTAAGCTGATTATTCTTTCTCTTAGTCTTTACACTGCAGTCTTCTTACTGTTTTTTATCCCCAGTGATGGTACCTTTCCCATGGTGTTTGGTGACTGTTTGTCTCACAACCTGACAAATAGTCCCCAGTTTCTTTTTGATAAGAGGGCGTGCTTGGTAGTGAAGCAGGAGTTAATCGCTAATGTAGCGGAATATGAGCAGGACTTGACTTCAGAAAACAAACCAGGCATGGAAAAGGTGTCACAGGGGAACAGTTTGCTATGTAAGGTCCCATCCGTTTCTGTAAAACTGGAGACAGATCTTAGCTCAACTGCTTCTCAGTGTCCCTTAGTTGATCTAGAATGGAGAGTTATGGTATACAAACACACTCGTAACAACATTTTCCAAATGGCATATGGCTTCACTGAACGGACTAAACTTATTTTGTCTCATTCTTCCATTCTTGAACTACCTTCCATTTATTACTGTATATTTTTTAGAGCCAGTGTTTCTGTTATTAAAAAAGCAATAGAGATCATCACACCACAGAAAAGCTCCATCATTACCAATGAGCTTGTGCATTGATATTCCCCCTGCTTCTGCCTTGGGGATCTGAAGCGCAGTCTGTTTTGTGTGACCTGGGCAGTTGCCAGTGTCTCAAGGCTTCCCAGAGATCAAGTGAAGATGCATATCATATTTGCTGTACCGCTCAGATTGGATGTTTTTAGACACAGAACCACAGGACTGAATTTCCCGAACAGTGGGTTTAAATCACTTTCTTTTAATGCTGATTATTTCCATGTTTGAGTTGTGTAGGCTCCTTGGAGCTTGCTATTTTTGCTGGGATGGAAAACCCTTCTGTGGTGCGAGCATGGGGAAAGAAGAGAGGGTCGCTCTTGCACTGAACACAGAACCAGCAGCTCACTTCTCTGCAACTTCAGGATTGCTGAGTAATGTAGCTGAAAGTGCCGTTAATAGTGCGTGATGGAATCTCACTGCTGTTTTGGAGTGTGTTGCTACAAGTTGTGTAAATAGAGTAAATTATACTTTCAGCAGTAACAGCGGGAAGTGTCGGGGAGCTCTGTAACTGCAGAACAAAGATAACAATCCAAAGGTTTAAAGGCTCAAAAGAAGATTGCTTAGGGTGGCTTTGATAGCATGAAGTGTAGGTGCTCTGCTGTTCAGGAATAGGTAATGAAGGGAAGGTGTTTTATTAGTGGGTCAGTTTGACCATGCAGCCATCGTTAGTTTATGCACATTTTCCCACCCCCCAAGTGTGACTGCTATAGGTGTGATATGTTAACCTGTACTTTTTGGGGAAGAGTTGGTAGTTGTAGCTTGTAATATGGAAATTCGGCCAAGCAGTTTATAAGCTTTTGTCTTAGGGAAAAATGATGTAGTCGTTACACTATTTTTTTTTTTTTTGAGTGAAAAAAGCTGCATGTTTATTTTTCCAGCATCCTATCTGCATATTTGGAGTCTCTGGAGAGATTTCCTAAAACGCTCCTGGCAAAGCATTCTAGAATTTGAAATGTGGGGGAAAACTTCCCTTGTCATCAGCGTTGTCCTCTGACGCTGCTTACGGTTTGATCTTTGCTTCAACTCTGAAAGACAGGCTATGATAATGTACTTTTTTTGTTACTTGTTGTCCCTCCCAAAGTGATAATTTCTTTTCTACTTTTGCTCTTGTTCTCTAAGTGTAATATTGACTTTGCACCATTGAGGTATCTTGTAGAAAGTTGAATACAAGGAAACGTGTAGCTGAAGTTAGTACTGAGCAGGATGAAGGACACAAAGGAAAACAGAAGAGGAGTAAATCTTTGGGTTTGGTGGTGGGATCCTGGAGCTGATGGCTTATTCTCATCACCTAGTGTCAGAAACCAGCCATGTGTTTTGACATATAGTTTGGTATGTGAAAAGGGATACATAGAATAATATTTTCCTTCTCCAAGTGCTCACAGAGCTCTGTTAAGAGACATGGTTGTTTACCACCTTTATTCATATAAATCAGGTAAAGCTGATTTACCCAAACAACCTGCTGTGTGTGTTGTCACTTAAAAATGAAATAAAAACCTAAGCCATTGAAGGCTGGGGAATGTGGATTGCAAACTGAACAGAAAATGCTTTTGAGCTGGGCAGCGGGGATTTTTTTAAATTAAAAAAACAATGAATGAGTGATGATAAGCTCAGAACCGTCCATCTCCGTAAGTGCTGTTCGCTCAGAAGTGTGTCGTAAATCTGTTGCCCATCTCCTTTTTTCCTTGGATGTCCCGAGGAGTGTCAGTCACAAATATAAATAGAGCCTGTCAGACTTCTTCCCCTAATCTTCTGGAAAGTTGGGCAGAAGTTTAATTACAGTGAAATGTCTTTTATCTGACAGAGAGAGAAGTGCTAGCTTTTTGATAGGCTTTATGAGTTATTTTGTGATCAAAAGAAGCACTTAATGTCTAATATAGGACAAGGTAGGAATTTTTTTTTCTTCTCTTGTTCATCTATATGGCACATTGTGCCTTGATTTATATGTGGAGGGTGTGTGTACCTAATACCAGACAAATGTTTATTCACAGTGCTTCAGGGCAATATTAACTGCTGGCAGGTTCTGCATTCATTTATAGAGTAACATTATGAAGAAATTACTACTAGGTATTGCTTTTACTTTTCTCCAAAATGGATCATTCGTGTGTTTTTATACCAGAAGGAAGTTGATAGTGTCCCATTAAGTGACCAATCTACACTGTCCAAATAAACGTATTCAAATAGTAAACTTCCAGAGCAACATCTGATTATTCATGACTCTAATTTGGTAGATACAAAGCTTTTTTCCTATCATGTATTTAATCCCTAGCAGACACTAGGAAGGCAAAAAATAATTTAGCCAAGAGATCGACTTCTGGTTCCAATCCTAAAAACATGGGATTTTGCCCAGGCCTTTCCCTTTCATGATTGTGCCATTTTTAGTCCGATTTCCTGAGGAAGTGAGGCTTATTACTGTGCTTTGTGTGTCTCTGTAGATGAGATTGTGCCTACCCTACACTTTTGAACTTGCTAGTTGTGTTCTGTCAAGTTTGGCAGATGGCAGAGGTCTCAAAAATAGTAAATTCCAGCAAGTTCAAGGAAAACAGGTCTCCAGCTCCAGGAGAGACATCCTGTTGGCGCAGCTGGAGGTCGTGCCCTCTTTAGGTATCAGAGCCCTGCAAGCAAAAGACCCTCTTAAATGTCACCTTGACCGCGAGGCTGCTGGGGGAGATCGTGCCTCCGTAGCCGCTGCCTGCTCAGCCTTGCGACTGGCAGTGAGCGAGCGCTATTCTGACACCACGGTAGGGTCACAGTCCGTAATTTCTGCTATACCGACTTCTCCAAAGGCCCGTGGCATTTGTTAGTGCTGTGGGAATGTTGGTATGGATATCATTTTCATGCTGTTCGTATGAGAAATGGAAGTCTACTTGAGTCCACAGTCAACTTTGGAGAGAGAAATCTGTGGGAAACCAGGCAGCTTTGGGTTTTGAATCTCACGGAACTACTCTCTTTTTTTGTTTAAAAGAAAAAAAATATAAAAAGCCTGAAGAACAGCGTACAGGAGACAGACAGCTGTAATTGTACCATCTCTGCAGCCTGGAGCTCTGTGGAAACTGCATAGTGCAAACCCAGTAAAAATATTAGCTTCTGTGCTTCTTGGAGAACATTCAAGGAGAATCTGTGGCATGCCTCTCATCACTCTTAATGATTAAAAAAATTGTAGGAGCTATTTAACTCTGTTCTTAGTTTGTTTTTTGTTTTTCTTTTTCCAGGATTGTGATTGACCCTTGTTGTTCCTACTAGCACCCCTGATGTTTGTGCATCTTTTTCTTACTAGAATGAATAACAGCTTTCATTTGTTAGTGTTCCTCTGGAGATGCTGATTCAGCATTCCCTTGGGTGTCCAGGTAGCAGTGTGTAGTATTAACCAGAAAAAGATGTAAAAATAATCAGTTGATTTGATAGGAAACATAGACTGCTCTTGATGGTGCATTGTACAGCAGACAATCCCTGTTGCAACACAGAGCTGCACTGTAAAAGTTCTGGAAGGAGAAGTCTGCCTGGCGTTTCTTCTACATGTGGCTCGCATAAAAATAAACCTATAAATCTTTCACTTCTGCGAGACTAAAATTCCTAAAAATCCTTGATGAAATAGATGTATGTTTATGCTGGTCTAGAGTTCTCAGAAACTAGAATGAGTGTTTGGAATTGAAGTAATTTGAAGTCAAAACTTATTATCTATTTTCAGTATTCTTATTCTGTCCTTTTTAGCAGAGAGATGCTATGATCAAATTAATGATTTACGTAAGGCTGATGAGCCAAAGGAAGAGTTAATTTGTGATATGAATAAGAAAGGAGAAATTATAATCTCAGCTATGCAGTTGGCAGCAGTACAAAAATACTCTACTTTGAAATACTCCACTATTATGTAAAATCGTGAATTCCGCCTGTCGCCAAGCTTTGTGTAGAGCTCTAGGAATTGTAGTGATTTAAGATTTCCAGTACTTGGGGATTTGCCTCTTATTGCCTCTGCAATGTGGCAGTAAGCCTTGAAAAATTTTATATGAATTGGGAAAGAAGAGGGTCCTTTGGTTTGGTAATATCTTTAGAATCAGTCTCAAAGTCGTAGGGGTGGTCCTGTGGATAAGGTGGAAGAATGTGGCCTGAGAAGTCTGGACTTGATGTCTGGAGAAGCTTTGTGTGTGCTTGGGTTCTGCTGGGTCACTTAATCCAGTGACCTGAGTTTTTCATATTCTCACACGCAGATCCAGAAGACCACATGAAGGAAAACAAACACCTCTACTCCATATAGCCTGTCTAGTCTGCGCCTAATTATTTTTAAGGCAAAACCACCTATTAATTCCTATTTATCTGTATTTATTAAGATCTTTTTGTTCCCTTCTCCCCCAAAAGCACTTTATAAACATTTGTTTCTTCCCACATAGTATCTTAAAATTATCGTACTGACCACAGATCTTGAACTGTTACTTTGAGGTGTTTGATAAGTCGTCAACAGTCAAACAAGATTGTGTATAACCATTTTGTCTCTTAATTTGTAATGCTGGAACTGCGTTATATCTTTCCTGAGCAGTCATGAGGAGCCAGAGGAAGACTGGTGGCAGAATGCAGAATGAATTTTCTGTCTTTTTACACCCATATACCCAAATACCTACTGCGGTTGCTGCAATAACAGGGGTATCGAAGACTATGAATTTTTCTCAAGTCTTTTAGGGTACTGTTTATGCTGTTTATTTTAAACAGATTGATGTTTTCCCAGTGCTTTGGGGAGAGTGGGGACAGCCAGAATACACTGAGGCGTTTTACCAAGGTAAACGTGAATTCTGTAGGATTTTGTAACTGCTATGAAGTCGTGTCAGTTCAAATGCTGCACAGAATGAAGTTATGTCAAAAAAACAGATTATCTTGGCTGGGATGTCTCAATCAATTGATCATATCTGCATGTAAACTTTGCTCAGCTCTATAGCTTGTTTAACAATTTCTCATCTGGATCGCGTCAACTCTACCGTGTGGCTTCTTCAGCCTGCTGTTATTGGTATTCTCATTATGTATCTTCATTTTGATACTCTCTGTGTCTACTTGTATGCACATGTGAGTATACAGACCGTGGTGCGACGGAGGAAATGTAATGCTGTAAGTATATAGCTGTTGGTGGGGGGAGGGCATTTTTAGTTACAAGTATGTTTCTAATGTCAAAGTTTTATCAGCTATACAAAAGACATACTGCTTGAAAAGTTTAATCAAAAATAAAAAGTAAGCTGCCTTGTCTTTTTTAGCTGTGTAAGGCAAAAAAAAAAAACTTGTCATAAATCGCAGTCAACGCCCCCCCCCCCCAAAAGCAGCTTTCTTTTGCTGCTCTGAAAGTTAAATGACTAATGTGCATAATTTATTTGAGCATCTGTGCTAAAAACTTGCATACCAAGTTTTAGTTCAATGTGATCAACAATGGCGAAAATTAGGATTTATCATGGAAATGCTGACGGATGTGAACATGTGTAGGCTAAACCGGTGCCTGACAAACCTTCTTATTGTGCAATGCTAATGGTGAAATAATTTTATTTTTTTTTTCTGCCGTAATTGCATGCCCCCCCCTCCCCCTCTCCCTCATCTAGCTTAATTTTCTCCTTTTCAAATTTGGTGGTTTTAGTTGCACTTCATATTTGGATTCCTGCTTTTTCTGGAGTCTGCATAAAACATCCGAAGTTGGCTCCGCAGTGACGGGCTGCGAACGGAAGATGGTGCCGGCAGCCTTGGCAGCTGCTCCGGCTTCCCTCCCCTCCTCCTCCACCCTTCCGCGCTTGCTGTCACCAGGATTATAAATTCTGGAGCCAATTAGCTAAAAAATGTTACAAGCGAAAGGAAAGAAGCGAAAAGCTGCCCAATATCTTGATGTGAATGTGCCTGTCTTGGAAAGCCTCCCCACGGGGAGCTCGGAGTAGCTGGTCACTGCAGCTCCGGGGCAGCTTTCGGGGAAGCATCAGGCACTTTTGAGGCATCTGGTTAAGGAAGGAGTAGTTGGTTTGGAGGAGACAAACAGAGGGGAACAAGGCAAGGCCTTCTTAACGCATTGCACTGATAATATAAGGTCTTCCGTTAAAGGTTGGGAGGATCCTGAGGGTGCGTTTGTGCCTTGACGGTGTTTCTTCCTTTCTCCATCCCTGTCCACAAAATTTCTTGTTGAAGCAAATTTTTTTTGGGAAAAAAAAAAAAATTAAAATTCTCAAAGTCAGAGTGATTGCTTAGTTCTTGCATGGGCATCACAGAGGAGAAACGTGTTTGTAGTCGGTTCCTCTCTGTCTCTTTTCTGACAGGAGCGGGTGTGTTTTCAGGCAGCGTTGGCACAGCCGTGCTCTGCTGCTTCGAAGAAATTCTGACAATTTCTCGGTGCGGTCATTCTTTTGCAGGAACGTGTCACTCCTTGGGAAAGGAGGTGGAGTAGAGTTGGAGATGGGCTCAGGAGGAGTGATTGGTGACTGGTCCAGTTAATTTGTTGCTGGTGATTTGGGTATTTTTTTCACTCTAGCCATAGGAGGAAAATCTAGCAGGATCTGACATTCCGAGGGCCCTTTGGGGCTGGATGCGTGGTCAGGAGGCTCAGGCACTGTACTCCGTTAGAGTTCAGAACAGTGTTCTAGCAAAATGTAATTTCCTTTCTGTCATATTTTATGTATGGAATGTTTTTACATATTTTCAATATTTAAAACAATGTTCACATATTCATAAGTTTTAAAATACGTTCTCACTGTTAAGAGATGGAAATCAGTAAAAAAACCCCACAAACCCACAAAAAAATCCCAACAAACAACCCATAAGAAAACCCCCTAGCTTTCCTTTTATTCAAGCAACAAAATCAAATTCTTATGAGTGAAATAACTACTGAAGAGGCTTTCTGTTGCTCAGCCAGAAAAAGCTTTTGAAATATTTATGGAAATAAAACCAAATGTGTCCCTTTCTGGCTGTACAAATAAGGGATTATCAGCTGTAGCCTATGGCAGTTGCAGAACGTAGAGTCCGAGGTATCTACTACTAATAAAAGAGAGTGTACGCTTTAAGAAAACGCTGTGAGATCTTTTTTTTTTTTTAATGGGACTCTACTGAGAGAGTATCCCATACCCATGGGTTACCCTAATGAATAAAATCCCTCCTCTTGCACCTTGCATTGGAGGTAAAGCTTGTCACCAAGGCAATGCATTCATTGACTCTTGGAAACCAAATGTATTATTTATGGTGACACATCTTTACCTACCTGACGAGCGAGACCGAAGTCACTTCGTAGCCCTTTCTCTCGTAGCTGGGAGCGTGCAGCAGCGCTGCTTACATCCCCTCCGTTTGAAAGAACCTGAATCCCGTGCCACCGAGGCTATAATTGCAGCGCAGGTTGTCTGGCTGTGCCACACTCCCAATGTATTGAGTGAACTTGCTCATCTGGGTCTTTATGCCTTGGATTTCATTCTACAAATCTCGCACTGGTGTAAGGATCGGAGCTTGTTGAAGTCAGAGTGCATTTTGATCATTCACAGAAGAATCAGCAAAGCGGGGTTTGTAGGGAGAAGTAATACCTTTTATTAGACCAACCGATAGGATTAGAAGACAGACGTGCGTTTGGGCACACGGCCAATACTCAGATCTGATGTAGAAGCAAAAAGCCTTCAAGCTAAGCGCAGGTTGAGAACAATTGCTCTGAGTTTAACTTGATTAATCAATTAGACGAGAGAGAAGGTAGCGGGCACGTGTGGAACGGGGGGAGGTATCAGAGAGAAGAGATGAAAGGGCTGTTAGCGTCTGTGAGAGAGAGAGAGACTTGGTCTAAACCGTTCTCATACATGACCAGGGTTTGGGTCCTTTGATGAGACAATTAGTAGTATGAACTTCTTCCCTACAGAAGGAGCTTGGAAGCAGATAGGCAGTGCGCGTCACGTTTTTGCTGGAGCCACGTACCAGTAAATACTGTGTTGCACTGAGTCAGCACTGGTGTGTCAGACTTGCAATTAAGAGGCTAGAACTTCAATTTTTACATCAACCAAAAATATTATTTTCTATTCTGTCAATAAAATCATTTTATCATATTGTTTGACTTATCTCCTCTGGGCACTCAGCTGCAGCAGCAAGTCTGAACCTGCCATTACAATGACTGTTGAATGAGTTTTGCTTCATTTGTCTGAACGTGTTCGAGGATAAAGCGTGTTTCCGGAGACGCAGTATTTCTGCCGCTTGCACTTGTGAGCGCTGTGGGCTGTGCTGATGCCGGGAAGGGGCAGCTGTAGATACCGAGTGGGGCGATGGTGTCCGTGGCAAAATCTGTTGTCAAATCAGAGTAACCATTTGGACTTAATGGGACAGACAAACAATGGCTTGTTTCTTTTTTTTATTTACAAAAAACCCCGAAAACCAAAACCAAAACCCACCAACTGTGTCCTATGTAATAAAAGTGCATCTGCTGCTGTGTTCCCTAGTATCAGTCTGTGTAGCGTAGTGCACAGCCATGGCTGGTAAGTCTCTAACTCGCCTATTTGAGAATAACGTAGTATCTTTTAACAGTTTATTTGTCAGATTTTTTTCTTTTCTGATTACATCCAAAAGGGAAAAAAAAATGCTGATAATAAGAGCTGTGATTATAAAAAACAAGCAACAGTAAGATAACTAGGGGCAAAGCGGTGCCTAAAAATACAAGATGTTTTTAAGCTAATTACATTTTATATTGCCAATGACGTTTTGGAAACATTTCATTTGCATGGATTGCGGATGCCTCCAGAGAAGTGCCTTTATGCAAAGAGAAAATGCATTCCGGTCGTCTCCTCAAACCCAGAACGCGGGTCTGCTGCCTGTAGAATGTCCCCCTGTTCAGAAGAACTTCACAACGGGCTTGTTGTGAGCTGCAGGGAGAGCTCTGCTGGCTGGAGAAGACGAGCGCCCAGGCTGTGTCATCTTACAGCGCTGCTACTTGAAGGTGGGGGTTCTGTGCATAAACAGCGACACGGGGACATTCGGGAAGTCAGGGAGGAAGTATTCATTAATGCTTAAAGGCAGAGGAGACTTGAAATTCATCCCGACTCCCCTGGGAAATTTTCGGCTCAGTGGCAAACTTGTGAATGATGAAGTACAGACCTTGTTTCAAATGTACCTGCCAAGTATAAGGCAGAAATTCCTCAGTTTTTGCGGGCTTTTAATTTGGATTTTTTTAATTTTGTCTTGAAGTAGTTACTTCACCTCTCCCCTCAATTAATGCTGAAGATCTCAAAGTGAATATAGGAGAGTGAAGCTGGGTGAAGTTTTAGTAGTTTCTCTTTCCCCATCCTCTGGAGACTGTTGTCTCATTCTTGAATGAGAACTGAACGAGGGAGAGAAGGGGAGTTGCAGCTCTCATGGCTAATGTAGCTGTCATCGAGGCTGACAGGAGTTACAGTGTCCTTCTCCTTGTAAACCCAGCAGTGCTGGTCAGACAGCCTCAGACTTCATTGGTTTTGATGTTTTAAAAATAAAGTGAGTGGCATCTTTTCTTAACGTGTACAGACTTCAAAGAAGTTCCTCATGTCCTTAAAGAACTGAATCAAGCCAAGGAGTCAGGCTAGTTTTTAATTCATTTTTTCCATGGCACTTTCACAGAGGAAGTTCCTTCTCTAGTAACCATACTTCAAAGAGTAGACCATCATTGTCTCTGCTGCTAGATATTAATGCATGTTCTAGAAACATGCCCTGTTCTGAGTAGTGCTTTTGGGATTTGAATCCTGAGAGAAGAGGTCTCTTATGAGCCACGTCTCCAAATACAATACTTTGTTGTAGCAGAGGTAATTCCTAAAGTAAGGCTGGCTGTATCCAATGCAATTCCCTCTCCATGGTTCACAAAATAACCAAATCTTTCAAACCAACCTGTACCAAAAAAAAAAAAAAGGGTGTTGCATTGTTGTGTTTCTATTTAAAAGAGAGGAGAATTGGAGTTGTCATAAAATCCATGACACTTTGCTGATTGTTACTGGTACAGAAGCCATTTACATATTCCCATACTGGAATTTATACCGCTATGTACTCATCACTGTCCGGAGAGGCTTATGGGAAGGTTGGGTGGCGTGCAGGAAATTTGGGACTGACAGAAGTCCTACAGCAGAGACAAAACGGGACTTGTAAAAACACTTTTCTCAGGAGGCTGATGGTATGAGTGATGTATGTCTGCTGTGTATTTACACCTGGACTGGATCCTCTCTGAAGTACGGGAAATGTTACCTACGTTCTTTCCCAGTGTACGAGGATACGTGTTTCTGCTTATGGTCTGTAATGTAGCGCTTCTGTAAAGCATTAAAGCTGCTTAAGGTAAACAGGATGACGGAGCAGCTGGATGGGAATGGAGAGACCTGCGTCAGACGGGGCTGCAGAAATCCTCAAAACTCAGTGGACCTTTGGAAGCAATTTTGTTTCCAGCTCTGGTTCTGATCCAGGACTTGTGTGTGATGTTGAGCAAGTCAGTGATCTGTCCTTTGGCTTGTGGAAGTGATGGTTAACAAGGCTCATGATAACATTTACTAAAGCTCATCTTTGTCACTGCCTGTGCAGAGCTTTCCCAAAGTGCAGTTCATGTCCCTTGCAATTCCTAAAGCTTTTGCCTGTGCCCCAAACAGATTTTTCAAATTCTGCTTCATCTGAACATGTTATAGAGCAGATAATTTTTGTTTTGCTGTAGTCAGCTTTATGTCCTGTTCATTAAATAGCATCTTATTAAGAAAACTGCGGGAACCCTCCTAAGGAGTGGAAGAAGCTGGCGGTATTTTGGGGTTCTGGAATAGACCACTACGCAGAGAGAGCCTGCCTTAGTCTCCTGGACAGTTCGCGCTTCTACTGTAGGAGCGAGAGAGGGACAGGAACAGCTATGAGAACAGCTTTGTTTTGGCACCACGGCGAGAATTTGTTACGACAGTCAAAGTTTTGCTTTAACGTGAATTTGCTGCCTTGCCTTACAGATTGGAATGGTATGTATTAAGTGAACGTGAGAATAGGTAAGGTAGGAAGAAACAGAGAGCGATCCACAAATCGTATGTTCCAACTCCACCTTCTGCAGAAAAGGGGTGGAGTGTCAAGTGAAGAGAGAAAGTACGTCATTACTGCAAAACCATCTGCAGCTGAGCAAAACCATGTATGAGATGAGTAAATCATCAATATTTTAGATCACCACTTTTATAAACAAATTTTAGAAAGCGAGCATGAAAACCTGAGGAAACAATGCAGAAGAGCGAGTGTGTGTGTGTTAATGTCCCTTGAGCCCCTAGCAGGCAGGAGAAAAGGTTGTTTGAGTTTTAAATTGATTTACATTCCTTTTGATTTTGCAGTCCGTGCCTGTTCTGTGTATATTGTCCCTGGAAAGTGAGCAGAGGGTGTTTAAGACTCCCTTATTTTTATGCTTGGCTAATTTTATTGCCCTCCCGTATTTTCTAGCTGTAAATGTTGCAGACTGTATTACATTTAAACTGGCTTTAAAATAGTAGGTCATAAAAATCTAAGAAACGAGAGGTGGTGTCCACTGCAGTGATGTTTTTAGTGTAGGGAGGATGCTTGCAAGTCACTGAAAGGCGTAAACTGAAACTCTCGGATCATCTCCTTAGTGAAGACAGTTCAGAAATAAAAAAAAAACCTGTCACAGCTGAGAATGAAATTCATTGTTAAAAAATTCCTCCTTTTCCTTTCATCTGAGGAGCTGGTTTACGCTTTGAGGTAGCAATCCAAATGTGAGGAGAGGAGGGAGGCTCTGTTTCCTTCCTTTTCATAGAAGGGTTCAGCAAGTTATTATATATATAGCTATAGTTATAGCCATACAGTGTACATTATATATAGCTGTTATACAGTATAGCTGAGATCCTTCAGAGCTGACTGCTCATTTTTAACCAAGAGCTATGAATGGACCCGTCTTTATAACTCCTGAGCTACGGGAGATGCATGCATATCCTGGTGCTATTCCTGCAAGCTCGAAGCCATCAGTAAGGATTTTTGGCTTTTGCAAATTGAGCCGAATGCTGAAAACCTTTGGAAGCTTGTCCGTACCTTCCTCCCTGGCTTCTTGAACGAGGACCCTTGCCAGGAGGGGGTAAGCAGGGGGTACTCCAGGGAGTCTCTGCCCGACCCAGGGCTGGGTTATGAACGGAGAGGTGAGGAGCAGTTCTAGTTTTAATATTAACTGCAGTTAACTTTCTGCAACTCACAAATCTTCAAAAATATGATTTCATACGTCTGCTTTCAGGAGGTCAATTACTCCTGCTGCATTTTAAAGCTAAAATAGCTTGGGAAGATGAGCAGTTACTGGAGGATGGGTCCACGGATATGTCTGACATTTCTTACCTGTTGAGTATTCGGCTTTGAAGCTTCCTTCCGAGAGTGGCCAGGCTGGTCTCTGGTCTCCACATGGGCCAGAACTTCATTTGATACCTTTTGACATCAGAACTGTTTGAGAACCGGTGCCTGTGGTATTGTCTGTTAGTTCTGTTTTCATCACACCTTAACAGGTAGTAAATGTTCCTGTGAAATGTTTATGATGTTTTTATTTCTGCAAGGGACAACTTCAGTTCCCACGTCATGAGCTTGCATCTCTTAGTTCTGCCTTCAGCACAAGCTGAGCCCCACAGAGCAAACGGAGACTGGGCAAGCTTTCTTGGAGCCTTTACCGTATTAGAACAGGCACTATTTGTTTTGCTGCTTCTGTTTAAAAACAAACCAAGACCAACTAAAAAACCCCTTAACCCATCAGAATCACTAAACCAGGGCCCGTTTGTCTAAAATGTCACAAATGGGGGATGGCTTAAAACATGGTGTCTAACGGAGACACAGTTAGCGTGTTCCAGTCCTCTCTCCGCTAACCTCAAGCCTCAATGTGAAATGTAATGACTTTGCATGCTGCTGGTAATGTCCATGGCAACAAATCTGCTTTTTGTTTGTGCAAATGATTTAATGGTCATAGAACTTGGACATAGAACTGCGTTAAATAAAATTATTTTAATAATTGCTTTATTGCATCCGTTTAACCATGCTGGGAGCCAATGCAGATTTGTTTTGGAGTGTGCAAAACGGGTATCCCATCACTTGTTCAACTTTGTCTGCATCTAAACAAATATCTGAGTAGCTGACCTTTTCCTTCTTTTAAACCTGCTTTATTTTACCACTGCCGCTTGATTTCTACAGCAGAAGAAAAGGAATAAAAAAGGAAATTGGAAAGCCTTGACTGTGCGCTCCTGTGTAAATTCTGCATCATGTTGCATTTGAATTCTACTTTTAACTGTTGTTTTCAAGGTAATGGGAAGGAAAAGGTGCCCAATTTGCTGCTCTTTAAAACATCATTTTTTTTCTGTTCTAAAAGCTTTCAACTTCTTTTTTTTTTAAAAAACATCCAGCTTGTGCCTGCCATATTGATGGAGTTCACTGTGTGACTAGGAAAATCAGTAAATTTATGATGAAACTTATAAATAGATGAAAATTCAACAATTTGGGGTTTTTGCCTGATTATACCCGTTCTCCAGTGTACGTTAGTATGATAGTTCACAACTGAATGGAGTTGGAAAGAAATCTGTCCTTATTACGGAGGAGCCTTACCTCTCCTCAAGATTGACATTCTGCCCAACAGAACAGCTGATGCTGCATCTCGGTAATGCAAAAATAATCAACCCCCCAGCATTTAAAGTCAACAAATCTTCTTTCTATTTGCTTTCATTTTTGCCAACGCTGCCATTTTATTAAGGTTCTTCTCTGTAAGTATGAAGGTCAGTAACTTACTATGAAAATTGGTTCTGAAATTATGAAAAGCCACACCTAGGAACTGGCAGTTTAGAGAGACCCTCAAGTATTGTAAGACTTGTGATAGAAGTAGCCAACTTTTACTTATACTGTGTAGCTTTTTTCCTTTAAGTAAATATGATATGGTTTCTTAAAAACAATATTAACTTTTTGATAGTATCTCAAGCATTCTTACACGTACAAGTGTTCTTAAAGTTTCTCATCTTGTATTTGAGGTGCTTCTGTAGAAGAGGATGGCTGGCTTATATGGCTTGATAGACCTGTCTCTGAATAGTTCTGTAACTTAAAAAATTCCTCTTTTTGGAGAGTTTGTCCCTGTAAATGTGGGGACAAAGGAAAACCAGACGCTCCTTTTCTGGTGCTGGGCGATTTCTGAATTTGAAGCAGTGCCCCGTCCAGCCAGTTGGGAGGTCTGGGGTGCTCCCTCCGTGCCCAGCTGTGCTTCTGGCCTGGCCGCGCGCAGCGGGGGCTCTGCTAAGCAGAAAACTGGGGAGGAGTCAGAAGTCTCTATCTGGGAATCAGTCCAGCACTCAGATTCATACCACCTTCTCCTCCTGGCACCCCCAGCATTGTCCACTGGAAAGGAGAAAAGAGGCTTGAGTTAACCTATGTGTGTATGAAAGGTACTAAAATAATGTCTGTTGCAGCGTGTGTTTTGGCAAGATGAGTTAATGTGTTTTACTGCTCCACAGTGGAAGTCACAGATTTCACTTAGGCTCTTTTCATCTGTCTTTAAATTGTGTTCACAATGTCATTTTTTCTCTTTTTGCATTCCTTTCTTTTGGTCCTTTTTGGTTGTTTTTTTTCTTTTTTTTTTTTTTTTTTTTAAGCCCTTCATTAGTCCCATGCAACTTAAAGGTCTGCAATACCTTATACAATCTCTTTGAAATAAACTGTATCTCACGTAGAAATTACCAGCAGGGAGACCATTGGATGCCGTTTAGCATTCGTTTCTCTGCTGCATTGGTACTGATTTCCCGGTTGCCGGAGCAGGAGATTAAAATTCTGGGGAGAGGATTTGCCCCCTTCCCCACGCAGCACGGCCCCTGCGCCAGCGCTCAATCACTCCCTCTGTAGCAGCAGGAGCAGAGGGAATGTGATACTGTGGTCATTCAATCAGAGGCAGAAATGCTTTAATCTCTTCTATTCTGTCTGATAAATGCTTTCTTCTTTGTTCTGAATTCAGATCCGTAGTGTTCCTATTGTTGCAGGGATTGGGGGAGAAAAGAGATCATCCTGTCCAGTTCAGTGTTCAGTGATGATGCCTTCCTTTATTCCCAGAGGGACTTTGATTTAGGTAGAAAAGTGCAGTTGTGGGAAGGGCGGAAAAAGCATGGGAAGAAGGTGGGGCTATCTGGTCAATCCCACCACAGTTTGCAATTTCCCTAAAGCAAGGACAGGTTGTACGGTGAGTGACTTCCATTTGCAAAAGCACAGCAGAGATCAGAGCCTCTTCGGCTTCAGCGTGCGGTCTTTGCTCTGAATAGTCGGGATGCTCCGTGGTAATTTGGCAGGTGAACTTCTGCCCTATGCAGCCACTTCCGTGGAAAGTGATGCTGTGGTCGCATCATCTGAGGCCGAGCAGGGCTGGAGGGTTGGGGCAGCTCCCTACGGCTCCTCTGGTTTTGACCTATCTGTTCCTCTTCATTGCAGCCGTTGCACAAAAATGTGATGGATGACTATCGACTTTGCTGCTTTATTTTGCTCCCTTTGCTATATTGACACGAGTTAATAGGGCAGAAGCAGAAGACAGACTCGGTACAAAGTGGAAAGAGATTTTATGTCAATAGGGATTGTAAGATAAGAAATACAGCATTAAGGGTGAACACACAAGAGAGTTAATAGCCAACCAAACCACTCGATGTGCCTACGGGAGAAAGACAGTGACCCAGAGCCATAAACTCTTTCTCGATAGAAATGTTTTCTTGTTTTGTGTGATGTATTCCATGATACTGGTAATTGGATTTTTCTCGGTGCTGTCAAATTGCTGAAAGACTGGGGTGGTTGTCTTCTGTAATGCTGTTATAATGTTTCATAATGTTGGCTTTTCGCGTTTTGGCTTGATCAGTTGATCGCACTATTAAAGGAGAGAGCCTCCATTTTTAATAATTGTACTGGGTCCATATGGTCCCTCGATTTGGCCCTATTAAAAGTGGAAATGAGTGTGCTAAGTGAAATTTAAGCTTGAAGGTGATTGGAAGTGGAAGGCTGAACAAATTCTGATGGAGTAATAATAGTTCACCCAGACTCAAAAGGATGTAGATCATTTAAGCTACTTAATAAATGGAGTGTGTATTCGAGAATTTTAAACCAGTTTTTAGTGAGTCAGGAGCCCGTTGCAAAGATACGCTGGCTGTATACCCAGGTGAAGAAAAGCCATTTTAGGTGTTCTTGTGTTCAGCGGTTCAAAAAAATCATTCTGATATGTAGCGGTAGTTTGAAAGGTTAAAAAATACTCTCATTGGTATCAGGAAACGATTTGAACATCTTAAAATAAGTGATGTACTGCCGCTCTACAATGCATTGTTGGATCCTTAGAATGTCACTGAATTACAGAAAAGAGACTGCCGGGGGCAGGAAGCAGCCCTGGATAACAAATTGCAGCAGGTATTTGGAAACTAGCTAAATATATGTTCACTGGAAGATGAAAGGAGACTCTTAGTATCTCTCATAATTACGAAAGAGATGAGTTGTGCTGCTGGCAGAGTTATTTAGATGGGTTGACAATTGAAAAATGAGTAGTTTAGTTAAATATTGGAAAGATAGAAATGAATGAGAGTGCTTAGACCAAGGTAGATTATGCAGGGACGTGTGCTATAGGTGTGGGAAACACCTGTAGGGGGTAAGGAAAGGTCTGTTTACCTGGACGAGGTTTTGGTTAGTTTTTGTTTGAGAGCTCTTTTGTTAAGGGAAGGGTGTTCTGTAGTTTTCAGCTGATGAGTACTTGTGGCATTTGAACGTTCGTTGCAACTGGGCATCTGCGTACATTTCTAGAGGGGCCCTGCCTCGTTTGGCTCATAGAGCTCTTCTGGTTTTGCCTTGGACTTGGGTAGAACTAGAAGAAGGAAAAAACTTAATTCAGTGCACTGCAAACCCGAATATTAAACCCATGCTACGGACAATTAATGACGTAAGCTGGAGAGTTCCCAAGAGAGAACCTTTCCTTTGTGATCTCCGCAGGAGAAGGGAAAGAAAGGAAACTTCTTTCTCTTCCTGCTTCAGATCTCATTTTTCCTTTGGGTTAAACTCTTAACTTAGGTTAAACCTAAACATGCAATAAATGGCTTCCTGCCTGGTTGTTCTGGAAACAAGAAATCTGTTGGTGAAGGATATGGTTATATGGGTGAGTATCTGACACTGAATTTCAGATGAGATCCTGGCAAGCTGAGCCAGAGGCTTTACTGGCAGGTATTTACATTTTGGTTGCTTTTTGTCTTTGGAAAACTTTTATTGCTGCTAGAGAAACAGCATGTGGAAGTAGTTAAAAAAAAAAAAGGGGTAGAGTATTTATCCAGATGTGAAACATTTTGCAGAAAGCACAAAATTCCCCTCGGACAGCGCTTCTCTCATCTGTGTGACTTGCTTCTGTACTAATTAATATATCTGATTATATTATTAGTTGAGAAATAAAAATGATAAACAAATGTAAATGAAGAAAATGGGGAATGTATTGTTCATTTGCTAATGAGAATTTTCTAGAGCTCTCTGATCAAGATAACTGCAGATCAAAGCTTCAGTAAAGTCAGCCACAAGATGGCAAGCAAATATCCCGACTCTTTAAACTTTCCGTGTGGTTTCTTTTCCCCTATTGGTGCGTAAATTCTCTTTCATGTTTTCTGGAGAAGGTTGATATGTTTTTGGTTTGTCTGACATATTTTGATATATGACCGTAGTTTGGAAAGCCACTGTGAAATCCTAACTTATTCCTAAAATTCCTTTTGCCTTCAAATCCTAAATGGTATTTTTGTTTGCCCTTCGTTAGCTTTGTACAGAAATTAATTATTGCTACCATATCATGCAAGCCTTTTCTAAATACGTTTAGAATATGTGTAATACAAATTATGTGAAGTTTCATATTGTGTGTTCTTCACAGTTCTTACATGGTTTTATAATCTCAAATGCAATTTTTTTTTCACATGTATAACAACTGTAGTGAAATGAGCTGTTCTCATGATTACTCTTAGCTCTCAGTTGTGCCCAAATAATACATAAATGATCAAGAACTGCATTGTTAAAAATAAACTAACCTGCTTCAGTTACTCTGATATTCAAGGAGGACAAACACCTTTTCAAATGTTGAATGGAAAAAGGTCACAATAATTTAAGGATGGATCGCAGCAGGAAGCCGTCTCACCGGCGCGTCTTCACCATAGCAGTAAGACTCAGATTTGGTGTAGTTTCCGACTGTTGCTGGTTCTGCCTTCCACCACATTGGGGTGGAACACCGATGGGACGCACAGTGGTGGCGTGTGGCTGGGGAGCTGGAGGAGGTGCTGGTAACAGATACTTACAGGGACAGCACTTCTGCAGGTGTTTGAATACCAGATACCGTATTGTAGTAGCAGTGTGGTGCGGCATGGTGTAGGTGTTACGTGTGTTTTCTGTAATAGTTCAAATTTGGTTTTATGGTTCTTACAAAAAAGAATATGTTGGTCACTTTACATGACATGACTCACTAAAAAATGAGTACACCGAAGATAGATCATTTAAATCCAACTTACAGGACTGTGTAAAATTAAAAAAAATAATTAAAAATAGACTGAACATGCGATTTATTGTAAAGCCTCAGACTGTATTGTAAAGTCCCTCAGACTGTCGTCTGGTGATGCTCAGAAATACGGCATACATGTCTACTTCTGTAAAACCTTCAGATGGTGCAAAAAAATCAACCTCGAAATTTATTGGAAAAAGATTATATTTCCGTTTTTATCTTTTTACTAGGCGGGGCTAAAGAATGTCAGTCAATAGGCAAAATATTTCCTTCCTATCTCTTCTTGGCAAAAGTCTAAGGCTGAATTTTGCTCTGCAAGAAGAGGATAATTATTTAGACTGGGCTTTTATTAAAGCCACAGCACATTCCAGTATCTTACCTGTTGTATATGTCAATTCCTTAGAAGAGCAAGGCTTATTCTTGGGGTGGTATTTGTAAGATTGAGCACTGGTCTTGTTCCTCTTGGCCCAAGCTGACACGTGATTTCTTCGAACCTGCCCTGTGCTGAGGATCACCCCAGAGGTGCTCGGTCTGCTGAGACTTCTTCACGCCACACCTGGGCGTCCTGGGGGAAACGTTGCTCTTTTCACACTGCCTGCCCGGCTCAGTTAATGTAATTCCAGTTCTGCGGTGCAGCCTCAGCAAGCTGTCAGCTAGTGGTTGAACATCCCTAATTATTCCAACATCAGCTGCCACCTCTTAAAGCTGGATGTTATGGGAAGTATGGGCAGCTGCGGCAGCTGCTGTCCTCCATAAAAGAGTGGATGCACCTAGGAAACTCCAGCCAGTTGTTCCAAGTGAGGTACAGCACAGTTAATCCGGCTGTAGAATATCTTTGTGGGCAGATGGAGGGTCTTCTGGCTGGAGGTCAAGCCACCTTGGGGTCAACTGATACAGTGATTTCAGAATTGAGGGTTAGCAGTTGGGTCTGGAGTTTCCATAGGCAGTCAGTTCTCAGGTATGTTGTGAATATGAGTATTGCAAATACTACTTTTGTTTCTCGTTTCTCATCTTTACCAAACATTATGTGACAAGGTAGAGGTTGGTTGATAATCACAGAGTCGGCATAGCTGGAAGAAGGTAGTTCTTTTCTTTAAAGAAATAGAAGAATAGTGATTTCTATCGAAATCTTTGATCATGACCAAGCAGCTATTATTCATCTAAAATATCTTATCAAAGAAGAACGTTGTGATCCATCTATTTTCAGGGCTGCCATCAGTTTTTGGGGTGTAAGCAACTTCAAACAGAGGAGGCCTTGTGTGAGCTTCGCGTAGCTGCTGAATAATCCTGTCTCAACCCATTGACTGGGACAACGTAGTCATTTGATTTCTAGGTCTCTTTGCCAAATATATGCTGAAAGTGACATTCTGCTGACAATGAAGCTGTTAATCATGGTGGAGTTTGAATGGGACATTTAACTGCAAAAAGCTTTTCTAGCCTTTTGTTAATTTACCTGGATTATTCGTCTCTTGGTGTCTTCCATGAGAAGACACGGTGCACATTCGTTCCTGTGGGCAGTCTCCATCTGCTTGTAAAATGTCATGCTGAGATTACATCTTTGTTTCCAGATTTAACAGGAGATCAAAGTTGTGATAAATCTCAGACTTGGGTTTGTAGATCACAGGAGTTTGAACCTTTGACTGTTTCAAATGGACGATTGGGGTTTTTCGTAGTAGGCGCCAGTTTTAACGCCACTTTTGCAAACTGAATGGACTGCATTGTTGCAGGAGTTTCTCTAGGCTGTCAGACCAGCTTTGTTATTTAAAAACAGAAGAAAAAAATATTTTTTGCGGTAGTTTCATAAAGCTATGAAGTTTGTGGGGTTCACTGGTCCATGGCCCTCCCTTCTCAGCTTCTTGGCTCGCTTGGCCAAACTGGAGAGAGCGGCAGGGCTTTTGAAGCTGGGAAGTTTTGTGCAAACCAGCGAAGGAGGGAGCCAGTATAGTGCATTCACTCAAGCAAAATGGCTTTGCTGTATTTAGTTTGATGGTGGCAAAGAGAATATGTGCGTTCTTTAGCCCACGTTTGTAACTAGTAGAGAATTTGGAGAGCAAGTGTGGGGAGGTGAGGGAAGACGAAGTGTGGGCAGCATAGGGCTGATGTGGGAGGACGTTTGATTTATTACCTTATGGGAAGAATTAGTAGATGTGCGACAAAAATCTGAAGGAAATTGGGCTTTACTAATGAGATGGCTTTGTGTGGACTACAGAAGAATCTGATGTGTGTGTGTGTGTGCATAAGATAACTTCGCCTGGGCAGAGAAGGCTGCCTGTAAGGTGTCTGGCTTAATAACGGCGGTTGAAAAAGAGTTGTATTTTTCTCCTGACATGCATTTTGTGACTGAGCAGGTTAAGACCATAATTGATTTTCTAAAACCCTCTTTTTCCTAATGACTATGCAGCTGAAGAGAGACATTTCGGTATGGAGAATTTCATTTTGCGTCTTCCAAAGTTGTATCCATTGATTTTTTTTGCTGCGGATTAACAGGTTTGGTGGTGTGCTAAGTATACAGAACTTCGTGGCAGAAAATTGCGGAAGAGAGACTATTGCAGTGGGTGGACTGAGATGTACTCTGTATTTTTGAACTGAATTCCTTTGGCTTTAACTCATATCTTAAATGTTGTGTTCCTTTCTCTTTGGCTCCAAATTGCCAATTCAGCTGTGGACCAAAACACACGCACAGCTTCCTGCACCGTGTCTAGCTTGTGGTCTCAGTAGGAAATTCAGACATTTTCTATCTGTTCCAAGCAAGAGCATTAGGAATGTCAAGAATCATAGAATGGTTTAGGTTGGAAAGGACCTTGAAGGTCATTGAGTTCCAACCCCCCTGCCATAGGAAGGGACAGATACCTGGACAGAATTGAGACGGGGAAAAGTCAGGTATTAAGGGGAAAAAAAAAAAAAAAAAAAAGGGTTTGATCCTTCAGATATGCCTATGATTGGGATTGAATGGGTTTGATTTCAATTTAAAAATTAAATTCTTGCACTGCCTCTCTCCCCTGACCCTACCTATTTATAATTTCTGGTAAATATTCCCTCTTCTTTGGGATCCCTCCCTCCTCCCCTTTTGCATCCCTTGTGCGGGTCTCACTTCTCCGGAGCAGTTAGAGTTTCCTCTCTGGCAGCCGCAGTGCTGCCTCTGCCATCGGGACCCCCCTGCTCCGTGCGGCAGAAAGGGAAGCTAAAGTGACTACAAATCAGAGCTGAGCTAAGTGCCAGCAACCAAATATAACCTCCAGTTTTAACTGCTGACTTTTAAAAATCAGACTCTTTCCTTAAAAATAAGTGCTGAATACTGCCAAGTCTTATGAGAACGTATACGGCTTTGTTAGATGTCAAATACAATTTTGTTGTTTAAAAAAGAAAAAGGCTTCTGTAGCTTTTTACTGAACCTCTTGCAGTAGCTCATAAAATGTGTGCTTACCTCTTAGAGGTTGAAATGTTACTTCTGAAGTTAATTTTTACTGTTTTACGGCATGTGTGGGGAACACTAATATAGGAAGCCATGAAACTGCTCTTCTGTTTATTCTGATTATTCTGTTGGAAAATTTCTGGAGGACGATACATAGAATTATGTCTATTAATCACTTCTACCCAGAATAGCAATTTATGAAATGTAATAAACAATAAAATTAGATCATTCCCCAAAACAATAAGTTGTATTTCTTGAAGTGGTGCCTGGGGCAAACACAGCATCCTTGGGAACCAGTAAGTAAAATGTCATCTGCACAGATGTGTCCTTTATGTACCAGAAGATACCTGGGTCCATGCGTGCAGACCTTTCTCATTTAGATCTAACAAGAGAGGTTTTCCAATTAAATTGACTTTTTTTTTGGAAAACAGACTTATGAAACCATTTTTTATGTGAAAATGTTGCCCTGTTCAGTCACTGCAGTAGGCGTGCTGTAAGACTGACATTCAAACACTGCTCCTGCTAGTGACTTGGATTTTCTTTGCCCTCATCTAAGTACTGAAATCTAATTTGTTTCAGGAAAGTGGGAGTGGAATGAGTGCATGTTTTGCTCAAGCTGTTTAACCAAAGTAGTTGAGTACTTGTGCGTTCCTCCGAAAAGCTGCTGGTGCCGCAGTGTTACGGTTGTACTCGGTGCCGAAGACCCATGAAAGACGACGAAAATGAAACGATTCTGGTTTTCTGCCTGAGAGCTTGCTGAAATGATGTTGGGTACGTCATATGTCCTGGAAGTCTTCTATCTGCCTTAATGATCACCTTTCACTTTCATTGGAAAAATACTTGGTCCCACAAAACGAGGAAAGACCCGGTACATCACAGGGCTGTGTGCTGCCTCCCTGTACTTTAACTGGTTTTCTTTAATGCTGTGTTACACATCTAAAGACGCTAAACTCCATCTCTGGGGTAGCTGAGTTACTGTTTGGCTCCTCATTACCCCGAGTCCATCAGAGACAAGAGGGATCTCATTGTTTCAGTTGCTTAACAAAAACACAAAGTGGTTGTTATCTTAATTAGTTTGGAATGTAATTTAATTGAAGATGTAACAAGTGGGTATGAAAACAAGTGGTAGGGGAAAATGGTAAGGAATGATAAGCCTCGCTGAGCCGACTGGAGTAAGTGTATCTAGATGGTTTTTAGTTGCTTAACTGTTTTGAGTGTTGAAATCCCCTGTCTGGCGAAAGCTCTTTTGTAGACGGGACAGCTGAGACAGCGTTTGAATAGGGTTAAATAAGCTGTGTTCAGAGCTTTGGCCAGGCAGTACGGATTTGGGTTTCGTTTTGCATCGTAATGGTACAGTTCTTTAATAAAGTGCTCAGTAAACATTGACATATTTATTGTATTGGTACCTGTGTCTCATCGGTTGAGAAGGGTGATGGATAATAATAGAAGCAATGGCTACGTTCAGATTCGGGCATTCTTTGCTGGAGAGTTGTTGCTTTATGTCTTTTGCTTTGTAATAGATGTTTTCTTATGCTGATGTTTTGAGCTGTGTTGTACCTCTTCTGAGCCCGAGGCTCAACTCCCAAGAGATTGTTGGATTTCACTAATCCTGTATAGTTAATTCAGGTTATTTTTATTCCTTTTTAATCCCTCTCACAGGATTGAAGAAGTCCAGAACTGATTCCTTGCCAAATGATTCTAAAGGTGGTTTACGATAAAAAGAACAATTCGGTATTTCTCCTTTCTTTTCCCTTCAAAAGTTATACCTTTCCTTGCCAGATATGAAGGCCCTGTACAAAATTAGGCCTCTATTTCCATTTTTGGGTACATAACAATACAGCAGGTATGTACTTTGTATATTCCCTGGATGGTTGCAGTAGTGTGGCTGCATCAAAAGTTGGTATTTAGCAGAGCAAGTCCAGTGCAGATTGGATCAATGCAGTGCTGAAGTGAAATTGGTGGAGTTGGATGTAAACAAGGTGCTCTCTCCGTAACAATTAAAAGTGCCTTTTTTTCTGAAGATCCAGACTGCAGCTATGCTTAAATACATTGGATTAGGTCTCCGGTTCATCACTTGTCCGGTGCTTGGAACAGATCGGCGCTAGTTAACTTTGCTGCAGTGATGAAGTAGTTTTAATCAAACTTTTCAGATGCAAGATGCACAACATTGCTACACCTGTGTCCCTCATGCCTTTGAGTAATGCTTGTTTGTATCCGATGTTTTCTTGTTTGTGTGCATTGCTGGCATATTATTGCTACCCAAAGAAGTCAGACTCACACTCGTTTGGGGTTTTTTTCTTTTAATGGAGTGTGACTGCTACAATTGGCTGTTCAGTCCTCTGCTGTTAATATCATGCACTGAGGAAAACTTAGGGTGTTGCCTAGTGTTGAGTTTCATTTATTTATTTATTCCAGGACTGTAAACAGATTTGCTTCCTGTGTGGGAGTAGAGAGAGGCACTCGCTTGATTGATTCGTTACTTGCAGGGACACAGAACCAGGGGGATCTATCGATTCCCCGCAGCGAACTGAACCCAGTTTGTAATACACTTAATTGCGCTTTAACAGACTTCGCTTTACCCAATCTAACTTTAGAAAGAATGTTCTGAGTTTGCAGCAGTATTTAAGATGTGTGTGTTACGGCAGACTTCCTTCTCGTTTTAACCGTTTCGGAGATGAAGCAGGTACTGATGCTGGGCTGAGTCCCCACATTGTCCGTTTGTCCATCCGATATTCCTCTCTTTAGGTTCCGGGTGGCTCCTTCAGAGTGCTCTTTCCAGCCTGAACAGCGGCAGTTTTCCTGCTCTGACATCTTCTGAACAGGCTGCCATTTGTTCTTCTTCTTTGATTTATTTTTTTTTAATTTTTTTTTTGGTGATGTGTCTGTGTACACAATCTGCTACAGATTTAGCTATTTTTGTCAAGTTACTTTTGGCTATGTCCCAGATTTGCAGTCTCTGTTTTGTCCAGTGTTGTTGGTGATATTTGGGATTATCTCTTTCTTCCTGTCTTTATGGAGATTTAAGGTACCTCATATGGAAACTCATTATAGATCTAATTTGTGTAAGCGCTCATTGTACTTAGGCTTTGATCTTATTTTTTTCCAGAGCTAGGATTTTGCTTAATGATGACCTGGAAAGACTGGAAATAAACATCTTTGTGTACTTTGTGCACCACCTTGTGAAAGGCGTATAAATAAGCCGAAAGAATGGTAACTTTTCTGCTACTTGACCAACAGCCCCCACCCTCCAATTTACCCTAGGTTTAAAAACAATGTTTAAAACAAATGTTTGAAAACAAACAGCATTGCTTTGTGCATCTGCTTTGTGCCAGAGTGAAACAATTAACACAATATCTGGAGTCTAAACTGGATGATAATCTTGTTGTAGTGACTCAACGTGGTCATCTGATAATTTTTAAATATGATTAACAGATGACTGTTCTTTGCTGTAAATACTTGTCTAATCACTTGTTCAATGCCACGTGGAGTCAACTGAGTTGCTGCAGTTCCCGTGCTGCCTCGCCTCTGGCACGGTGACATCCTAAACTCTTCCAGCCGTGTCAGCAATGACATCACGACTGTGGCCTTGGTTTCTCTCCCGTCGTGTTATGATTTCACTCCTTGCTAGTCTTCAAGCCCTTCGCGGGAGCAAAGATATGCTTCTAAGGTATATTTAAAAAAAAAAAGCCCAAATTTTTCAACAGTCTTGAAAAACGCTTTTGTCAACTGTAAGGTGGTTCTTTTTTACAGCGTTCATTTGGTTTTATTTTCCACTTTCAAGTCCCCTTTAGACAAATAGAGAGTAGACCGTCGTGATTGATTGGGACTGTGGGCTGCTTCTCCTTTCTCCTACCCCCAGGTGCAACGTGACCTCGGGGTCTATTATCATATTCTTGATTGTATGTGTCCTTTGTACTGGCACTAGTTGATGGAAAGAATAAAGTAGTTTGTTAGATAAAATTCCAACTTTTTATCTGCCAAACTCAGTCCAGCCTTGGGCATTACGGATAAAGCAGTTTGGAAAACAGGAAGATGTGTGCTTTTTTTTTTCCTTTTTCTTTTTCTCTCTCTTTCTCTCTCTGAAAGGCTCCCGCTGAGGTTGGTAGAAGGACATTCTAACAATAGTCTGTTCTGTAGGAGGTGAATTTGTGTTATGCTATCTATATTTTAGTAGAGAAAGATAGGATTGAAGAGTCATAAGACTAAAATGCATCGTAGAAAGATCCATTAGTTCAAAATAGCCTTTGAGGCACACAGCTTCTGCCATAGAGGCTGTGGTAGAAGCCAGTGAATAGCTGCAGCTTCTCACCCATTTATTTTTGTGTGGAAACGCAGCGATTTGGAAACATCTGATTTCTTTTACCTGGAAAATTGACAATTTCCATCACCATCCAGCCCCCCCGGATGTGCTGCGATCCCTTCCCGATGCTTCCCGCTGGAGATACGGTCTTTCAGGAGGAGAATTTCTTAGCAGTAAATGAATTTGCTAATGAGCTTTCCTCCCAAAACAGCGAGGAGATGCCAAGTGACATGTTGGGAAGTGCCAAGCAGGAGGGAAATGGCTCTTCTGTGCCGACTGTCATAAACAGGATGTGTTTTGTTTACAGTCCTTACTTGATCTCTATAGTCCCCCTGTCAGGGCTGCGCTCGGGTGAGGCTCCCGCGATGGCCTGGAGAAATACGAGGTTTCTGAGCCAATATCGAATATTGTGTCAGAGGAGAAAGTGGCTTCGGGCGAAGGAGCAAACAAAATTAAGCAGTGTATCTTGGATTCTTCTGTGCTTTTCTGGGGTATTTATCATTCTGACTGCGCAGCTGCGTTGCAGTTGACTGCAGAGCGGAGGGAATTTAATAAACTGTGGGGATAACTGTTGGGTGACTAATTTTAAGAGGAGATGCATTGAAAAGCCTTTGTAGTGGGATAGTTTTGGAATAATGACATCAGTTTAAGAGGTACATTAGAAGAAAACAGTCTTGCACGTTGTAAAAAGAGTGAGATGGAATAGTTCAGTTGGAAGGGACCTGCAACGGTCATCTAGTCCAACCCCTAAGAAAACGACTTCGTTTTTGTTTCCCTGTCACCCCCAAAAATCCAAATAAAATCCTTGGCATTGGTTGGACCGGCTCTCAGCGCTATCGGAGGGGTTCTGCTGACTGTCTCGAGTCTCTTTGGTACCGGTGCTGCCCCCGTCCAGTGCAGGGTTGGTGTTAGGAAGCGTTGTCAGAGCTGTGGGAAGGAAAGCAAAGGACCTTTGGCTTTTGCCATTGGTACTCTTGACATTTATGTCTGCTGAGCCACGACACATAAAATACTCCGTACACAGTAACGTGGTGATGATCTGCTCTTTTAGAAGTGGAACTTCCCCTTGGAGTGGTAGCAATAGAATACACCCAAGGTTCAATGGCTGTGCGTATGGCATGTGCTTCTCCTGTAGCAAAGACACGGGAACAATCTAATTAGGGCTCGTTTGATTCTCTTAGGCTTTACTGCCAATAAAAGTTCCTCGCTAGCGGAATAAAATTGAGCTGTAGCCCAGAGTAATGTGATTTGCATTAGAGCCGATTGTGAACATAAGGTAAATTTTTAAGTATCAAAGTAATTTTGAGACTGAAGTTTTACAGAAGTTCTGTCATTCTTAAACATTTTGGGACTCTCTCCCATAGTTTTCTAAGACAAGGCTGGGATGACTGGGAGTTGGGGGGTTCTGTTTTCCTACCTATGTGGACCTCTTCCTGCACGTGCCCTTATACAACATGAATAATTCAGTGCTTGTAACGAGACAGGGAAAAGTGTTGAGATGGTAAGTCATGGGTTTCTTTGTTGATAGTCACATATTTTAGTTGTTGAGGTGTAAAAATAAACAAATAAATAAATGAAGTTAAAGTAACACCGTTGGCACCATCCTGGGAGCGTGCGTGTTCACTTGTTTATCTGTTCCTCTCGAATATATCATTGCGCTTTAAAATCAGTTCCTTAATTCCTCGTCACTAATTTCCCAGCTCAAGTTTATCCGAAGGGCTTAGGGACGTGTAGGCTGCCTTGTCTTTTTGGGGGTTGCAAAGCCCGCCGATGTTCCCTACGAGCACTTGCTTTTTTAGACCACCTGCCGCTGCCTGGGCTGGGGTTGGCAATGCATCAGTGTTGTGAGGTTTTGTTTTGCCACCCATGAGGCTGACAACTGAGAAGGCTAATTGATATAAGGAGTGGGGAGGAAGGGAAAATATCAAAACTCAGACAATAAATTAAATGAATTTGTTTGGTGTATGAGTTGTGTTGTGAAGCGAGGCTATTTGTGTACCATTTCTCATTTTGAAATCAAGAAACAACTTGCTTTCGGAATAGGAATGAGTCATTCATACAGAGTTTATCTAAACTCCCAGTGGCTGCAGGCTGTTTTTGAGGATTTGTGGAGGGATTTAGCAGTGTGGCCTGACCCGTCGTGGTCGGTCTGACTGAGGAAGTGAGAACTGATGACTTTAAGCTGCCATACAACTGTATGCTTCTTATTTTTTAAGTCACCACTCATTATTGAGGAAAACAGGGTGAGGAGTCACTGCTTATGTAATTTGTAGAATTAAAAATCAAATGTAATTTACAAACTGAGGCCGCAATGCGGGACTGATGAATATTTCGGGAAACAAAGTCATGACTTAAGTATTAAGAGACACTGAAGATTTCTAATGTGAACCGAAAGGGTGATTGTAGCAAGTCAGCACTTCCTAATCTCCAAGAACAAATAGGTGTTGTATTTAAACCTTAAATCCGTGAGTCTGAAAGTATTTGTGTTTCCCATTTTACCTTGCTTTTGTTCTTTCCCCTCCTCATCTGGAGGAAAAAAAGGTGGTTTGGTAAGAGAAGAGTTACTACAAAATAAAACCCTACAAAAGGGAAACAGTCAGCCCAGCATGGAGCAATCCTGCTTTAGGCAAACACCATTTAGCCATAAGAATTCACCTCTTTGTACAAAAAATATATATGGGTTTGCAATCTGTGGAGGGGAATATGAATCCAGCTATTTATATTATGATGACTATTTCTTTTTGGTTATAGGCTGTTCATGTCTAAGGAGAACAGTCAAGCTGAGGAATGGATGTGCATTGTGCTGGGAAATCCTGTTTGGTGCTTTGTCCCAGGCAAAAGGAGGGAGACAGACATACTAACGGGAAAAAAGGAAAAAAACTGAAGGGGATGAGAAATGTTTTCCTAGCAGCATCCAGGGAGCTAGAACTTGATGGTGTGTTCTTGAAACCTTTTTTCTAGCACACTAAAAGTTTCAAGGGCTTCTTGTTATTTAATTTTTAAGATTCTGTATTTATACCATGCAAGGTATAAAAGACCTGGCTGATTAGAGGGTGTCATCGATATATTCTGTAAATAAGTCTTATTGACTTATTAATAAACCATATGTGGGAGAGTGTGGGAAGTGTCTCTTTCTGAAAGAAGAAAAAAAAAAAAAAAGCAGCTGTGTACTGCAGCTCCTCAGAGCCTTTATGGAAGCTCTGAAAACCTATATGCTACGGTCCCCTATCTGTACCCTCTGCATGGTCCTACTGGCATGTCGATGTGCCGTGTCCAGTTTACTGTGTGTTTTTTTTAATCAGTGGGGATCTGACATTTCTCACAAGCATCAAAATCACCTACATGTGCTACACAACACGCACCTTGACTTGGTTGTCCTTCTCTCATGGGTCTCTGAGCTGCCACGGACAGCCTGTTCCCCAAAGTGCTGTTTCAGGTGGAGATGATGAGCTGGAGGAATTGTAGCAGATGTGGCACCTTGCTTTTCAGCCTTCTTTCTCAGGAGCTTGTGGTTTCTTCCCGGTATGTATTTTGATCCCACGGAGAAAATGGGCACTCTCTGCGAGCTGTCTGCTGCTGTCGGGAGACCTCATTCAGCCCAAGCTCCATCGCGGGAGACATGGGATGATGTAGGATTTGTCTGGGCAGATTTAAAGTCTCCCAAGGGGCTACTTACATAGCGATGGGGAATGTGGAAGTACAAACTTCACTTATACCTCCCGAAATGACCCTAGTTCCAATTCTGGGATCATATGACCTGAAAAATGTGCATTTCAAACAAGTGTGCAAGTACATGATTTTATGCACTGTTAAGTCAATGGAGATTAGTGGATGCAGCTCTCCTCCACACTGGTTTGATCTTACCATTGTGGTTTGTACCTTGAAAGGCTTAACCAGGCTCCTCCCTTGAATGACTTCTGCTCTGAAGTCATGAAGATTTTAGGGTTGTCAGAGGTGAAGCATCATGACATTACACCCTGAGAGCATCAGAGATCCCTTGGTTCTTCATGAAAAATGAGCGTTCCGGAGGTCCTCGCAGAGAGCGCTGGAAAGGCTTTTGACACTGGTGAGGGCCTGACAGTTCTTAAGGAAGATTTCAAGCGAAAAACAGCCCACAGCAGTGTTTGCTCCATCATCTGTCATAGACATAGGACTCTGCTCAAGTTTGGTACAAGTGAGAAACATCTTTAACATGGACAGTCCAGAGAAAATTAAGGTAATCCATGTGAGGAGAACATGTAACTTGTAAACTGTCTCTCCCCATACACCTCACCCCTAGACACCAAAAGTGGCTTTTGGAAATGATTATTTGAACTCTAATCACAGAGTGATAGGGGTTGGAAGGGCCCTCCTCAGGTGGAGATGGAACTCCCAACGGTCACGTTTGTGCCCGTTCCCTCTTGTCCTGTCACTGGGCACCGCTGGAAACAGACTGTTCCCATCCCCCTGGCCCCCTGCCTTTGAGTATTTATTAGTATTGATAAGATCCCCCTCAGCCTTTTCTACTCCAGACTGAACAGCCCCAAGTCCCTCAGCCTTTCCTCGTATGAGATATGTTCTAATCCCCTCATCATCTTTGTAGCCTTTTGCTGGCCCCTCTCCAGCAGTTCCCGGTCCTTCTTGACCCGGGGAGCCCCGAACTGGACACAGCGCTCCAGATGTGGCCTCCCCAGGGCAGAGCAGAGGGGGAGGATGACCTGCCTCCCCCTGCTGGCCACACTCTTCTTCATACAGAAGGGAGGGCATTCCTCATGGCCCTCCGGCTGTTGAGGTACCTGGAAGATGGCCAGGCAGAAGGTCAGTGGATGGTGTAACGGCTGTGCTGGACGGGTGCAATTTCTCACCTTATGAGAATGAATGTGTCGAAGCTTGTCAGATTTTCTGGTTCTACAGTATTTCCAGTTTGCATTTTTTTTTTTGGTTAATGTTCTGTTAGATTGTGGGTTTGCGTGGTTTTACGCTGATATTTGGGATTTTTTTTGTGTTGTATTTTCACTTCTGAGAAAACAAATACTAGTTTTGTGGAACTGTCTTTGATGCATTTTTCATGATGGCTCACTAATAGAGCTACCGGGAAAGCGTACTTCCCAACAATGTGCTGTGATTTCCGTATGGGAGGGGGGGAACCCCAAACGTTTTGATGTTTCATTAAAATTTAAAGAAATATTGTATGTAATTCTCCCTGGCATTTCTAGAAAAGTTTCCTTCATTTTTTTCTGGCATAGTACGCATGGCATTAAAAAAAAAATAAATAAAGCTTTATAAATCACCAGACTGCTTCTCTTCTCAGCAGGGACTGATCGAGACACCAGGAGGGAGGCCTGAGCGAGCACCCCAAGTCTTAAGGCAGTCTTAATGTTGTTCTGTACATTAAATCATTGCACCTGCGCTTTCCATTTCCTGAGAGAATATTCTTCCTTCTGTAACTGTTTTTTTTGTTTTTTCAGAGCTCGCTGTGTGGGTCCGTACGGGCAGGTTCTGCTCAGCACCTCGCAGCTTGGGCACCACTGTCATGGAAATGGAGGAGCTGGCAAGAACCTCTTGGATTCTAGACCAGACCCCAAATTTGTAGGAGTTGTATTGTATCTTTTTAACTGATTTATTGAAATTTTGAATGTTGCATTTTGTCCTCTGATCTGTGTCTGAGGGAAAGACTAGTACGGCTGTGGCACAATCCATCACACATTTAACTTTTGATGCATCCACAAATGACTATAGGTAGGTTTTTTCTGGAGTAGAACAGTTAGCCTATTCTTGATTTAATTCGATTACCTATAATGAAAGCTTCAGTAAAATATTTAAAAGTTATATACACAGTACTGTAGCCAAGAACTGACTTACGGGGTAGCTTCTGCCAGATCCTTGAATTTTTATCCTAGGCAGTATTAACATAAATTCTGTTTAGTCGTAGAATTTTCTCTCAGTTCTGCTCTCTATTTTTTACTTCAATGTTGTCTTCTGCCAATTGCAGCTAAAAATACCTGATGCCAAAATATTTTGCTTTATGATTTAATGATGTCTTCCTTTGTTTTTTTTTTAGCATCTGGTATTCTGTGATGCTGTACCTAAAACTGAGCTGAATTTTGGAGCTCTTAGGAAATACTCGTTACAGCTCCAGTCCTTCAGAAGGGGCTGCAGTGGGATTGCTTTTTAATAGCAGTAGTTGAAAATTACCTAAATGTGGTTCTCTGCTTTCCATAGACCTGACTTTTCCCTAATCTTTTCTGTTACCTATTCAATACCCAGCTCCACCTCCTGATGTTGCTGGAAAATTGATTGCTCACATAGGTGGTGTTCTGGTTTATCTTCCTCATGTACAAGTAGAGCACTCTGTGCCTATGTAAAGAAGCATTTTTCTCATCCCTGGTAAAATTATCACTATATACGCAACTGTTCTTTTCTCCTGTCTCCGTATGCTGTGTGCTTTCAGTGTTTTCTGAAGATAACTGTTGATCTTATCCTTTTTTCTTCTTTGGCTGCATTTACTGGTGTTACCAGTCCTCTGCATTTCCAGTTTCTCTGTGTTAAGCCAGCTTTCCCGCGTGCCGCTCGTTACCTCCCTGCCTAGCTTCATTGATTTATCGTGCCGGTTTAGCGTGTTTGATTTTACAGGAGAGACTGATTTGTAGCCTCCCCAGCTGTATGTTAAAAACTTCTCAGGCGCTTACGTTTACTTTACCACGAATCCTAGACCCGTTGTCTTCGAAGAGGTAGATATTTAAAGAGCAAGCTTAAAATTCTTATTTGAAGTCCGTATCTGCCTGACTTCTCTATGTACCTTCTCTGCACACCTGTGTAGTCTCTTACCTAAACCTTATTGCAAGTTCATTAATTCTTCAGCAGCTAAGCTTGCATGGCTTTTGATTTTCATAGAAGTCTACTTTTATTAAAATGGACGGTTCACTTTGTGCTTGTGACCTGTGTGTGGCGTTTAGGAGCAGTTTAGCTGCTGCTTTTTGCTTCTTGATGAACTTACGGATGAGGGCAGGAGTGAGTTGGAAGCCATAGGAATTCTTTCAGTAGTCCACTCCCTGCAGCAATTCCCTTGGGCTTCCCGAGGGCTTGTGACTATCCCGGTTGGACCCGTATTGTCTCCCCGGATGGGTGTGTTTGGGCCGTACTCCTCATGCTTTGGGCATCTAGCTGCTGTGTGACAAGAAGCAGATAGCTGTCGCCTCCTGAGCAGATCTGACGGATCGATATTTCCACCTTCAGGTGCTTTGTAACACGTCACCGACGCCTGTGCTCACCACCAGATTGCGTGATGCAAAAGAAGCACCGTTGCTAACGTTGATCAGGGAACTCCAACTATAACCTGCGGGGCTCCAGGGACACGGAACGTACGGAGGGTGTCCCGAGCAAGGCCGCCCTTCGCTGCTGTGTAATGAAGTATATGGGATTTTGCAGAGAAGACTTGATGTGGTTTAACAGGATAAATGCCAGACCCTGTCAAAAAAAAGATATAAAACTACGCGACTGGCATTGAGGATAACTTAGAGTCTTATGGCATCTCTTATTTGAATGAAGACAGTTAAGCAGGTTAAGGTCTTGCCTTTTCTGAGGTTTGAGATTAGCAATCGTCATTTTAGTGACATTATTTTGCTTGTGTTCTTACAGTTACGGTTTTACTTCATACCATATGCTGCTTTTGATTATATGTATGAAGGAAAAACAAATGTTTTTAGATAACCTGGATGACTTTGATATGAAAATATTTAATTATGGAAAATAACTTTTGCAAGAGCAGGTGGCTTTAAAACTGTTTATATTCTAACTGCTCTCTGTGGTCATAAATGCAACAGTGAAGTGAAAACACAGATTTTGGACTCTTTCCTAAGCCCGGAGGGTCATATGTTGTTTATAAGTTTTGAATACTAAACGTAATGGCATTGCTGGAGATAAGTTCTAGCTCCCGAGTTACAGTAGCATGAAATAAACAGACTTTTATTACTGGCAATCAATGAATACATTTGGTTTTGCATTAAATCTGACTTAGTTGAAGATAAACCTGAAAGGAACTTCTCCTTGACCAGCTCCTGCTGCTTTCATGCTTTTCCTGTGTGGGTGTGGGTTAGAGAAAGGAAGACAAGAGATGCGTAAGACTGTCTCCAGGTGGTGCGGGTCTCAGAAGAATTGGACCACTTGTGCGTTTGGGTTTCAACTGGATAAGATGGTGGAGCATATGCTTAAATGGTGCTGAACTCGGGGTCTGAGGTTTCTCAGACCTCAGGGAAAAGTACTTTTTTAAGCTTAAGTATGTCAGATATTGAATGGACCTTTTAGCAGCTCTTATCAGAAAGACCAAACAAGTGGTTTCATGAGCAATGAAAAAGCTTTAATTTCCTATGGATTTCTCCGTCTTGGTTAATTAGCTTTCTTTAAACTGAATTGTGCTTAATTTTTCTGTTGATTCTTCATTAGCCTGGAAAACCACCGTCCTTTTCTCCCCGTTGCTCTTTTCCTGCAGAGTATTTTGGATAGCAGCATGTGAGCTGCTGTACTCCACACCAGCATTAGATCAGGGACGAAAACATTAAGGGTGACTTTGTGAATTCCAAATTGTCCCCTGACCAGCTGCTTATCTTCACAAAACTTTTAGGAAGAGAATTGTCCTTGAGATATGTCTATTGTCTATCGTATGTAGGTGAAGTTCTCAAGCAGGTATTATAGGGGAGGAAAAAGATGGACAGAATGATTTTCTAACCTTGCTTTTAAATAATAATGATTAAAAAACCCCGAAAAACATGGGGTTTACACCCAGAGGTGCTTATAGTTATGTTATGGGGTTTTCAGGAGAATAATTTAGAACTTGTATCCTTTGCATACAAAGTGATACAGTAACATTTAATGTTCTTTTCGTCTGAGCAGGTGATAAAAGCACCGTGTTGTGTGGATGTACCTGCTAGGAGGAATTTGCATTGGGATTTCTAAATCCACATCATAGTTTGATAAAGCATCATTAACTGGTTATTATTAAAAAGACACCGATATTTTTTTGTGAATGCTGCGTCTGTGCTTTTATGAAAGACTTTTTGTCATGCTGACATTGACCAGAACCTTTTACACGATCTCTTTAATCAGTTTGTGGATTAATTTGGTGCATTTGGATACGACGCTCCAGTCACCTGTAGTGCATTAAGAGCCCCCGATGCCTGCTGAATCAGGGATTTTATAGAGGCACTTCTGCTTGCTTCTTCGGGTGCACCTTCGAATCGCTCACCATTATTATGCATTCGGAATAATAAATCTTAATTCCCTAATTACAGGTTTACCTGCTACTCTAAATTGTCTCATATTTACCTGATGCCGCGCAATTAGGAAATGACAGAACTTATACAGTAGCTGTTGTCTTTGTTGTGTTTCCTAGTTGGGAAAACATAATGGGAATTGGCTTAATAGGTATATTTACATTTCCAAAGTGTTTTCACCAGTAATCACTTAAGAAAGCTTACCTAATTTTTAATGAAGAAATTTATACTGTGCATTTCCTTCCCCACAAGGACCGTGAAATGGGGGGTACAGCACTACCAAAATGAACGTTAAAACTCAAAGTCTGGGCAAGTACTTGGGCCTTCTCGCTGAGTCTTTTTCTTAATGCACAATAATATTTGATTAAGAATCCTTATTAAATGACTCTTGGCTGACATCCTTGTTTTTTGTAGTTGCTTTGAACCTAAATATTAATTAAAATAGCATATCTTATACAAATACTCTGTCTGGAAACTATCTATATTAAAGGGGATGCATCTGACCACAAACTTCAAGAATGGTTAATTTGCTGTCAATTAAAATATGATGCTGATTAGTTGTGGTTTTCATTACTGTGGGTTTGTGTCTGTAGCTGGAGAAGGGGGAAAAATTGTTTGAAAATGGCCATTTGGAAAACCCTCTTCTGTCTTCCCTTATTCACCTTGAATACAAGAAGCCCATGCAATTAGTAAAACATTTGTTGCTTTTGTTGTTTGACATCTGAGAAGTGATGCAATTTTTTTCCTGTAAAAGAGAACCTCGAGCAAAACCACCCCTAGATTACTCTGAAAGCCAGGCCTTTCCTGGTAATCAAGTGTTTACAGAAAGATGCTTTGTTCGAACCTTTTCTGGGGCTCTGTATGCTTAAACAAAGGGCTTTTAGACTTAAACACAGCTGTTCATTTGAAAATGAAAAATCAAATTAAGCAGAACCAGCTTTTGAAAGTTAATGTTGTATAGCAACTGAAACAAAAGAAGAAAATACTGTGTTTTACGTTTCACTTAAATAACTTTTTTAACATAAAGTTTTTAACTAAAAAGTGTGGTTTCAAAGCTGCTCATCTCTTGCTGTATCCCGCAATAGAACAGCTGCGTTCATTCTGACGCGGATGAATGACATGAATTAAACTAAAACCGTTGAAGTGCTGTTTTTAACATAATTACACCTTGTTCATTTTGGAGACACAATGCAGGGATGAAATGCCAATTAAGCCTGGTATGTTAATGAGATTGAGACTGAATAGGGGATTAGAGCGGACACAAATCCCAGTGGAATTGATTTGATATAATCCCTCAAGTTTGTTCTGTTTTCAAATGTACAATAACATTTCTATTAAAATTTCCAGGCATAGAATAAAAACAACAAAAAAATCCCCAAACATGTTCGATTTGGGGATATGGTTAAGGAAGCTGCAGACTCGGTCTCACTTTGGTAATCTTGGTTTTATTGTCTATGCTCATGTCAGATTGGAAGAAAACTTTGTGGTTGTTTGATTTCTTTCTTTGCCAGCTCAGAGTTCTCTTGCATGTTCCTGCCATGTTTGTGTTACTGAGTTCCACAATATATAAATATTACTTTACTAGGGATCTCCCAGGCTTGTGGGATCAAGGTGTGGAGCACCTGGAATTCATGATGCAAACATATGTGTGTCTATACATGTATATATCTGTATATCTAAAAATAAACAGCATAGTATTATATAAACGTTATATATTTTTAATGTTTTATAATATAGTGTGTGTGTAAACTAAAAAACCCCAAACAAACAAATGAAGGGATGCATTCCCCTTATAAAGATTCACTCTAACGTCTACTGCCATCACTTTTAAATTATGTTCTTTGGAATGATGACCCAAACCAGTGGGTTGGCAGGAGGGTGAACGGTTGCTGGATATTTTAAGCGGGACGGAGTGTAACCTCACAGCTGGTGATCGGGAGGAGGAGCCCAGAGGTAGATGGCAGCTGCTTGTAGTAGCTGGGTTGGAAAGCGGCTCCTATGAGTGAAGAAATACAACTATGTTTAGAGATAGAAGACAGTTGTCTTTTAATCAGCCGCATTAAAAACAAAAAAAAACCCAAACAACAAAACCAAACCCACAAAAGATGTTGTGAAGACATAATTCTATTTCCTAGAAAACTTGGTAGTTTGTCTGCTAGAATACCCAAAGGCAAAAGATTCGGTCTCTGATGGATTCCAGTGCAGACCAGTAGGGCTTTAGGAGCACCATCTAACCATCTCTTCGGGTTCATATCCAATTTTATTATCATGAAATGCCGTATCAGTCCCTGTCATTGATTCCTGTGTTTCTATTAAGTGACTTCTGGTGACAGATCAAAAACTCACATGCTGCAAATGTGTGGAGGACAGCCTGTTCCTTAGCCGGGATCTGAATCGGAGAGACTTCGAGTCAGAGGGATTCAAATGGACTTAGATCCTCAATAGGAAGGTAGAGAAGCTCCCCTTAAAATGCTGCGTGGAGGTCCTCGTTGCAGGCTGAAGCCCAGTATGGAAAGGCAGTGCCTGGGCTCTTCAGGTTACCAGTAAGGGGTCCCACTCAGTGTCAGATTTATTTTCTCTGTCATGCAAGTAGAAATGTTTTGTCTGCATGACTGAGGACTTACCGTATTGTCAGTCACCGAGGGTAATTTTATAAAGGGAAGGTTCACAGACGTAATAGAAAAGGAAGGAGAAAATTCCTTTCCATTCTTCATGTACAGTTTAATTTATTCTTGTATTACTCATAGGTGGAAGCCCTTGGGGCTTTTTTTATTTGTCCTATATGGTAAGGTGTATTAAAGTCTGGGTTCTCTTTGTGGCAGGGAGTTCAGCTGTTTAAACAAGTACAATTATTGTCTTTTGAGAGGGTTTGTAGGTGGTTTTTTTTAATAGCATTTTGGAAATGTTAAATGCTAACTATTACCCTGTTTTGACACCTTATGATTAGCTGACCTCTACAGATCAGAAAAGCTATATGCTGAAAACTAACTGCTTGAATGAATCAAAATATTGTCTTTCAGTAGTGGATTGAACCTCTTAGAGAATGGGTTGTGGTCATGAAGCGTGGTTTTCTTACGCTACTTCTGTTAGCTTATGGCAGCGCCGTTTGTCTGCAATCCGTCTCCATATTTGCCTCAAAGCAACTCTTGGGTTAACAGCTAATATTAAAATGAATTATTAATATTGCTAGAGACAACGCCGGCTTGTGGAGTAAAGTATTTGGGAAGAGTCTGGAGCTATGGTACAGCCTCGCGTGGATCTCGGGCTGATTTATACCTACAGCAGTTTTCCCGCTCTGTTTGCTTAAGCCCAAATTCCATGTTTTGCTCTTGGGAAGCGTTGTGTTCTTCGTGTTCTACCCTCTGTGTTGTGACCGGCTGGATGGCAACCTGTCCTCATTCATACGTACCTCTGTCATTTCTTGGCTGAGCTAGAATATACAGTAATTTACTGAGGCGTGAGTCTGTCCTGGGATTACAAGATGCGGCAGTTTCAGGCTCATCTCCACGGTCTGTGGCGCAGAGATCAAATCTGCTGTTAAATCTTTGTACTCGCCTCCCAGAGAAACCAAAGGTCTCAATGGTTTTGTTCACCACTCTAATTATCGGTGCCTGAGATATCTAAAAGATTTCTTGTAATGACATCTCGGCTCTTCATGTAGAACAGAACTTTCTTAGGTTTAAGATCACTTTGAAGAGGCACTGCTGTTAAAAAATTTAAACTCTTTATGGATCTAAACCCACCATATAGCTCCTCCTTTCTCAGCTGAATGAATATTTTGGTATTACCCTCCATAATTAAAATCACTTTACCCATCCTGTGTCAAAGAGTTGAAAAAACGGGTAATGAATTAAAACTACGTGCTGCTTCGGGGATGGAAAGAAGGAAAGAAACCCAGAAACCGTGTGTCATATGTCAAAGTTGTAACGCTGCTACTGTAGTGGAACATCGTTGGTGCCATGGTGATAGCGTAGGTGTGAGAACCCGTGTGGAATATGATACGGAGAGGAGAGGAATCGTATCTGTTACTCGGTGCTGTGTGCACTGCTGCAAAATTTGCTGGCCACTGTGTCATTGCGCTGGATCCAATTCAAAGCGGGATTAATCTTTTCACTTACAAGACGCTGGCGTTTTGACTTCATTTCTTGCAGATTAGGATAAACCTTTTTCCATTTGGGTATGAAAGCATCAAAGCATTGCAGCCCGTGGCTGCCGCCTGTGCCTGTGCGTGGGATAAGGGAGGAGTCCCAGTTCTGGGATACTAATTCCCTCTAATGCTCCAGAAGCTGGGACCTTTCAGCATCCGTGTCACATTAAAAAAAACCAAGCCAAAACAAAACCCAACCCCCCAAAGGGTGCTGCTGGTCACTGTCTGGATTTGCTGATCATACATGGCCAGCCAGATTTGGATTCGTCTGGTTTCTGAGATTTGGAACTTGTCTTTTGATTAAACGTATTGGGAATGCTGGAATCGGATGTGTAAGAATAAAGCAGTGACATTTTTAAGACCTTATCCAGGTACAAAGTCATTTACCGAGACAGCTGGCTTAACAGAACTGCCCGATTATAAAATATCTAACTGGAGCTTTCTTCCTGACATTCATATAATTATTTTATATAAAGCTCTTTCAAGAGAGAAACTATGGCTGAAATGATTCTGAACTCCCGTTTAGCTGTTTCGATTGTCCTGTCCTCCGGAATAACATCTCTCGGGATGGCGTCTGAACTTCGTGCCCGCGTTCGTTTGGCTGCTCACGCCGTGGTTGTTCACCCCAGCCGTGTCTTACGTCTCTTCTTACTTTCTGCTCACATTTTCTAGCGATGCTTCGATGTAAATCTTGTTCTATCTTTTTAACGGGTGAGGAAAATGAACGATGTTTTAATAACCTGTAGAATCTTTCCAGGGTTTGTTTTTTGCTGTTGTGTGTCGAACACACGGTTTGGAAGCAGAGGCAGAACCTGCAGTGCCGAGCTGGGGTTCAAGCGCGGTGCTGTGGAGTGCTCCCACACTGTTTTCCTTTCTGCCATTCCTCCCACCTTCACTGCAAACGGGGAGATGATCCGTATTTGTTCAATAGAGCTTTCATGTAATCAGACTTCAGTGACTGTAATAACAGACACTGCCTGTCGCGCAGTTGGGCAGTGAAACTCTGATCGTTACTTATCTGAGCGGAGACGTTTTGCCCCGGGCAGCTGGTTAGATAAATTCCTATCTTTTCGTTTTCTAGGTGTTAGCAGCGCACTCCTTTCTCCGTAATACTTCTCCTGGAAGCTTTTGCTCCAAAGATTGTCTGTAGTGGTTACTTAGTCTTGCACAGACAGTATCAGTCTAGGGATCTAGAAAGGATCTGCAATTTGAGTTTAGCCGGATAAGGCTGGAGCTACTGCCGCAGCTTGACACCGTACGTGAGCGAGATGCTGCCGGTGGTTCCAGTTTACCAGGGCAGACGGGGGTGAGGTTGAAATTAGCAGTGCCCTTTGCCTCTCAGCATCTTTCCTGCTCGGGCACAGTGGAGTTTCTCGCTGTTGGAGGCGCTGCCTAGAAGCCCATTTTGATGGCAGATTTCTTTATACTAATAATTTACCATCCTGACAGCTGCTTAAGGAGCCCGTTGTTTGTATTAGCTCTTCTCGAATGTGTAATTACAGCTGGTTTTACCCGTGATGCGTCTCCCATTTGTTCAGTTCCGAGGAGGGGTGAGCTGCTTCAGCTCGGCAGAGTGACTCGGGGGGGGGGGAGGTGAGGTGCGAAGCACCGACCTGACTGTAAATGTGTCATTTTAAGATTCTGAGACAGTGAGCTAACAAAAAAAATTAAAAAATGCAGTTTTTCAAATTCCCTCATATTACAAATAAAACTATACTTGGCAAAATAAAAAGGTAAAGTTTCTACTTAGCCTAAAAAAAATTTAAGGCTTTTTCTAATCGTTTTATTCAGCTTGCCCAGAAGTTACAGAAGTGGGGCTGTTTACTTGTTTGCTCTAGCCATATTCTTATGGTTTTGTCATTAATAATGTATTGTGAAAATCAATTAAAAGCTAAGCAGAAATTCAGACTTTTCTCGGACACAATTGAAAATGAAACATTGTTTCAAAGGACTATTTTCCTAATTTAAGGGGGGAAAAAAAAAGCCCAACAATTCAAAGTTGGTATGTGAGAAATCTTGATAATTAGAAAATGATTCTTCCAGCTCACAGCTGACAGGGGATGGTACGTCTCACACATACAAAAAGAAAGAAGAGAAAGGAGTGGAAAGCAAATTATTAGCCCCCCCCTGTTCCTTCACTGATGGGGAAAGCAGGTAATTAGGTGATTTCTCTCATTCTCTGACGTGTAAATGAGAGTCCACTAATAATAGACCTGTAACATAAATGATAAAATTGAAAACAACAACAAAAAAAGTCAACCTGTCAAGTAGGGTCTGAGTGTGAAAGGGAACGTGTGGGCGATGCTGTAAGGCAAATGCTCTTAGACAACCCAACCTGAGCTCTGTGGCCAGGTCAGGGCTGTCTTCTCAGAAGACACCCTGCAGGTCACTCAGGCCTCTGTGGCAGTGAGCAGCGCGTCCTTTCGTGCGGCCCCTCAGGTCTCTCTAATGGTTTTCTGAGCAGGGGATGTGTGCCCAGAGAGGTGGGAGAGTCTCCCCCTCTGGAGCCATCCCAAACCCGCCTGGACGCCGTCCTGTGCCACTGCTGGAGGTGCCCCTGCTCTGGCGGGGGGTGGGATGGGGGAGCTCCAGAGGGCCCTTCCAGCCCTCACCAGTCTGGGATTCGGTGTGTCTATGTGGTTGTGAAGAGAAGTGAAAACGAGGGATCGACTCTCCAGTTGTTTGCTTTGTCACAGACCAGAAGTCTTGCCGCGGTGGGGTGATGACTGGCAGCTCAGCCCATACTGAGTGCTGACGGGGACATCGGAGACCTGCCCCGCTGCCCGCTGGCTCTAACAGGGTTTGAGAGACGTCACCAGTCATGCTACTGAGATAGCCAACTTCTCTTGGATGGGATGTCTCACTCTTTTTCCAGATAGTGGCATACTATACTTGGCAGATATACTATACTGCAGGCACTCGGCACTGGTGAGACCGCACTTGGAGTACCGTGTTCAATTTTGGCGCTGCAGTACAAGAAGGACATTGAGGTGCTGGAGCGTGTCCAGAAAAGGGTGAGGGGTCTGGAGCACACGTCTGGTGAGGAGCGGCTGAGGGCCCTGGGGGTGTTCAGCCTGGAGAAGAGGAGGCTGAGGGGAGACCTTCTCGCTCTCTACAGCTCCCTGACAGGAGGGGGGAGCGAGGGGGGGTTGGGCTCTGCTCCCAAGGAACAGGCGATGGGACAAGAGGGAATGGCCTCAAGTTGTGCCGGGGGAGGTTTAGATGAGACATCAGGAAAAACTTCTGCACTGGAAGGGTTATCAGAGACTGGAAGAGGCTGCCCAGGGAAGTGGTTGAATCGCCATCCTTGGGGGTATTTAAAAGCCGTCTAGATATGGTGCTCAGGGCCATGGGTTAGGAGTGCACCCGGTAGAGTTAAACGGTTGGACTTGGTGATTTTAAAGGTCTTTTCCAGCCATAACGATTCTGTGATTCTATGTTGGCTCTGTCTGAGTTGCTGAGTGCTGGCGAGGGGCTGAGCACCGCTGCAGAGCTCAGCGTGTGCCGTGTTTCCGTAGCGGGGTGTCGTCAGCTCTGGCACTGGGGGCTTCAGTCGGGCCCTTCCTTTTCCTGTTTGCACTCTGCTCCATTTTCCTATTAAATGTGATTGCACATTGTTGAAGAAGGCAGTCAAGTGTAAATTTCATTTTTTGCTTCAGCTAATGTTGCTGTTAGAGGTGGCTTCGCACATCTGTGAGTATTCCCTGAAGGAGGAGGAGGAAAATCAATAGATGTAGCTAAAATGTTCAAAAAAAAAAAAAAAAAAAAAAAAAGGCAGCGGGGGAGATTTTGAAATGGAGGAAACTGTTTTGGTAGGGACTTTCTGAGTTCTTGTGCTCATACAGGCTTCCGATCGTTTGCTCTGAGTTTTCTTAGAGTAGACAGAAGTGGTCTGTGTTTTTTCTTTTGTGAATTCAGAGATTCAGGAAAGCAGGAGAAGACACTTTCTCTTGAATAAAGGAGTCTAAGCGGGAATGAAATCATCCCTTGTGTCTTTTATTTGGATTCTTACTTAAAGAAGTAAATGAGAGCGAGTGCATTTGGTTTGGGGTGGAGGTTTCTTAAGCTACTTCTCTTGTATGTCCTGCGAATGCACAGTGCGCTGAGCTTTGTGCTGAGGGTTCGATGTAAGGCGTTAGTGCGTTCTGTTGATGCAAGATCATTCCGCATTGTATGTTCCCGAGTCTCCCTGCATAATGTTGCAGAAGAAACCACGTACCACCTCCTTCAGTGCTCCGCTACTTTGGGGGGATGTTCTTTGTGGAGCAGAAAGCACCAGGTATGCTTTGTCCTCCCTTTTCTGGTCACCCTGTGGACACGTTCCTGTAAACCTCATGAGTTCAGAGTGACTTTTTGTTACCCAGAGGGACTTTTATAACTTCTCAATGGCAGCATTGCTTCTTGACTGGTGCTCAAATTTCAGTAGTAACTGTTGGTACATTTTTTTAACATGTATTTGACTTGTGGCTAGTTCGCTTTTATTATCACCTTTTCATTTCATAGAATCATAAAATCATATGGTTAGAGTTGGAAGGGAGCTTAAAGATCATCCAGTCCCACCCCCCTGCCCTGGGCAGGGCCACCTCCCCCCAGCCCAGGTTGCTCCAAGCCCCGTCCAACCTGGCCTTGAACACCTCCAGGGATGGGGCAGCCACAGCTTCTCGGGGCAACCTGCCCCAGGGGATCACCACCCGCACAGGCAACAATTTCTTCCTGATATCTCATCTAAATCTCCCCTCTTTCGGTTTAAAACCGTTCTGCCTTGTCATATGGCTCCCTTCCCTGATCCAGATTCCCTCCCCAGCTCTCCTGGAGCCCCTTTAGGCACTGGAAGGGGCTCTGAGCTCTCCCCTTTTTGGCCTTCTCTTCCCCAGGCTGAACCCCCCCAACTCTCCCAGCCTCTCCTCCCAGCAGAGGGGCTCCAGCCCTCAGATTTGCCCTGAAGTCTTTGAGCTGTTCATATTGCTGAGATTCTTCTTCCCTTCTGTTTTTCCCATCCTTTTACACAAACATTTCATCTTTGTAGTCCCTTCTGTTTGTCATTTGTCTTCCTTGCTTAAAATCCAGGTGCTGGTTAGTTTTTGGATGCATTATAGCTGCAACCCCCAACCCACCTTTTAAGCTGTAAGCATGACGAAGGACGATAAGACAGTATTTATTTTCCGCGTTCCATCCATTGTGTTTATATTCATTTGTTATCCTGTCTTTGAAATGAAAAGTGTTCTGTGCAGCTGCTGATTGTTTCCTCTGTCTCATAAAACTTCTCCGATACTTGGGGCTATAAAAACTAGTTGTAATCTGATTTGGGATTGTTTTTAGAGATGTGTTATCGGTGTGCTACTGGTAAAAAATATGTTGAAACAATGTAATTTGTAGGGAATTTTTCTTCATTTCTATGCGGTAGGTCCTGCAGGTAGGTTGAATATCTGCTTAGTGAAGAATTGTCTGTCTCTCCACAATGTGAACGTGCATCTTCATCACCTCAGCACCTTTGCACGCTTTCTTGTTACTGTCTTTTTGCATTCAGGATAACTCACAGTTTTCTCTAATGTGTGTCTGCTCTACGGGAACTAGAGACCAGCAAATAAAATTTACAGGCTTAAACCGGCACAATCTCGACGAGTAGTGATTAAACTTTGGGGTCATGTGCTGAAGGATGTTGTAGAAGTTCAAAAAAGGAGTGAAAACATTCAAGGAAGAAAAATACATTTGAGTTTATTATTACAAAGGTACCGCGTTTGATTCACAAAGAGCCTGAGCGCTAAGTTGGTGGAGACATAGAGGATATTCTGCAAAAGTTTTTGCTGTGCCTTTGTCCTGCTTTTGTGTTTTTCCCAAGGCCTCTGCCTTGGCTGCCGCTGAAGACGGAGCGCTGAGCTGGATTAAATTTGGTCTGACCCAGTGCGACTGCTGCGAGTAGTGTTTTTGCGGGAATCGCGACAGTCTGTAAAAATGGAACGTGCGTGTACTCAGTGCAAAGTGTAGCGGTATATAAATGTTAATAATAATGTAGGTGGGTGTTCAGGAAATTCATCTTCTGCATGACAAGACAGTTAAACAAGTTTCCGTACACCAGGAATATTCAAATAAATTGCAAATTATCGACGGAGCGAATTCCCTGTACTTCAAAACCTGCTGGGTTTGAATCTCTAAGTCACCTTAGCATTCACAACGCGAGTGTGGGTTTAATTCACTAACTGTTTAAATATGTCATTCTTCACAAAGAAACCTTACCACTCAAAGCCTTTGCGCGTGTTATATTTTCATGGAACATCTTCGATTAAAATGAAGCTTTTGGAGCTCACACTGTTTATATGTAAAAAATGGTTTTACTCATAAAAATCCCAGGAGGGGAGCAGAAAAATGCAATAAAATTCCACGCTGTTTAATGTTGATCACCCTCAGGTATCTAGTAGATACCCACTAACTAAATGTGAATGTGAATTCCATTTGCTTTCGTAGCTGAATCCGCTTTCTCAGCCAACTTGCTTGTGCTGCTGCCCGTGGAGAGTCTGTTATGAGTATCTTCTTTTGAAATGCATCTGTATTTGTTCGGATTTCTCTCTTTACTTAACTGAGCTGCGTTTCTTCAGAGTGGTTTATTTCCAGTGACATGCCTGAACATCTTCCCTTGGTCCGTTTGATCACTTCTTGGCTGCCTTTCCTGCTTATCTCTGGACAGAAGTTGCTTTGTGGAAGGTCTGTGAGGAAGCAGAAATGCCGTTCTTTGCTTTGCATTCCCTCCTCATCCCGACTAGACTGCTGAATCACAGCCATATATTGGGCAATCTAATATATGGCTCAGCCCCATAAGGTGAATCTGTTTTATCTGATAAAATACGCTATATGTTATTACCTGCCATCCTTGACCACAGGTTACAGAAAGGTTATCAGAAAGCTGCTGATTTTTGCTTTTGGCTTTGTCATCGTGGTTCAAAATCCCCCTCCCTCTGTGTCCTGGACTCCTCTGCCAGGACTGTGTCTGGATTTCCCTTTGCAAAGAAGTCGATGTGCTGGGACAGATGGAAAATAAAAATGCTTCTCCTGAAGATAGCGCCATGCTGGCCACTAACCCACACCACCCACTTGCCACCTCGGTTTCCCCTTTGGAAGCCGCAGGCGCTGCGTGTCGCCTCTGGCACGGCTCCTTCTGTCACGGCGGGGAACAGCCCATTGCCCCATCCGTAACACTGGAGCAGAACCAACTGGTTTTGTCTCCTCTCATTTCTCTTTGGTTATCTAAAATTAAGGTGATTTTTCCCTCTGAGCGGCTGTCCGCCTCTCGGACCTGTATCTCTCGTTTATTGTGCGCTTCCACTGGGGCTACTGATACTGAGAGAAAACTTTGCTGTCTTCTTTCTGACAGTTTTTTATGACAATTTCTGGGCTTTTGGAAGATGTGGGGGTTTTTACCCTCTTTTAGAGAGGAGATATTATTTGTGCCCTGAAGGTTCTGTTGAGAAACGTTTGGGTTTTGAGTCTTCTGCATGTCTATAGATACTCCCGTAGATCCCAGTGCCAGAATTTTTTGCATGTTAATCATATAAACACTGTAGATAAGAAGCATTGTGACATTCTTATTAAATACAGTGTTGTACAGATGAGTAACGGAGGTACAGGGGAGGTTAAATGAATTGCCCAAGGTTAAGCTGAAAGCCTGAGGCTCAGTGAGGCTTTGAACTTAGATCTGCTGAATTCCAGATAAAAGCCCATACCTGTTAATTTTCCTTCTTACATCTGTTGCTGTTGCAATTAATTTATAACCGTATCATCAAATGCAAAATATTTCAGTGGCTCAACACAAAAGAATTGTTTTACAAATTTTAGATGGAATTTACTTTTAAGAACTGGACAACCACTAATAAATATTTTCCAAGTATTATGGAAAGTGGAAAATAAATTGCTTTTAAGTCTTAAGTCTGCCTTCGGGCTAAAGATATCTCTGTTTAACCGTGTACGTGCAGTTACCTGGGAGATTCTATATACTGTTTTGATTTCCTGAGACCAAAGGTGACCACTTTGCAGAGACCTCTCTCCTGTAGTGACTGCAGTGAAAGCCTGTTATATCCACTGCAGCGTTCTTTGGTCAAAATATGTGATAAGATTTTCTAAGATAGGCTAAACTGCTAACGCTTTTGTTTAGCGCTTCAGTTTTCCAACGTGATTTTCTGCTTCAAGTTTTTTTATGTGGTTTTTTGAATTTTTTTTTTTTTCATTTTAAAAAGAATATCTTTCTTTGCTTCCAAAGTATAATTTTGGTGTTAATTGCCTCTCTCCTGAAGCCTAGTGTGACAGATAGTTTGGCGAAGACTTGACTCTAGAAGCGATCGCTCAGTGTAGCCCAAAGTTAAGTGTCTTCTCATGGAAAAAAACACAGGAAATATGCACATAAATGTGCTCTCCAAGAACTTTTTAAATTCTTTGTCGCGGTGTTTTCAAAGATACGACGTTCTGACTAGTCTTGTGAAAACCAGCATCTGAATAGAGGAGAGGGAACTTGGGGAATTTTTTATTGGAGGGGAAGAAGTGCAGCGAGTGCCAACCTTGTAAAACTCCTGGGGATGTAGAGTAGGAGCCTTTATAATGTGGGAGTGCCCTGGTCATTAACAGTTTCTATTAAAGCTCACGTCGTCCTCGCTGCAATGTCAATCCTCTATTAAACAGAAATGTGCGGAGAGCCAGGCTGTGCTGCTCCGCGTGCTCGGGGACCTGTACGCGTTCCCATGCTGCCGTCCACTCCTCTCCACGCTCCTCGGCTGCCGCGAAAGAAGAGGGGCAGTGGCAGCTCTGAGACCTGTTCGCGGTCCATCCAATGCCAGAGAAGCCTTGTGAGAATAAAGTTGCAAATTGGGAAAAATATCAAGGAGGATATCAACAGTTGGCTCTTAGGAGAGTGAAGTTACTGTAATATTGTTGGTCTGAGTTTGTAGAAGAGGTTTGTATGCAGCGTCACTGTCTCTTATTAGGCCACTTAATAATCTTGGTGAAGGCAGACGAGCTTTCAGACATTGCAGAAAGGCTGAGATGTCTTCTGGGGAATGTTTCCTCCATGGCAATTGCTTTGCAAGCCAGCTCAGTAGCGTTACCGCATTATATAGATGCTGAAATAAAGGCTTGGGATCATAGAAAGGGGTATCTGGGACTGCATTTTGAGAATAGTATTTCTTAAAACAAGTCACCTATGCTGGTGTTTGGAATTCAGGACGTAAGGCTAAGAAATGGTGGATATGTTTATGGTCTTTTTTTTTGGCAGACATGCCCAAGCTCTTGCCCATACTTCAAGATGACCAGAACCCACCTAAGTACTGCAGGGAGCATCCTCAACGTACCACGTCCCGCTGAGGTGCAAGGTCTCCCAGATTTAGGCTTGTAACAGCCGCTACACAGCTTCTGAGTTAGGTCGGAGTGCCTGGGAAATCCCTGCTTGTCTGCCTTGGGATACTGTAGATGAATTCACCGTATTTTGTAACATTGGGAGTTTTGGTACTGAGTTTTCAATGTTGAGAATGAAATGATGCAAAAGAGTGATGCTGGAGGCTTAAATTTCTTGATTGTTCATACGCATTAACCTCTTTTTATAAATACTTCCTGTGTGTCAAAAATATATCGCTGGAAATAGAGTATCAAAGATCCTTTTTCCGGTATGAATGTTGCTAGCAGCTGTCATGTATAGTATAAAATCTACAGAGGTGATTTAACTTGGTCCAGCATTTCTGTTCTGTATTAGTTTTTCTCAAGCAGTCCGGTTCCCCACTGCACAGGGGTTAGGGAATGCATACATTTGTGGAATATTCAGAGTAGAGAGTATTCAGAATAGAAAATGCCCGGTTCTAGTTTCAATTCCAGGTACAAACCAGTTTGAGGACAGCTGGATGTTTCCACTGAAATTGTCCATTATGAAATGTATGTATATCTCTGGTTAATAATCACCGCCACCCACAGCAAGCACATGGAGCGAATAGGAGATTTTTACTCTTGTTTTTGAACTGTATCCGCGGGCTGTGTGAAACAGCCCAGACCACGTGTTGGTCAGGGGACGGACCCTCCCAAGCGTGCGAGCTCTGAATTTAATGGCTTTGGAATACTTTGAGCCCTGGCTGGGTGAGAAAAGGCGGTGTCTCCTGCAAACCAGTTTGGGCTGAAACGTCGCCCAAATTGTTCGGAGGAAAGGTAACCCACCCCAGTGCGTCTCCTGCACGTGACACAACGACGAGTGGGAGAAGCCTACTTGGGATATGACCTTTGCTAGAAGATTAGAATCGAAACTAAGCTGCTGGGCTGTTCTTTAAGAGTGGACGAAGCTTTCTATTAACACAGTCACAGTTTATGGGACTCAGCGGAGAGCAAACAGGAGACTTAGAACCTACCTTTAAGAATAAATTAGATGTTCCTAAAGGCGAGACGATTACAGCTATTACAGTTTCATATTTATTTGTAGTCTCTTTTTCCTTGCATTTGCATTTAGATCTACCACTACGCTATTAAATGTAATCATTAGCTGTTTATACCTTATTTTTTGGAGACATTGGATTTTCAGATTGATTTTTCAAAAATGCAGAGCTACCAGCAGAGCCGTGTAGTTGATTACACTCAATCTTTCAGATTTTTTTAAAAAAATCAATGCACACTGAATCTTGTGCAAAAACGCACTGATTTCTTCTCATGAAACTGTAAGTTTGGCCCCTGTGATCTTCTCGGCAATCCAGCTGTTACCTTCTGAGGTCAGCACTCTGCTGCACGTGGCGGCGGTAACCAGTGCTGCTCAGGATTTCTGACTAGCCCTCGCTTAGAAAGATGGTGAGAATAACCACAATTAGTTGATGTCAAATTGATCTTGGTTTTCAAGATTCATCGGGGAGCCTCATGAAGGCAAGCAAAGATCGTTCAGGCGGCTGTATGGATTAGTTTATGTCTCTCTTCAGGGCTCTCTCCTGGCTGAAAGATTTGTCTTGGGATGTCAGGGAAAACAGGCATTGCAATTAGCTTTGTATAAATAGATTTGATGTTATTTAACACAATTGCTTACGATGGTTTTATAAAAGCTTGAAGACAAAGTGGGAATAAATAGTGGAAATGGTTTGAATATTCAATATCGGTGAATTTGCTATTTGCTGCCTTTTGCTGTTTTTCACGGAGCGAAGTCCAGCGCGTCTGCTCGCGTCGCTTCCCTGCTCCGCACCAGCACTTACCACTGCAGAAACATGAAAAGTGCTAAAAGCATCATTTTCTACTTAGCTTGTTGTAAGACCTCATAGGAAGCTTACGTGTGTTTGGTCAAACCAAAGTGCCAACACTTTTCTTAGGGGATAAAAAAGCATTTTCAAAAAAACCACAACCTACCAAATCCAAGAATAAAACTTGAGAATGTGCCAGCCTAGGCCATAAAGGCTGCACGCTAAATCTGTGCCCCACATTTAAAATAAATGCTGAGGACATGATTAAATTTAGTCTTCGGTTTTGGGCAAAACTGAAGAAATTCCTCTTAAGTGCCTTAGGTTAAAGCAGTTACATTTTCTGGTTTTGGAGTAAATAAACACTGGTTACTAAAATAAGGAAGCAGTAGTTGCCTGTGCTGAAGCAGGCATGTGAGATGGCTGATAACCAAAGAAAATTACATATATTTGGTAGTGTAAAATGTTTCATGAATTAGTGGTCTTTCACAATGCCGTGTTTTAAGCCGAATTGACCTCTGGGGATGTGGGGCACCCCAGACGGGACCGACAGATGCTCCCCCTGACACCTCTGGAAAGAGAGAGGCAGAGGAGGGACAAAGAGACTCAGGTTCAGAAGGAACTAAACTACTTTAATGAAGTATTAATAATAAAATAAGAAGGAAATAATGAAATATATAGAAAACTGTATCAAGCTCCCAGGATGACAATCACATCACTGTTGGCACTGAGCAAGTCCCAGACTGGACTCAGTGGCAAATGGGAACTGGATTCCAGGTCTGGATTCCGTATCGGGGTCAAAGGCAGACGAACAGGCAGAGTCCACACCCTCCACTGAAGAAAGAGGCTGCCCCTTTGATCCCTCAGCCCTTATTCTGAGCATGAGGCAGATGGGATGGAATACCCCGTTGGTCAGGTTTGGGTCACTATTGCTTTTTATGTATCAAATCTATACACACAGAGAGTTATATATATACAGATACATGGCAGGTCACTCATCTGCGATTTATCTTTATATATAAAAGTTCGTGAAGTCCATTTAGTTTATGATTGCAGGATCTCATCTCAGGGCAGGAAAGATGGTATGAAATTCATGTATGTAGTATGTCCATCTCTGGATGCCACTTGATGAAACTAGCTCGGGTTTCATCACCTCTGTGTTATCCTGAAAGCCACTTATTGAACACTGTTAGTATTATGTAGCAATCAACATCATACAGCGCAGGACTGAGTATTCTCATCAAGAGTTAAATTCTCTTGGCGTACACATTGAACTTCTCCATCCTTCAGCATCGCCCACCAAGTACATCCAGGTCCTTGAGCAAAACCAGTCCCACGAATGGGTTTGCCTTTGCCTGAAGCAGGAAAAACCCAACCAGTTTTCTCTAACATATTCCTTTCATGCACCACAGGGACTTTATCCCCTTCTACAGTATGTGAAAGGTCTGATTGAGCAGGACCGGCTCAACTGATGGATCCCCTGGTGCTAACTAACCAGGTGGCTTGCTCTAAATGCTTGTCCCGGTTTTTAAAGGTTCCACCCCCTATTGCTTTCAGGGTGGTTTTTAACAGTCCATTGTATCGCTCAGTCTTCCTAGAAGGTGGTACGTGATAGGGGATATGATATATCCACTCAATGCCATGTTCTTTTGCCCAGTTACTTCTAAGATTGTTTTTAAAATGAGTCCCACTGTCTGGCTCATTGGATCTGTTCTTTCTGGAGTGCCGTGTTGCCACAAGACTTGCTTTTCAGGGCCCCGGATGGTATTGCGGGCAGTGGCATGGGACACGGCATGGGTGTCCAACCACCCGGTGCTTGTCTCTACCGTTGTAAGCACATAGCGCTTACCCTGGCGGGTTTGAGGGAGCGTGATGTAGTCGATTTGCCAAGCCTTCCCATACTTCTATTTCAGCCATCAACCCCCATACCACAGAGGTTTTAACTGTTTAGCTTGCTTGATTTCGGCGCATGTTTCACAGTTGTGGATAACCCGTGCGATGGTGTCCATGGTTAAATCCACCCCTCGGTCATGGGCCCATTTACATGTTGCATCCCTTCCTTGATGACCTGAAGTGTCGTGGGCCCACCGAGCTAAGAATAGTTCACCTTTATGTTTCCAGTCCAAGTCTGTCCGCAAAATTTTAGCAGCCTGATCCACTTGCTGAATATTTTGCTGTTCCTCAGTGGCCCAACTCATGGGTACGTGGGCATCTCCGTGACGTACCTTTACAACTAGTTTCCAGAGCCAGTCCTCAATGTCTTGCCACAGTTCAGCAGCCCACACGGGTTTCCCTCTGCGCTGCCAGTTGCTCTGCTTCCATGGCTTTAACCACCCCCACAGAGCATTTGCCCCCATCCATGAGTCAGTATAGAGATAGGGTATTGGCCACTTTTCTCGTTCAGCAGCATCTAAAGCCAGCTGCATGGCTTTCACCTCTGCAAATTGACTCAATTCACTTTGGCCTTCAGCAGCTTCTGCGACTTGTCGTGGAGGACTCCACCCAGCAGCTTTCCACCTTCGGTGCTTTCCTACGATACAAAAAGACCCATCAGTGAACAGAGCATACTGTTTCTCATTATCTGAGAGTTCATTATATGGTGGTGGTTCCTCAGCACGTGTCACCACCTCCTCTGGTGGCATTCTAAAGTCCTTGCCATTGGACCAGTTTGTGGTTACTTCTATGATTCCTGAATGATTTGGGTTTCCTATTCGAGCTCGCTGTGTGATTAATGCAACCCCCTTACTCCAGGTAGCATCGGTGGCATGATGAGTAGAAGGCACTTTACCCTTGAACATCCAGCCCAGTACTGGTAATCGGGGCACCAGGAGGAGCTGTGCTTCAGTACCGGTTACCTCTGAAGCAGTTCAGACTCCTGCATCACAGATGAAATGAGCTATTGCATAAATCCAATTAAAAAAAAAAGATGAACTTTTGAAACTGTGGTTTTAATCTGTAAACACTACTGGTAAACTACAGACATTAGATTTCTCTTTTTTTCAGAAAAGATCCTTTGATAACTTACGATCGATAGAAATGTTTCCATACATTTTTTATGAAACCGTGAAAGCAGTTGTTTCAGTAGACTGTCCTGTCTTAATAGAAACGCAAATATTGGAACACCAAGATCCTGAGAACGAGAGCATGAACAGCCTTGGGATGAATTGATTGTCATTGGCTAGGTGGAGAGAACTAGCAGAAAAGCACTAACGAAATCAGCCTCACTGGGCTTTTAAAATACTCCTGTATGAAGTTTGTAACAGGTAATTACAGGCTTATGGATTTTTAAGTCTTTCTCAGGTTGTTAAATATATATATAAGCTATCAGTAACTAATAGCTGGAGCCATGGAATCAGTAATCTTTAAATATATTAATGAATTCAACTGAAATTGATTGACGGTTTGTTAGACTGATTTCAGTGATTCCAAGTAGACTTCTCAATATATACTCCTTTTGAGATACTAAAAATGTCATATAATTAGCTAGACATCAGAAAATATTTACTCTTTTAGGTGTGTATGCCATTATAACATGATACTATACAGTATAGTATATTTGGAAACTTTTCTAGATTTGGGTTTTTGCTATTTACTGTTTTTATTCAGTTTGAGAATAACTTTGAACAGCCATAACATCAAAGAGAAATCTTTCCCAGGTTCGCAGTCTGTCAGTTTGGGCAGTGTACATGCACAAAATAACCTCCTGGAAATCCTGATGGGCTTATGTGTCACTTTAGTATTCTGTCCTGTTTGCTTTGTTTTGTTTTCTTGGTGGTTGGTTGCTTTTTTTTTTTTTTTTAAAAAAAACCTTTTAACAAGAATGATGGCCATATATAGCTGCTCTGCAAGTTATCTTTTATATATAATCTCATCTTTACGTAGCAATTTAGGAAGCCTGTGAAGCCCTTCCTGGCTGTTCCTAGCTGCCACTTGCACATAGTGGAGTACCTGCAAATATCCTTTGCTTTGGAACGTCGCTTGCAGCGTTCACATCTGCTCTGGTGAAGGCATCGCCAAACAGGAGTCTATCCACGAGTAACTCCACTGGCATTCAAGGGTGACACTCTTTGCTGCTGTTCGTGGAATTAGATCTTTTCTGTATTCTTACAAGCTTCTTGTGAATTCGTGAAGTATATTTGCAGTAAAATGAATCACAGAATCCCAGAATCGCAGACTGGTGAGGGCTGGAAGGGCCCTCTGGAGCTCCCCCATCCCACCCCCCGCCAGAGCAGGGGCACCTCCAGCAGTGGCACAGGACAGCGTCCAGGCGGGTTTGGGATGGCCCCAGAGGGGGCGGCTCCCCCACCTCTCTGGGCAGCCTCTGCCACTGCTCTGCCGCCCTCACAGCAGAGAAGGCCCTCCTCAGGTGGAGATGGAACTGCCCATGGTCACCTTTGTGCCCGTTCCCTCTTGTCCTGTCACTGGGCACCGCTGGAAACAGACTGTTCCCATCCCCCTGGCACCTCCCTTTCAGTATTGATAAGCATTGATAAGATCCCCCTCAGTCTTCTCTTCTCCAGACTGAACAGCCCCACGTCCCTCAGCCTTTCCTTGTAGGAGATATGTTCTAATCCCCTCATCATCTCTGTAGCCTTTTGCTGGACCCTCTCCAGCAGATCCCTGTCTTTCTTGAACTGGGGAGCCCCGAACTGGACACAGTACTCCAGATGAGGCCTCCCCAGGGCAGAGTTGATTTCTGCTGAAATTCCTTTTTAAAGTTTTTAGAAAAAGGCTTTTTTCAATTTTTTTTTCCTCACTGTTGATGAATTTGGTTAGAGGGTTTGCTTAAGGTATTTGTGCAATATTGCCAAGAATTTCAACAATTACAATTATGTTTTTCCATTGCTCCCTATTAACAAGTCCACCCAGACTAACACCGCACAGACGTTAGAGAGGGGACACGCACAGTGCCGAACTTCGTTAGCGAGCGTCATCAGAGGGTCTGGTAGCTCCAGCCCTTGGGAACGGTGCAGCTGGGAGTACTTCACTGGCGCATCCTTTGCTTTAACAGCAGCTTTCCCTCTCTAACCATCCTGCTTGGTCCAGTTTGCTGAGTGGGTTTGTTGGGTGTTATAATTTTTATGGTTTTTCCAGTTCCAGCGGTGTGGTATTGCAATATATGAGTCAAAGTCCTTACGGTAAAGGTGGATTCCCCGTTTTCAGGGAAAGCCTCGCTTGGCTTTGCGCTGTGCTGCAAAAAGCCGGCTTACACAGCGTACTGGGAGGATTATTTATTGTGCCTTGTCTGGGACCGTTGACATTTCTTTATCCTTTGCTAAACTTTGTTTTCTGTACTGTTGGGCGAAATCTGAGGGAAAATTCTGCCCTTTTCCCTGAGTCACTGGCTACGCTTCTGCTGAAATACCTGGAGTCCCCAACGTGGACGCGACTTGGAAATTCTCCTACCTCTGACTGAATGAAGTGGCAGAGGACAGAGCCGCCAAACAGACGTTCGTGATCACTTCTTTCTACTTTTTCTCTCTCCATGTTCTTTCAAAAAATAAATAGGATAGAAAAATTCCCTACCGAACTTAAGATAATCTCTCCTGAAAGTGAGATCTGGGAATACACGTGTTAGGAGTATTTAAACAAGCAGTGCTTAAACTCGTTAAGTCTCAAGTTTTACGCAGACCAGTGCCTTCCCGCCCCCTCTTTGTTGTCTTTCCAAAGATCTACTAGACTCTTGAATAAAGAATGCAAAATTCTTTCTTCTTTTACATCTAGTTAGTCATCTTTCTTGGTTCATTCAAAGATATTTTTCTGATCTGCGCTCATGTTACCATTTGCTCCCGTAGGAGTGATTAGATTGTGCCAAAGCAGAGAGAGCAGAGTCCTTGAGGCAATTGAACAAGAAAGACGACTTACTACAAGAAAAATGCCCTGGGACATGAATTGCTTTAATTAAAACCTCCAGGCAAAAGTTAGAAGTCTCAAAGTACATCTCATGTAAATAAGATGGCAGTTCCTTACTGCTTTTTAATGTTGTTTGATGTGTATTACAGTCGAGCAAATCTGTTTTGCAGTAGTTATACACCTACCGTATAAATTTGTATTTTTGTATTTTCATAGTGCCATACAGATGTTAAGAAGTCTGTTTATGCACAAGCGTCAGATTCCCAAATGCAGTATTCTGTGCATGAAAGCAGCCGTTGGAGGCTAAACGCTGTTAAATTGACCATTAAAAAGAAGTGATTGTACAGTAACTTTGAAAGTGGGAGTCTCTCTCATGCGTTGCAGGAGTCAACAGGTCTCTCTGAGACCTCTGGCAATTACATGGAAAAGCCCCATCAGAGAGATCAGTCGGTATTTAAAAAAATATTAAAAAATTAATTGTAATACTTGTCTCTTTTGCGACGCTATGTAGGATAAAATGGTACAGGTATTCTTTTTTTAATATGCATTGGTAACTGCTGTGTACTTGTATCTATATACACACACACATACAAATATACAGACATTTCAGGTGTGGGAATTTTCTGAGTCTCCCCAGCAGTGAGGTGCCAAACTCTCATTTGAAAGTTTCTACTCGATATCGCACTGATGCTGCAGTTCTTTGTCACGCCTCCGGTTGCACTGGAGAGCAAAATATCGCTCCCCATCTCTTCTCCCCCCGCTAATTTTTCTTGAGGCGTACTGCCTGATACTAACCCTTAGGAATAATGACAGAAATGATTCATTGTTAATAAGTTAACCCAGAGTATGTAGGGCTTGACTTCTTCTGTCTGCCTTGGTGAGTTTGATGTGTACTTTCCTTCCAGAGAAAAAGAAGGAGTAAATTCTGCGTGGAATAGCCATGGGGTTCTCTTTATAAAATGTCTGCTTCTGCTTAAGTGGGCTGATGGTGGATTGGAAGCATTTCATCGCTGCTGATGGCAAAATGATGCTTCGTGCTTCGCTGGAGATTTCTGAACTCCATCAGTCCTTTACTGCTAGGAGTCAGCACGGCATGGTAGATGAAGATCAAGACTAGAAATAAAATATGATTTAAAAAAAATGTAAATTTTGACCCTAACTCTGTGACTTTCCTGCCTCGCAGTGGAAAGCTCGCTCACCTTCTGCATTAACGTTTTGCCGTTACCGAAACAGCTACGTCTGCCTTCCTCACAGGGTGAGAAACAGGTGGATACTTTTGCAGTGTTTGGGATCAATGAAGTGTAATTTGGCTGTCTTGGTTTAACATACAGGTTTAGGCACAGGCCTTCCTGTCAGCAGGGCCCTTTATCTCTTTAAATGCTGTTCAGCTAAGAGTCGTTATTAGCACGCAGGCAAACTGGACTTCTTTGTCTCCAGTGTATTCCCATACCCAGTAGCATCCCAGATATTTGCTTTGTGAATTTCCTTTATCAAAACCGATAGGTTCTCCTCTGCTGCCACAAAATCCTTCAATTGCTGCCACAAAATCCTTCAATTGCCTTTCTTTGGACATCTGGTGGTATTAATTGTGTGGTGGACCTCAGACAAGAATATTCTGCCCAGTTATGTTTCTGGCTACTAGTGTGGTAGCAAGTATTATTAGTAGTTATTGTTGCGCAGTGATTTGCGTTTTCAAACTGCCTTTCATCAAAGACCATTAATGAGCCATGTAGTGATTCGTTTCTTTTTCAGCAGCTTCAGCAGAGGTTGGTGTAAGCAAAGTCACAACGACCGGTGCGATGTCCCAAAATAGGAGCCCTGGTATCTCGCGGTGTCCTGCTGGCAGTACGCCGGCCGGGCTCTTCTGTAGTCTGGGCTGGTGGTGTGTTTTAGGCAGAAGTTAGCGAATCTTCTTCGTTTTGGTTGTGCCTGCGCTGCTTCCTTGTGATGGGAGATCGAGTGCCTTGAGGTTACGAATGTCGGTGCAGTCTCTGTCCTGGGTGTATGTAGAAAAACCGTTGGTTTATGGCTGTAACGTAGTCTTCCCCTCTGGATGGAGACAAGCTCGGCCACCAGGTCCCAGGTTCTCCAGTCTTGTGAATCTTGTGGCTGATGGAACGTGGTGTTCTTCTCGCCTCTGGTGAGACAGGGGTGTTTGCATAGGGGATTCGCTCGGTACCTCGCTGTGCTGTGTAAGCAAAGAATCCTTCTATCAATTCATACAAGAACTAACCCTGCCTTTTTAAAGGTCACTTCTGTCTCAGTCAGCTCTTAAAGTTCAAGAGGAAATAAACTGCTTAGAGTTGGCATTTTTCAAGTCAAGTGTCAACTTTCCCAGCCCCCAAGCCAGCGAATGCGGAGGAAGCAGAGATTAATAAGCGAGCTGCTTGGTTGATACAGTGATTGTGCAGAAACGTTCCCTTTTTTCTTTCCTCTTTACGAGGCTTTGGAATGAAATGGAACGTCGTTGAAATATCTCACTTTCTCCTTTTCACTTTGCAATGCAAAAGTATCCAAAGCTCTTTGGAAGTACTTCTTTTCTCATTAGTCTGCTGACAGCAAGCGGAGAGTTTGTCAGCTCTGGTGAAGTAGGACACAAGGAACATTTTATGACAATGCCAATACCTAAAAGCTCCTTTAACCACAGAATCTTATTATCCGGTGAGAATAAAATGCACTTTCAGAAAGTAGCTGAAGGGTGAAGTCTCCAAGCAGGTGCTTGCCCTTAACTGCATTGACGCCTTTTCCCACGCAGGAGACAGTGGATCGATAAGGAAATAAACAGGAAGAATGGGCTTTATTAATGAGGTACAATGGAGGCAGCAGGGGAGATGATGATGGAAGACGGTGGCAATCGAAGGGCGTGCTGAGCACAGACCAGCTATTGGCTGCCAAAGTGCCTATATTGAATGCGGGAGACGTGGGCTACGGGGGGACCAGCACTGCTAATTGTGATGTTGGGTAGCTCCAGAGAGCGAGCTGTGCATCCCATTTATGGCATTGGGTTTTTAGTTTCGGTCTTGGCAACTTTCCCCTTCTGTATTTGTTTCGCTGGCCCACATAAGCTCTCACTGAAGGTTTTCTGCCTAAAAATCTCTTCTTTCCTTCGTGCAGGAGTTTGCAAAAATAAACCCGTCAGCAGCATTATCTTTTCTTGCTTTGCTTTAAAAAAAAAAAAAAAAAAGGTGCCATGGTACAAACTGTTTTTTAAGTGATGGATAAATCAGCCTTGCCAAATATCTCTGCATTTTCCAGTTGCATGTTCTTAACCTTATGTTTTGGCTGGTACAGCTATGAATTCTTAACGTAGGAATGCTCTGCCTGCCCATCATATTGTGGAAATTGGTGGTGATAGTGTATTAAGGGCTGCATTTCCAAATGGCTTTAAAATAGGAATAATTTTCTGTTTTTCTCTATATGCAGGTGGCTACTTGATGGGAAATCACACATGTTGTTGTTTTTTATGCCCTTTGGGTTTTTATGTAGTTTATGTTTGGTTTCTCTGGATACATATTTAAAAGAAGAGCTCTTTGGAAAATTTGAGTCTTTGAAATTTTTCTTTGGTAGTCCTACTTGTTGTCACCTGAGATGGTGGAAAATGAATACTGTGTGTCTGTTAACCAGAGAAAAGATCCAAAGCAGCTCTCTTCTCCTTGCCTGAGAAGTTGATTCACGGTCCTTTTAATTCCTATTCGTATTATAACAGAAATACTTGAAGACAGGTGCTGTGAAGAGTCCTGGCCGGCGAGGTGAGGATCAGCCCCCTTGTTCTGGAGCATCTGCTGCTCCGGTTGTCTCCTTTTATGTCCACTGAGCAGCCCAGATTATGCACCTCAACCTTATCTTTATAAGCGTCCGTTCCCAACACTGAGAAAACCTGAACACGAGTATGTTCGAATACAATAGATAGTTATGCCCTTAATTCTTACATATTAGGACATTTTTGGCAGTTTTTGAATCTTTTTTTTTTTTTTTTTTCCCCACTCTTCTTCCTTTTCATCTTATGTACAGGGAAGCCAAGCTTTTCAGTTAATATGAGATTGACATTCCAAAAATATCCATGCAGAATTATCAAGCTCAAAGCCTCTTTATTTCCCAGATTTAGACTTTTGGGTAAAAATACCAATCATCTTCCTCTGTCTGTCTCTCTGTCTCATTCTCTTTCTCGAGCTAAAATTTTTGTAAACATTTTTTTGCAGAGTGGGTTTAGATTGTGAAATCTATTTTTCTGCTAATTTATTGTTTGGAAACGGAATATGACTCATGTAGGAAAGAGATTAAATGAAACCTAAGAAAAGACAAGAAAAATGTGCACCTAAGTAAAATTTAGGCTGCTGGTCTGCATTAAAAATAAGCAAAGCCTCTTTTTAAACTCTTTTCCCCAAATTTACAGTCAGATCAAAAATCAACTTAAACCAGTGAATCAATGCCAGAAGCTTTGGGAAAGGCTAATAAAGGAGCAAATGTGCAGGGATACGTTCTTCCTCAGTTTGAAGCTTAAGGATTTCTTAAGCCAAAGGTGATCCCTTTTTATATTTAATAGCCCACGATGAATCTCCCTCCATTAATTTGTTTAGTTCTTCTATTGAAGGAGGCAGTGAACAATCGCTCCTTCTTCACCTCCTGCCACTCATCGTTTTGCAGACTCACGATTGTTTTCATTCTTCTCAGACTGCTGTAGCAGAATATAGTGCAGACAGACATCTAATTTTCTGCATCGAATGAGTTTTTCCTAGTTACGGAGTACTGCCCAGAGTAACATCTGACAGGCGCGTGAGAGTTTGGGTGGTAAAGATTTGTCAAGGCTGGTCTTCATTAGTCTCCTTTAGATGGAGAGGGGAGGAGTGATGCCGGTATGGTCAGGTGAGTACTGGAAGGCAGAAGGGAGCGGGGATGATGGCTGCGTTAGAAACACGTGCCCGAGTCAGCACGGGCTGGGAGCTGGGAAGCGAGAGGAGTAAGCGGAACCCATCCCAGTGTGACTGGAGAGGGCTTGACAGGCGCCACCGCATCCTGGGAGTGACACAACGCTTGGTGTGGCTTTGCATTGCGGGAAGCGATGTTTGCGAACAGCACTGGTATCCCACAAAGTAGCTCTGTAGTGGGGTGTTGATTTTGCTAAGGAGAGACTCCCACGAAGGTGGAAAAAGGCTGCGCTTCTTCCACATCCCCGGAGAGAGACATGAAGAGGATTGAGTCAACCACCGTGTCCAAAACCGTCTCATGAGCAATTCCACAGGAAACTGAGGCAGATTAGCCCAAAGGGAGCTTTCATGCAACCGAAATCAGTGGCTGTTGGTCGACTTCAGTGGTGCTGGTGTTTGTCTTGGAAGGGAAGAGGTGAGTTCCACATCCCTCCGGACACAGCCATGGTGCTCCCGACGCAGGTGCGATGGTGTGTGCCGTTAGGAACCCTACAGCTGGGACGCTCAGTGATTGTGCAAGGAGCCCTGCTGCGTCTGAATCCGGTGTAAAGCTGCTGGGTTAAAAGCACCACGGAAATGGTCTGAGTGTTTGCGTGACGGATTCCGATGCTGCACTGGTGAGAGCAGCAGCTCTTCACACCGAACCTGTTGAGTCTGCGCTGGACGACCTTCCCTTCCCTCCACCATCTCCGTGTTGGCCCGTGGAGCTGGTTGGTGCGTGGTTTGTGATACCAACTGGCTGAAACCAAACTACATTGAGCAGAGCTGTTCTCTTATGAGTGGTACAGGAGCAAAATGGCTTGGTTGCCGGTCTTTAAATTCATTTCTCTATCACAGCTTCACCCCAAAATAAAGCATCTGACCTCTCTGCTCATCTAGTGATTTTGAAACCTGAAACTGCCGCATAAAATCAATTTACTCGTCCACCTGATTGGTTTCTGCATAAAGTATTCATTACAAAAAGATTGCATAGCATGTAGTATTGTTTTATTAAACATTTAAAAATATTGATGCAGGAGGATTGATGGAACAGGGCTATAAATGTAGTTGTTCTGGCAGTTCTCCTTCCACGGTGACAGCTTTATTCCTCGTGCCTGATATTGGTTTAAGGGTTCTTTCAGCTAATTTGAGGGGTGGAAATTAGAGGAAAGTAGGTCTCTGTGCCCTGCAGGTAAGTCCTGATAGTGTCAACAGTCCAGTGGAGGATTCAAATAGCGCTGTGGATTTCTGGGTGGTAGCAGGGAAACCCAACATCCCCAGAATGTTTTAGGAATAAGGTTTGCCGGACACCATTCGTAAGTCTGATCTGGGCATACCCTTTTTATGGGCAGAAATCACTGCTTGGAAACAGCCTCTGAGCAATCAGTTTGCCTCTGCTCAGCTGCCCACGTGTCCCGGCTGAGCAGAGGGAGGGTGTGCAGGCGTACAGCGCTTTTTGGGCTGCGGAGCCCCTGCAAAGGGAACGGCGGGTAGTCACGGTGTGTCAGTCTAGCTTGGAAAGATCCCAGTCTCTTTCTTCTCATTAGCTGACAGCAGATGGCTGGAGACCAGCTCTTCTCCGCTTTGTGGGTCTGCGTCTGCTTATATACGTGCCCAAAATGGGTGTGTAGGAGAATGAGAAGGAATTTAACGGGGATGAAGCTCACCCCACGCTGGTTGTTTCGGGGGCAGCTTCAGCTAATTCTGCTGTTCCTCCTCATTCTTGTTCGTAGATATATGTTCTTGCTTTTATGTTTCTTTTTCGATTTTAAAGAAATATTTGCCCTGAATGGGAAATAGGTACCTGGAAGGCAACATGAGGGTTGCAAGGTGAAACTCTCAGAGGGTAGAAAATGCCAGAATTAAAGTCACCTGATGCCCCCTCAGTCTGGTTCCCTGTACCATGTGGGGTTCCTGCTTCCCTTGGCCGAGGTGGTGGATTATGTTGACTTAATGAGCAGCTATTCATGTCTTTCTACACAAAAAATCAATTTATTACTTATTTCTTATGCTAGCCCTGTTATACCATATGCAAACCAAGGAGGCAGTCTTAGCATTATTTTGGGGATGCCATTCTGGAGTATTTAGAACTCGTTCTTTCAAAGCACTTAGCATTGCTCAGCACTGGTGAGGCCCCACCTCGAGTGCTGTGTTCAGTTTTGGGCCCCTCACGACAAGACAGATGTTGAGGAGGTGGAGCGTGTCCAGAGAAGGGGAACGGAGCTGTGAGGGGTCTGGAGCACACGTCTGGTGAGGAGCGGCTGAGGGCCCTGGGGGTGTTCAGCCTGGAGAAGAGGAGGCTGAGGGGAGACCTTCTCGCTCTCTGCAGCTCCCTGACAGGAGGGGGGAGCGAGGGGGGGTCGGGCTCTGGTCCCAAGGAACAGGCGATGGGACAAGAGGGAACGGCCTCAGGTTGTGCCGGGGGAGGTTTAGAGTGGATATTGGGGAAAATTTCTTCCCCGAAAGGGTTGTCAAGCACTGGCACAGGCACCAACAACCAACTTTGCCTTTGGAAAGTTCATGGCGTCACCTGGGAGCTCTGGCGTAGGCAAGAATTGGAACCGTTTTTTTGGGGACACTTGCAGTTGCCTTAATGTGAGACCGTTCTCTTTAAGCAATTTCTGTGCTTCATTAATATTCCAAATTCTGCAGCAAATGAGGCAGAGAACCTGCAGAAAACAGATGCAGTTAGCAGCAAGTCCTGATTTGTTATTAGAGCATGGTAGAAAAGATCATACAGTACCATGTCGCGTTGTTTATGCCCAAAGACATGGTGGCACTCGGAAAATTCATGGTTATGGGTCCAGCTATTTGGTCAGGGAATTTTTAAGATCTTTGAAGTCTTAATATGGTTCCATATTTTGGATGTAGTGATTAGCAGGTCTGTTACAATGCTGTGCTTAATATGGCTTGGATCACGATAGACTACTTTGACATAAGTTGAGTCAAAGCAGGTGGGAGGCGGATATGAGAAGAAGTTAAATTGGTGCTTGTGAGAAAGAAAAGCCAAGAAGAGGAGTCTGTCGGAGCGCTTGTCATAGATCGCTAAGTGACTTCTCAGCCATTCCTTTCCTTTTATCTGTGCCAGTGTCCCATGGGTAAGTGCCAGGGGGTAGGACTTAATTGTTTGGGTTTATTTGTTGTCGACAAGTATCTGTTACGAATTCTCTTCTGAGTCCCCAGGGAAAACCTAGACAGGTTTTCATCACATAACCTGGAGGGGCTTTCACTGACAAAAGCCGGATGCTGAAATGCTGAACTGTAGCTTTGAATTTTACTGAGAATTATGGTGGGGGTCCATCACCGAATTGTTCTGCGAGAGATCTTTTAGACAATTGTGTTTCTGTAAATTCATTCAGGTAGTCTCAGATTCAAATATTAAAAACAAGAAAGTGAGTGAGCAGTAATATACAATACTCATTTCAATACTCATTTCAGTGTGGAGTGCAGTAATGCACGTTGGAAATGAGGTCTCATTGGAAAAGGTCATTTGAAACAGATCCGCAGAACCTTCACGAAGCTGTAATGAGTCACGAGTCTGCGAGGGCTCACTTGTTATATTGCAACGGAGGGTTTAATGTTTTGTTTTTCTCATCTAAACACTTTGATCCTCTTTATTTTATTAAGAAAAGCTATTATCTAACTGTCAAGAGCCTGGAATTTCAGCAGATTTGTTTGCTGACAAGTTGGTTCTGCACAACCATTCTCCTACTCACTTCTTTCACTACTTCAAGCAAATTTTCCTTTTTTCATTCCTCTTCCAGTCCTTTATCCTTTACAGCTCCTCAGCTCTCATGCTGCCTATTCCCAGATGACTTTTCCGCTCTCATGATGAGTACTGGTTTGAACGTATAACCAAAATTGGAAATATTCGTAGGTGCTGGTGATGTTCACGTCAGCCGGTGTCGGGGCTGTGTTGCTGTGCTTCACGCCGGGGCTGGGGAGTTTGGCCGGTGACTTCGCCACTTGCTGGGAGGGGGAATACTGGTGGAATCTAGAGCATTTACAGGAGATTTTTTATGACGCCCGTACTACTGAATTGGGTTGAGCAAACTGCACCTCGCTTCCCACTTTTGACCGTGCAACAAGTTGCAGCCCTTCAGGCAAGTGTATTTGGGGGTGAGTGGGGCTGGCAGGGAAGGGCGGCGAGGGAGAAGCAGAAAAAGGCTAATACAAAAAGCGTGAGAAGTTTTGACTTTCTTCATCGTATTTAGGCATGGCCGTGAGTTCATCCAGGCCACGAGTGTGATTACGGACTGGTAACTGATGGGGCCAACTGCATTATTCATTATGGTTCAGATTGAAATGAAATCATGGAGGGCAATTTTCTGTCTCACACTTCAAGGTCAGATGAGAGTATTTATTATTCCCTCTCTGTTTATCTGTGAATGCAAATTGAATTTAGTGATTCAAATTGATGAAACGTTAGAAATATAAAACTCATCAGAGCTGACATGAAGAGAAATTACTGGGTAGAGCTGGCCAGTGACTTCCCCATCCCATGTACAGGCCTCTGCTTTGATTAGTAATTATTTCAATCTTTGGGTTTTCTCATTCCCAGTTTTGTTTCAGTTGTTGTCATTTTTGTTTTCAAAGAAAAAAGTGTAATAACACTTTGAAGCATTTAGAATTTGAATTAGATGATGTAAATAAAGCCAGCTGCAGAGAGGATGTTTGGATCCTGGCTGGAGAAAAGGTTTTCTTTCAAAATTCTTCCTTGGGGGTGTTTTTTGGGGACTGGCTTGTTTGGTTGCTTGTTTTCCTCCCTCCTATGCCAGTTCCCTTTCTCCCGTATTTTGCACTGCACGTTCGAAGCCGGCGTGGGGCGTGATGGGGAAGGGAGCAGCGCGTTGCCGCAGTGGGGGCTGAAGCTCCGTGTGTTGCCTTGCTGACCTTCCTCACCAGCCTGGTGAAGAACCGGGACCTGCAGAGGGGACCAAATGAGCGTGGGGCTCCGATGGGCGTAATCGGAATGGAGCTGTTCTCTTCCCAACTCAACGTCATGCATTTTGCACAATCGAGTCAACATCTTTGCCCGCTTTGGCGTATCGCTCTGTGGTCCAAAGGCATCGCCGTACGCTGCGTCCTCTTCTCTGCAGGGCTGGAAAGACACTTTTACCTTCTACCGGGGGGGGATTATTCTTATCTCAGAGTGGGAGTGGAAAATCCTTATCAGTGAATGCTCTTTAAAAATAGGCAGTCCTCCGTGATTGCTAAATGCCACATACAAAATTATGATACCGAGATAGATGATACGTGCTGTACAGGCTATATGCTGTGTTAGTAATCGTCCAGGACTGTTTTTAACTCCTTTTTAATTACTTGCATTTAATTAAGAACGCTGAGTATTTGCTTCTCTACCAAGCACTGCAAAGGGAATCGGTTTGCTCAGGATGCAAATGATTTAGAACAAGAGCCACGAGTATTTGGACACACCAAAAGCCCTTAATAGGTTTGTCTACATAAGCTATTATAAATCACTTTGTGTATTCAGCATCAGCTTGATTTCTGCTGTAGCCAGTTTTAGAGAAGATGGCAACATTTTGAAGTTAGTAAGCACACAACAAGCAGTGTGGCTTCCGCGGCTTTTAAAGACCAGTAAAAGTTTTATTCACCAAATAAATGCCTTTAATAGAAGCTTTGGCCTTACGCACACTTCAGGTTTGGTGGCTTAGAACCAGGACATCTCTGCCTGGAGTTATCTGCCCCTTGAAATATTTTACATTCCAGCCGCCGGTGGTGGATGTATTTGACAAACAATTCATGTTGCAACTTCAAACCAAAACAAACCACAGAAGTCTCTCATTTATTAATTAAGACATTGCTTTCATTCTCGTCTTGATGGTGGATGTGGAGAGCGTGTTTATTAGCATGCCGGTTCATCAGGCATCCAGCAGCTGATGAAATACCCGTTCAGACAGAGCCACCCCGGTCCCCGCACTCTGGGTTTGGGGTCCGGGCTTTGGTTCCTTCGGGTCGTGGGGGTCAGCAAAGCCGCCTGCGTTGCAGCGAGCGCGCTGACCCCGAATGAAGGGAAGCAGAGGGGGCCTGATGTGAATTTCTTTTCGTAAATTCTAACTCCTGCCAGTCAATTATTGGCTGTTGTACCGGGGCTGGGACATAAAATTTGTGTTATTTTTGCTCTGTTGATGTTCACTTTGAAGGAACTGCGTTTCTGAGCCTCATATTTATGCTGCTGGTTAGGGAGTAAAATTAAATGCTGTCTCAACGATAAAACATATTGTCAGCGTACCAATAAAGCTCCAAACATCTGTCTGCTTCTTACCCATTTTGTCTGTCCACACGAACAAAATAATTCTCTTTATGTTGTTCCCTCAGTATAAATTCAGTATAATTCAAGTCTTCCTTGTATGTAGAGCAGCAACGTGACGTATGAACTGCTTATTTTTGAGCGATTTGTGATTTATGGAGGCCTGATGATGGTGAGTTATATAAACGGTCTTTGAGAAAATAGAAAGTGTGAACCAAGAGAAAGTTTGCAGATGTTTGCTGAAGACTTGGGAGAAATAAACAGCAAGAAAGCTTGGTTTCCTACTCACGCTCCGTAGACTGTTCCGGGTAGTATTTTCTGTAGCGGTATTTCATACAGCTCTCTGTAAGGCACAGTTAAGCTTTAAATAAAATATGGCCCGTGTGATGAATTCCACTAAAGGTGTTAATATTTGGTGTCGTTGCTCCTACTAAACGTAGTCAGGGAATAGCGGCTAAGGTGGCGACGCTGGGCTCCAGCCTTCCCGCTCGCGCGCCGCGGTGGCTGAGCGCAGGGATGGATGGATGCTGCTGCTTCTCCACATCCGCCCTTCTGCGTGCGAGGACGAAAGCAAGAGAATAAGGTGCCAAACAGACTTATTTTAATAAAAGTTAGCACCCAAACCTTTGGCTTTTAAGCTGAAATACTTGTAGCACTAAAACAATCTCCTCCTTCCTGATGTTTGTTTTTCTAGTTTACCTGACCTTAAATTTATTACTTTAGGCAGCTCCGCTCCGCAGCAGCGTTCTCAGCGCTCCCATCCGTCTTTGCAGCAGCATTTTATAGTGGATCAGTTTTTTTTCCTTTTTAATGTAAGATGGCAATTTTTCTGTTTCGCCAAGCTCTGCCTTTCCTTTCCTGTGTCCTGTCTCTTTTTAAGTCACACTACTTTTGGCATCATCTTCTCCCTTCTGTTTTCCGTTTTAATTCCCGTCCAGACGGTGGTGGCTCCTGTGGAGGCAGGTTGGGCAGAGGCTGAGGGGGGAAGAAATCTGTGCCAGAAACTGGAGGTTGGACGGAGCCTTGAGGACAGGGACGTTCTGCCACCATCCGCTGGACAACATGAAGACATGCGGGAGTTACCCTGTTGCTACTTATGCCTTCATGTTGGCTTATAAAAGCTGGGGGACAAGAACTGGAAGGAAAAAGAACATTTTTTGTTCAAGCTCTCTGCTTATCCTTTCCAGTGTGGTTTATACCTTTGTGTGCGCTGTCTATAAATGTGAAGATACGTTGAAAAGGCTGCGCGTTGTCAAGCCTCAGGAACGGATGTGCTTTTCTTTATCCAAATGTCTCGCTACAAAACAATTTCCCTTGCTCCTTTTTGCCTCATTAGCTTGTGTGCTAACCTTTTTATTTTGGACTCTGTCATGAAGATGTTGATAGCTGCAGCGTGTTTCTTTTTTTCTGTTATATATGTGCAATAGCACTGTCATCGTCTTTTCCCTCTGCGCGTCTTCAGTGCTGTTCCCATCTGCAATCCCTGCGTTTCGGCGCTTTCTCTTTGATGCGATCCTCGTTTCTGACAGTTGGCCCTGGAATGTGCAAGTGTCTCATCTCCTGAGCTGCAACATGACCCAGACAGTGGTGTTCTTCTAATTGTCTCTGTGCCGCTGTGGACCTCTCGTTTCCTTCTCAGGCAGATACACAGACTGGTTCTGGCATCCTCTTTGCTTTCCCTGTTATTTTATTAGTATCTCTGAGGTGGTAACTTGGCTACTGAAAGGATGGAATGATTAAAATAATGTTTTATGGATCACTGGGGGGTGAGGGGGGAAGCTGTCAGCTGCTTTTGTAATTTTTTGAAGGAGATTATTAAAATGTGTCTTACAGCTTCAGCATTCACTCTTGGCCGTCATTGTTCTCAGTCTTTCAAAGAACATTCTGGAAAATGAAGTTTTATCATTAAGATTACATGAAAGTGGATTACAGAAGGGAAGAGCAAAATATGAAGAGTCTCAACAGCTCAGAACAGAAAGATGTTGGCATCTCATTCACTGGGATGTGGAACAAGAAACATTAATAGGCTGATAAACAGAAATGACTTTTTCTCTTTAAGGCTTAAAAGGTTTACTTTGAACTTGCAAAGATTTAAAAAAATGCCAGTTCTCCAAGCTTATATTGGATGGAGAACTTTGGGTCTATTTTATTTTATTTTTTGTAATGCTCATTTTGAGTGAGCAATTACTTTTGAAAAGCCATAGGTGTCATCAGTGTGGAAGAAGAGTGCCCACGTCTAACTTCCCAATCCTGTTTTGTGTCAATAAGGAATATAACGTTCTTTTTAGATTTTTTTCTTACAGAGATGGTTTATGTTGTATTTGGTGCAGTTTCTGGAAGAATTATCAATCTGTCATAAGAGAGGAAGAAACGATCTCAATAATTTGCTTTGGCATGGTGTGGAGAGTTGTTAGAAAGTTGAATTTCACACTTCTTATAGCAAGGAAACCGATGGTGACAGCAGCAGTTTGGGGCATTTAAGTATTGTCTCTGCTTTCATAGACTCCTCTGGCATTTGAATTTTGTCTACGTTAGTATCACATTTGATCTGAGGCTGAAATATAGGCAGACGATGGTGTTCTTTCCAAACGCCATGCAATGGCTGAGGAAATTGTCCATTTGTCTCCCTTGGCCTAATTTTTCTCATGTTTTAAAACACTAATTTTCCGACCTAGTTTGAGAGGGGGGGGTGTCTGAATGACTGTGCTGTCCATGAGATGGGAATCTCAGCTATTTTTCATTATTTCAAGAAGGAAACCTGGCACATACCTCATTTTTCTTTGCGAATGTCAACTCAACCGTAATCCATCAGTCCACTCAGAATTTATAGAAATAGGTCACAATATTGGAAGATTAAGGAAAAAAAGATGTCTCCATTGTCCTCGCAAAATGTTTTGCAATAATCAAATGCCCGATTCTGGCTAGTTTGCAGTATTAAATCTTATGTTTGCATTTTTTCTTCTGTTCTCGAATTCTTGATGACTCTTCCTGTTACATTTTGTGATGTCGCCCAAGTTGCGTCCGTCTCCTGGAAGTTACTGTCAGCCTGACTTGCCCCCGAAGGGGTGTTTAGGGTGTGGGATGCTCTCTTGTGAACTGAGCACGCGTTTGAGTTTGCTCGTGACACTGCAAAGTGGTAACCTCCAACCAAAGGATGGGCTGGCGAGCAGCGTGGGTGGCTTTAGAATTCAGCAACTGCAACTTCTGAATGATGTGGGGTTTGTACGCTGCGAGTCATCACTTCTTGAGTGACATATATGTGCTTGTGACGTGTGTGACATATATGTGCTTGTGCTATTTGTCGTCTTTGGATGTTGGCTTCTAGGAAAGTTTTTAATATGGATTTATTTTGTAGAATACGACAAGAGTTGATTCTCTACTTTATCCCGTGGAATTCTTGCATCGTTCAATAAGGAAAAGGCTTGTGTTACTGTTAAGTAGCCACAAGACTGAGTTTGAGATGTTTGCGGCAGTTGGGATGGGGAAGGGAGCATCCAGTGCAAGGCTGGCGCCGCCTCATGTTCCATCTCCATAGCTGCTGCTCCTGGGCACGGGCTCCCTTTCTAACTGATTAATTAAAACAGAACCAAGGAAGTAGTGGTGCCCTGGGAATGAAATTATCCATTTTCAAATGCAGATTTGAAGCTCTCTTGATGAACTTTCCCACCTGAATACAACAATGAAGAGACTATTTCACAGTCCCTGATTATTAAATTGGTCTGTGAATAGTTCAAAATTGAACTGGAGCTTTAAACGGGCTTCTGATTCATCCAGTGTTTAAAAATGCATGTTTTTCCTCAAGGAGGAGGATTTTGAGGTAGGGAGACAGCTGCTTAGGGATTTTGGTGAATTCCTAACTAAATTTCCCAAGAAGTACAATTTGGTGACCTGGCAGTGCAGGATGTACTTGATTTATGCCGAGTGTCTTTTAAGGTGGTGTTCCCTTTTGGAACTATCTAAACAGTACTTTAGCAATAGTGCTATTTTATTTAAAAGCATTTTTATTTATTTTCTTTTAATTATAATGATAAAGAATACCCCTCTGAAGCACTCATACATTTTCCAGTGTTGTTTTTAGCATCAGAGAAACAAAGATCTTCTGTTCCTGAGTAAGCTGGAGATGTTGGGTTTGATCTTTTGAGCTTTCTTGGGGGGTTTTGACTTGCGTGCAATACTTTTTCCTTGTCCTGCTCACTCTTTAAATACTTAAAGTTAGTGCCGTCTTGGATAAACTTGTCATACTTAAATTATGAACTGTCTCTTAACAATCACAAGAATTATTTCACTCTTATTTTGTTATTGATCGAGGACTTTGCCACCGTACTCGATCTGTGATGAGCTGCTGGATGGGTGCATTGGGACAGATGTCCCTTAGTGTCCCAGCAGCAGACCGAGTGCCTGAAGGGCATGATGAAGAACATCTCCAGGAGTAATTGTGCGTCACCGTGTCATGCTGCACAGAGAGCTGAGAAGAAGAGGGACCAAGCTATTCTGGCTTAATTGAGAATTGTGTCCGCATGGCAGAAGAAGTGCTAATCACCTGGCCTCAGACGATACTTCGCTTCCAATATAGGTTGCTGGCAAGCACAATGTGCAGGTGGTGGCTGTAATTACTTGCTGAGTATTATCTATCTGTCAAAGCAGATCATATTAAACCTCAGTTTTACTTCTACTTTGTTAGGAAAAGATTAAAAGATACAGTAGAACCCGAGATCGTGCATCGTTTGTTGAAAACAAGGCATCTTCTCAAAGGCAAACTGGTTGATTTTGAAATAGATATACAGTTATTTAAATGCTTTGTATACGTGTGGTTCCAGTAATTGTCTTGTGCTGCACAAGAAGGCTGTCACTGGGATGGTTCTTCTCTCATGTCCCTTTCCGAGAACAGCTGATAATGAGACCACAGCTACTCAGTTTCCAGTGGTGCAGCCGTGAGATGAAATGGCACCAGCCCCGCAGTCCTGGTATCATGGTGATGCTTCTCTCAGGTTCTTCTGATCTGACTAAGAGGCAGTGGCCAAGATTTCACAGGTCCGTATTATCTTTTTTAGTGCCCGAATACTGGAGAAGGCCCGGCAGCAGCTACAGGAAGAAATACTACGGGTGCAGAGCCAACTCTTGGACGAGAAGAAGAAGCGTGAGCAGCACGAAGCACTGGTCAGACGGCTGCAGAAACGTGTCCTGCTGCTCACCAAGGTGAGTTTCTAGATAATGTTTGGAAAAGCCCATGTCCTTATTTCTTCCCTCCCGGTGTAGTCCCTGCTGTTTCTTCTTCGTTCACCTCTGTAACTGGTCCTACAGAGTTGCTGTGGGGTCTTTGTGCAGCGGGTGCTATAAGAGTCATGAAAGTTGTCTTTAGGGCTGCGTTAGAATGAAAGTACTCGTACATCCTAAGGCTCTGCTGGTGTTCCCCCCTCTGGGCTCACGCTGTGTTGGCGATACGTAGCTTCATCTCAGGCTTGGCATTTGTGTGAGGGCAGAGAATTGAATCATGTTGTCGCTAGAGTGTTTTGAGCCACTGAAGGGAGTTTATAATGGCTTTGGCTGCATCGCCTCCTTCCCGAAAGAGAGTGAAACGACAGCACCTTGTCAACTGTTCCTGTGGAAAAACAATTTACAGAGAGTAAGAGATTCGCTTTCCTCTTATGCTGAAAGTCTGTTCGAACGTAATGGTAGGCACTAGACCAGTAAATTGAAAATACGTTTTAAGATTCTTTCTATAGGATATATCAAAGAAGTCTGCATTATCCTATATCGGGTATGCTCTTGTGATGAAATTCCATACAATAATTTTGAAGTCTGTAGAGAATTGAAAACTTTATATTAAATTCTGAGAGCGCTCTTTACCCACAGGGAATAATAATTCTCTGTAGTCAGAACGATAGGTACTTCACTTCCCGAGAATACTCCTCACAGCACTTCCCTCAACTGAGCAATCTCCCAGCCGTTATAAAGCTCCTCACCTACGTAAGCTTCTGTGTGTGCGTAGGGTCAGCGTCGAGTGAGAGGGAGCCAGGCGCAGCGCGGTGTACGGGGAGGAAAGATGCTGGTTCCGGGAGTGCGTGAGCAGGGGGGAAGGGAGCTGTTCTGTTTCTCGTGCTTTAGGCTTTAATTTTCAGTGTCGGCTAAAGCGTTTTGATCGGTTTTAATTGTGCTGCACCCAGCTCTTTGTAATTCCGTGTCGTTAAGCCAAAGAGTCTGTGATGTATGGTGCAGTAAGCGGGGCTTCTTGAAGCATGAAGCAGCTGCTTTACAAGAGGATATTCTGTCAGGTCTTCAGGCTGGAGAATCTGATGCCTTGGAGAGTCACATCAGTGAGAAGAGAAAAATTACGTCAGTTTTTTCTGCTTCGCGCTGAGGCAGGCACTGCAGTCAGGGCGGGTGGACCAAACCCTCTCCATGGAAGCAGAAAAGGCGTCTTTCTACTACCCCCCGCGGCAGCCAGCCCTCCGTACCCTTCTGGTCTGTACTGGCATGGCTGGGTAGGCCACAGGTGGATACTGAACCCGATAAAAATCCCTCCTTTCCAACCTTGTCAGCTGGCTAGCATTGCGCTGGGCTGCTCAGCCCCAAAGGGAGTTTCTCAGATGGTTTCTAAACTATTCCCTTTGTTAACTTATTTCCAGTCCTCAGCAGAAACGTGTTTTGTCATAGAACACAAAATATCATTACTTTTCTCTAAGTACTGGACAAAAAGACAACAGTGCTTTGTCATGTGATGGATTGTACCCTAATTTATAGAGAAAGACAGAGCCTTTGCTTTGTTTGCTGTCCTCCCCCTGAAGAGGAGTAGAGGAAAAGTTGGAAATGTCCTTCATCCAGAGTATGGCAAATAAACTTGTGTTTTGACAGTGGAAGTTTTCAGTGTAGTCAATGATTCCTCCACTGGAGGATTTTTTTTTCTTTATTCCTATTTTAAAGGAATAAAGACTTTGCTGTTCTCTGAAAATTTATATTCCATCCAGGGAATGCTCGGGGTCCTTTGTGAAAAGTAGATTCTTTATGGTACTTGGGCAATCTATCCTTGGCACTGTGTCTCCTACTGGTTGCTCTTCTCATGCAAAATCAGAAGAAGGAATTTCATTTAATTAAAAAAGTATGATATTGTGATTTAAAATGAGATTGAGCAAATATACTGCCTGTTAAAAATAATTATTTTACACTGAAAGCATATCACCTAGAATGGTATTTAATCATCTAATTAGTGGCATCAGTAATACAGTGTGCTTCTATGTAATTTGAGAATAGAAAAGATGAGCTCTCTCTATTGAATCTTTGTCTTGTTAAATAGGACTGTGAAAATCTAATTTGGGGGAGACAATTATATATATGATTGAATTGCTATTGCTTTTGATAGTGTGATTTTTGCATTTGTGTATATTTGACCCCGTAGCAGGGCAGAGAATCTGGTCCTGTACGCTGAGCAAGTAAGGGCTGACAGGCATCAGGCGTGTTTGACAGTGCAAGTTTAATGCAGTAACAGCTCTCCTTTCTTTGGGCTCAAATTGTAACCTAAAAGTCTCAGGTCTTGAATATGCTTGAAAAGATCAATAGAAAACGATAAGCTGTTCTTAATTTGATAACAGTAATACCTAATATTTTAGTACTAAACATACCCTCTTCATGAGGTACTTGCTTTGCCGATCTCATTCCTTCTCAGCTTACTTTGATGGCTATTGCATTTTCTTCCTGGAGATTCATACAATATTTTTTGGCTTTCAGAGATTGCCTGTCTCACTTGCTCAGGCTTGTTCATTTTCTACTTGCCACAGTCTCTGTCCTTTCTTGGTTGCTCTCATATTTCCATTTCAGTGCATTTAACTTCTCCCTCCATTGCTTACTTCCTCGCCTCATTTACTTCTTTTGGGCTTTCTTGACCTTACTGGGGCCTTTCCAGTTGGTTTACTCTTTGGACGTGGCGCGATTGTCAGTGTAGGATAGTTCGGTGAGTCACTACAAACCCCTCTTCCCTGGCAGACGTGAAGAACAGCGGTCTCCAGTCTTTGACATACTCGTGCAGTGGTCCAGCCCAACCGATGCCGTCTCTGCCAGCGGGCTGGCACGGGAGCTGCGACCTGGGTATTCCTCTTGACAAACTGCTGTTTAGAACACGTTAGCTGATTACTTTCTCCCATATGTCCTTGTAAATCAGGGCAGTACTTAAGTTTTCTGATCTACATGTTGTCAGTGAAACATTAGATTTGGACGCCCTTGAGGTTTTCAGACATTGAGGGCTTGAAGGTATCTCCTGGAGAGTCACTCAAACTGATGTTTGAAGGGATGTACTCCCACTCGCTCTTTTAGAGATCCGCGTGGCTGGGTTCGCTGGCTGCTGTGCTGTCTTTTTCCTTTGGCTTCGCTCAAAGTTTTAGGGAAGTCTTTAATCTTTGCTTTATTACCCGAGGTAGTTCCGATGCAGGTGTAGCGAGAGATATCTGAAAAGCTGGGGAAGACCTTGTCCACCTCTGCCCTTTTTCCTGTTTGATTTGTTGTAGTAGTGCCTTTGAATGCCATGTTTACCTACACAGTTTTGTATTTGACTTTTGTGTTGTCCTCAAGCTCTGTGAGTATTTCTCTTTTTCGGAGAGCTTTGCACACAACTCCTGGTATTTGTTTATGAAGGAGGCTTGTTAAAAACAATCAATTCTGCTACTGGATGGCTGAAATTTGAGTCTCTCAGGAAATTTTATATGACATGTAGGTCTCCCAAAATGCAAAACCCATTCTGAAATGCCTTATCTGAGTGCAAGCAGCTGATCGAGCCAGTATTTAATGGAAAGAAAGTCTGTTTGTTACAGGAGGGCAGCTTTCGGGATGCACAAATGGACCTTGTGCAGGAGAAGTGAGGCTGGAGACAAGCAAGAAAGGCACGCTGAAGGATTCCCAAAGCCTGCTGATGGGGAGGGCCAGAAGTTGGCTTGCATGGATCTTTTTAGGGTTGTCACCTCCTCCTCTCCTCGTGGGATTTTACCCGGTGGCACTCAGCCCTTAGCTACATGCGTTGTTCAGCTGCTGTTGGGGTTCAGACCCTCCAGCCTCTTCTCCTGTGCTTCAGCGACTCCTTGAAACATTTTTTTCTTCTGTGCCCAGGGCCGGTGGACAGAGCTGCACGCAGCTGCCCAACGAGCAGGAGCAGCCTGTAGCGCAGGCAGTGGATTTGACCGGAGACCCACTGCCCCGCTTGCGCGCAGCCGGCGCACGCTCCTTCCTTCGCGGGAGCCTCTTGCCTCTCTGCATACACAAGAGCTCAGAACGCGAAGTGCAATTGCGTTTACTTCTTCTAACTTATCCCAAATGAGTCCAATTTGCTTCTCAAATTGTAGACTTCGTGGATGTACACTGTCCTAATTGCATCCCTTGCTCTCCTATAAGGCACAACGCAGCAAATGAATTAATCTGATTGTACTGGATGTTGTTGTTTTGCTGTGTTTGTTCCCCGTCTGTGCATTTGTCTGCCTTTGGGTACTCCGCTGCCCGGAGAAGCGGCTGAAAAATTCCATTTTGTTTTCTGAGCGTTCAACCAGCTCACGCGATCTGATAGGAAATCTGTTTCTATTGAGACATAATTTAGGCCATCACCATAAAAGTTGGTGATTAAACAAGTATTGATTAAGCAACTCCAGCTGACTCTTCATCCAGCCGTGTTCCCTGAGATATCTTCGCGAGAGTCAGTGCGAAGTATGTGAGTGACTCCCGGAGCCCAGAATGGCAGAGATGCATCAGAAATGGGACGAGGTAATTAAACTGTTCATTAAGCATGGCAGATGCCGAGTTCATGACTTGATTTGCCATCTGCTTTGTTTTGTAATCAGTAAAGATTTAAAATAATGCTGAAGGTTTCTCTGTCATACTGGGTCCTGCGTTATGGGGATTTTTTCTTAGGAGGCAGATGATTTTACAGTACAGGGAAGGATCTTAAAGTTCTGGGGGTTCAGCAAGGGAGGTGAATGAACCCCTTTTCTGGGATACGTAAAAATTTAACTTTAAATACTGCGCTCAGTAGTACTAAAAGCAGCCGGTCTGGCAAACAGATGCCTTGCAGCAGACTTTCTTTTGGGTATCGTACTCTGTGCTTTTGTCCGGGCAGCCCGGACAGCTTTGGGGCAGCGCTGAGCAACTCCGCTGCGCTGTGGGCAGTAGCGAATGCTTTTCCCTGGCTGTTATGATACGATGCTCCTTTCTCCCTTCAATCCACTTCATAACTCCATGTATGTCATTTAAGCAGCACCATTACTCGCGCACCACCAGCTGTGCGGCCGCCCCGCGCGCGGTTGTTATCTGCTGGCGGCCTCAGCCGTGCCGGTCCCTTCCCTCTGCTCGCCGTGTCTGCCCTTCGTAGATTTTTATAAACCTGGGGAAGTTATCTTCCTCTTCATGCCTGCAAATAAATACATTTTAAAGCGATTCCCCTGCTCCCTCTCCTGTGATTGAGCAGGGCAGGCTTGGTGGGGTGAGGCGGTCCCTACCCCATCGCCCTGCAGCTTGAGAAGAGGGGCGACGGGGCACTCCGCGTTTGGGAGACTCAACAGCCTTTTTGATGGAGCACAGTTCCCTTTAATTTCCACTTGATTGTAGTAATCAGTTAAATAATTTCAGAGAAAAGGTGATTGGTAGTTATGGGTGGAGGGGGATGATAGCAAGGGAAGAGAGAAGATCATTGACCGCTATAGGACGGAGAGAAAGAGGTAATTAATTGCAGTCTGTGCCGTACGGGGGGCTTGAACTGGTCTCTGCTGAATTGTAATTTTTAGTATCCAGTAAAATCATGAATTTGAATTCCCAGGCTCACCTTGCAGGGTGCCTTTTTTAAAGGATGGGGACTAAGAAGTCAGAGATGAGGTAGATGCTGTTATGAAAAGTCCCCCCTCTCCTGCCGTTAGCTGGTGGTGTATCGACCCCGAGTTCACTCTGGTGCAGGGTGGTCCCCGGGCTTCGTGTTCATGCAGGGTCTGGGTTACCGGATAAAGCGTGCTAAGTTCTGTGAGGAAAAAGTGAGATTTGGGGGTTTGATGGCTGCTGCTGTAGACATTTTCTGTTGGGGTTGAGCAAATACCACGTTTTGTGTTTGCATCTGTTGGTCTCTGATGGCCTTGTGTCTTGTGAGGTGGAGGTGCTTCAGAGAAAGACAGTTCTGGGAGGATTTGTTATAACACTAACTGTTTTTTTTTCCCCTGTAAAACCTAGATTTGTGATTTTTTTTGGAGTAACTTCTTCCAATTCCTTACTGTGTCATGTTTTATTCCTGATCCACTGAACCGCCTCCTGGAGCTCAGGCGGCTGCCACCCAGCCGTAGCGGGGTTGGAGGTGGTTTGCTGCCCCCCTCTTTGCCCGCAGGGGATGCTCTACAAGGAGATTCTGCAAATATTTAGTCTGACAACACTTTTCCCGTCTGTTGGTTTTTTAAATGGCTCTCACTGGTCTACTTCAACTTTCTTAATCATCTTGCTCTCTGTGTTGTAAGGACCTTTAAACCCCGCTCTTGCCTCCCATATGTAACCGCTTCCTAGGATCTAGGACCTGATCCCAAATATCTCTAGATCTCAGAGTTTGAAAGTGATTTTCCTCCTTTGTCTGTACCCTCCGACTTGTCTGCTGCAGGGGTTTGTTTAGCTTGTAGCAGAGTGGTCTGACTCTAGTTTTCATGGAAGTTGCTTCAGAAAATACAAAAGATTCTTCTCAGCCTCCCCGTAGGCTTGCGAGCGTTCCCCACGCCACGCGGCTCTGCGGCCACAGGAACACGGCAGCGTCGGTGGCTTCCCCTGCCTCTCCCAGGCACCGGTCACGACGGTGGATGGAACGGTTTCACCTGCGGTGCCAGCGCTGCCCTCTCTGTACCGTGCTCGGCAGAGCCCCCCGACGCTTTAACGGCAGCTTTTGCCGAGATTTCTACAATGACAGACTAACTTTGGGCTGATTTGATGCTATTCATTGCAAGAGCTTCTTTGCGTGCTTGACATTTAAAAAATATTGTGTTTGGAATGTGTTATTTATTTTGAGACCTTTATTAGGCAACCTCAGTCTAAGGGTTTAATTGTTACTGATAGCTAAGGGTATAATTACTTCAGTAAAATATCATGACTATATTAAGCAAATGGAAATTGTCTTCCAGAATCAAGTGAGTACAAAGCATTTCCCTTTGAAACGGGCTGTTCGGCGGGGCCTGCTGATACCGCTTGCTAAAACAATTGCAGAATCTCTCTGCAAAGAACGAACAGGGAGAGCTGACACGGCTGTGTTTGGAGAGGAGGCTATCTGTAGCGGTTTCGAAGCAGTGCACAGAGACCCTTTGGAAGGAGGAAGTATCCCGAAACAAAACCAGATAATGTTACTGTTTCTTAAGTGAGATCTGGAGATTTCTGAAAGGCAGGAGAAAAGCGTGTTTTCTGGCACGGGCTCCCAGACAGGTGCTTGGTTTTCTTTGATGTGAGCTTCCATACTTCGCCTGGTTTGATCATCGCTTTACTACTTACTTTTTTACTCAATGAAGAAAGCAGCAGAGATGCTGAGTTCCCACTTCCCTATCCCGCTCCAGAATGACTTCCCAGAACCTGAGAGTTCCCCCCTTAGTTTCTGACTGTGTCCCTCTGCGTGGGAGGGATCTCTGGATCCGAGATGCCCGAGTTCTTCCCTGGCTGGGGGCACTGCAGATCATACAATCATCGAATTGTCTAGGTTGGAAGGGACCTTTGAGATCATCAAGTCCAACCATCAACCTGACACTGCCCTCTTGTTCTCCGTTGGGTCCTCTCTAGCGAGATTTTTTGCTCTGGATCCGGTGTTGCCCTAATTCTTCATAGCTAGTGGATACATTTGCCTTTTCACTGACTTTGGATATTCTTCCTCTTTGTGTACCTGTATGAGTCCCTATAGGAATTTGTCCCGCAGAGGCATGGAGGTGACACGCTTCGTTAGAGTAGAGCTTCGTCACCGGAGGGCTTTCGACATGGCAATAGTGAACGTTGGCTTCAAATGACCAGCCTGGAGGCAAAAGATGAATTGATTCCCGGGCCTTGCTTCCCTTCCCCTTTTAGAAGCATGAAAGAGCTCACAAAAATTATCTTAGCGATTTTTTGGGAATCAGTTCTGTGTAATTCTTTCTCTTGCCTTTTTATGTATCTGGTAAGCCTTGTAATGATAAAATGCAGCGTTTATGACTATCTTTGTATCTGCTGCTTTTGAGGTGGCGGCACAAGGACAGTCTCTGTATTCTTACTGATATTATGTCTGACAACTTCTATTTAAGCAAGGTGTTTTGAGAGTTTTAAAAAATTGTATAACAATTCAGAACATGCAGCAAAGTGAAAAGTTATGAGTTATTTTATGAGGTATTTTTTAAGTGATATGGAAATGTGATCTTTTTTCCCAGAATACCGACTGGATTTCGCTTTGTCCTACCACCACTAGATGTTAATGCTCAACGCTAAGAGGTTAGATTATGAAAATTAGAAATATACCCATAAAAGAATTTATTTGACCTTCAATTCTCGTATTTCTCTGAGAGAAAGGGCTGCAGGGCTTCTAAAGGTAAAATATTCAATAAAAAGAAATTAGGTTAATCCAATGTTATGGCTGAGAATTTAAACTCGCCCAGGTCAGGTAATTCAAAGTTATAGTTCCCTTGATGCGTGTGCTGTAACATTTATTCCTCAGCTCCTCAGCCCTGAATTATGAAGGATGGTGGAGCGGTATATGGCAGAGAGGGAAGCGGGAAGATGGATGGCTGGAATGAGGGAGTTCTTGTTAAGGGAACTCGGGCAGAACAAAGCTCCCTTCTGCGCCCGGCGAGCGAGGCAAGGGCGGACGGCGGGAGGTGGCCGGGCGAGGGAGCCGGCCGCGGGCTGGGGCGGCATCCAAGGGCAGGGGAAGGGACTGAGGAGTTCTGAACAGCGGGCTCTAAAACGCTAGCTATGCTAAGCTGCACAAAAAGGGGGTTTTGCATTTCTTTGTTCCTCAAATACTTACGGTTTGAAAGCGTTAATATCTGTGCCTCTTAGGGTGGTGGGATTGCCATGAGAACTGCAGCTTTGAATCTCTGACTTCTCTCTGTTTTAATTCTCAGCCATAAAACTGGATTAACTGGGTTTGCTTCAAGTTGAATTGCAGTGGTTTTTTTTAAAGGATAGCAGAGAGAGATAATTAAGTAATTGCACAGTAGCTTATTTCAACATGCGATGTGAGCCTCTGGTAGGAACAGCTGCACTACTCAGACACCAGTGGCTCCCAGCATCCTTTCAAACGAAGACCCAAAGTCTTTATAAAACTGAAGGACTGCCTGGAGAATTAAAGAGGTTTGGATTGCTCCTGGCACAGCATCATGCAGTACTAACTATTTTGTTCAACGCACGTTCACAACAGCTCGGGTCAAGCATTGCTTAAATTCATGAATATGTTGGAAGTCCAGTGAGTTTTTTTCAAAGCATTTCAGAAATGGTCTTTGACCCATGATTTGTTCCATTGAGGAGAAATGAACTGTTCCCTATTTTATGAGCACATTTGCTTAGGTAGTATTTCAGATAGAGACAACATTATTGAATAGAAACTATAGCAAATGTGAAGAATTGGTTTAGTTTCAGTTAATGGATTGTGATTGATGCCATGAGGTTATTATATTACAAGATTCTCAATATACAGGACATCTGCTAGGATTTTTTAGTCTTGTGTGAGACATCTAGACCAGGAGCTGTAAAGAACCATTAACCACAAATTGTCCTGTTCAGGTGGAAGCAGTTTGGGCCAGCGGGGGAACTGAGGCTTAACTTTCTCTCTGTATGAATCCAGAGCATCGCGATTTCCCCCGAAATACCACTACCTTTTTTGAAGTCAGGAATTTGGAAGGGGATTAATAGGTAAACAAAGTATGAGCATGAGACAGGAAAACAAAATAAGCTTTTTACATCAGGATGACGTTTAACTTTCTTGTGTCAGGAGGAGGAGAACTATTTTTATGGGAGTCTTATGATTTGTAGAGGTTGAATGTAGGAAGATCCTACAAACCTATGGGCCAT
>NW_009646541.1:294273-362917 GCF_000708025.1 Charadrius vociferus
TAGTTGTGTCTACATCTCCTTACTTTCCTTGGGTAGTGAAGAAAAAGGATTGTCTAAGGATCCCAGCAAATGTGTCCCTTTGCGTGCTACTGTCTTGGGTCCGTAGGAGGTGAAATGTGCTTACTCCAGTGCCGTCCCATCCCAGGTACTGGTTCCCATATGCAACACCGAGGGAAGCGGAGAATTCGCCCTGCTTGGTCTTCTAGTCACTATTACTTTGGGTGCCACAGTCTGTGTAAGGAACTGAGACAAAGTGGTTGACGTGAAAGGAACTGGAGGGGGGAGCGTTCTTCAACTGACCACTTTTCTGCAAGTGTTTGAGAAGGTTCGTGCTGATCTCGTGCCTGGGAGCTGCAGACACCAGAGGACTGGATTTGACATCGACAGCAAATGTTTTTCACAGAAGAATTTGCATTCTGCTATTTTGCTGTGACAGCCCGTGCTGTAGCTGCGAGATCTGTTGTTTTGCTGCAGCTGAATCCTCTTCCCCCCAACCCCCTTTGCTCCACCCAAGATGAGAGCGCGGCGTCCTCCGCTCTGTGTCCCCCACCATGCCGGTGGCACTCTGAAGCTCGCGCTCGCTTGTCCTGAGTGCATGTAAGGAGCTGTAAAAACTAAATATAAGAAAGAATTGGATGACAGGACTCAGGGCTCACTGTCCTCGTGTGCATTTGAAGGAGAGACTCAGTCTACAAGAAGCAGCAGGTCCTGGGTGGAGCTTTGACCTACCTGACCGTGTGGCACATTGGTTTGGGCTGAGGTAGATGAGGTGTGCCCAAAGCCCCATGGGCTCAGCCTCCATGGGACGATGCCTCCATGTCCTTCTCTAGTGCCAAGAACTCATCCCCCTTTCAGGGAGAGGAGATCCTCTTGATTCCTGTTCTCCCTCTGAGCAGCAGGGACTTCCTTCCACTGGGAGAAGTGGTTGGAAGAGTCCGTGCTCCCGCTCCCTTTCTGCTCTGCCTCGCCAGGGAGACATGTAGGTCATGGGTAGGTCCAGGACCAACAGCCGGTTGTTATTGCTTACGGGGATGGGAGAGGAGTGGGGAAGACTAATTCTGTGCTTTAAACACGTGATTAAATGAAAGATAAGCGTGGACGTGAAGTGGTGTTTCCGTCAGTCTGTGCACACAGGGCATGTGCAAAAGGAATTTGCAAAATGAATGTGTGGTTCTCTAAATGATCTAATGCCCGAATTAGCAATGTAAGCAATTTAACTCTTCTTCTCCCCAGTTGCTGTTTTTTCAGACATGTATAAGCTGCGGAAATTTTATGTTTTGCACTTCTAACAGTACTATGTAAATAGTCTTTTCAGTTTTACAGATAAGGAAACGCTTTCTGGCTTTAAAAAAATTATTTTTCTGTTGATAACATACTACCTTTTGGAGACCAACTTTCCAGGTTGACATTTCTGTTATATTAATTACAAAAGAAGAAAAGCTGTGCTTGTTTTGTCATTGGGAAATGCCATTTGCGAAGTCGTTGGGAAGCTGACCTTGTCAGAAGCGTTATTGCATTATCCCTCTGTGAGGGCCACCACAACTGAACGGCAGGAAAAAAACGCAGAAAGAAAAAAAGCAATTTCAGGAAATATAATGAAATCAAAACAAAATGCCTTTTATCCCTCTCCAGCGTGAAGATGTTTATTAAGATTGCATATGTAAGAGTTTGCTGCTGGGGGAAAAATTGCTCGTGAACCACTCCAGGTTGATTTTTAAAAATAAAAACCACCGTGCAAGAGGTTTTTTTTTGACCTTTTGCATGAAGTGAACATGAACAAGTGGCAGTGCTTAACCAGTGGCATCTCTCCGGCTCCCTGATTTAACCCGCTGTGACCCAGACCGTCGTCCTTCTCCCCTCTTGCCGTTCCACCCCCGAGGCCGCGGGGCTCAGCACTGCCCCGTCCAGACACGGCTCTGCTGTGATCGCCCTCTGCGAGAGCTGCCCGCTTTCGTTCGCCTCTAAATAATCCTCTCCGCTCCCGAGCAGCGAAGTGCCGCTTAGTTGAGTTGCCATTTCTTCATTAGACGTGTGAGCTACAAGGAGAGCTGTTGAGTGTCTGATTCTGCTCGTCCCTCTGCTCTCTCCCCGTACGGCTCCCGGGTCACTCAGCGAGTTGTTCATAATGGAGCATTTGCGTCACACTTTAAAGGCTTTAAATGAAATCTTTTCTACCAAAGAAATGATGAAAAAACCCAAGAAAGCTCTTTAACCCGCGCCCTGCGTTTATGCTAGCCAGCATGTTTCTTACGTAATATCCACGCGCCTGAACTTGCTGTGTGTGGTGTTAACCCGGGGCTGCGTGTGCAGCCCGTGCGTTCCAATATTGGCTTTTCACTTGCATAAAAGAGAAGAAAAAAGAAACCTGCTGAATCCCCTGAAAATACCCTAACTAGGATGCTGAACAGCTGTAAATAGTAGCCAGGTTTATAGTTTAACTCTCTAGAGGCATATGCAAGCTGAAGGATGTGAAGCATATGTTCTAAAGCTGATGTTTTCCTTTGGATAACACAGGTAAACCAGAAACACAGACAGAAGTAATTAAATGTGCGTACCTTCCCTGCCTCGCTTTCCTCCCTGCCCGGACACGGATTAGGGAGTTCTGAGGGTCTGAAGGTCCTTCTGCTGCAGGTCGTGGCGCATCCTCCATGTCGCCGTCGATGTTGGAGTCTGCTCCCTGACATGAGGAACCGTTTGATCCCTCTGAGGCACAGCTGAAGTTGACTCCTACCAAAAATACCCTGAGTTTCTGAGGAGGTCTTTTTCCGTTTCGCCTAGCTAGGGTGCCTTTGGGGTTTCCTTTGTCAGTCACTACTTCTCCACCTGCAGACATAGTTTTTGTCTGATTAGTTTTCCTTGAAGGAGAGGGAGCCGGGATGGGGAATTGTTGTCCCTCATCAGCCAGCAGACACCCAGGCTTAGTTTTAACGTCAGACCGCTCCACTGGAGGAACTGGATCTCTTCACTGCAGCTAAAACGTCAAAGTAGGCATTTCCAGTTGAATTAGCAAAACCAGCAGATAAAGGCCTTATCGCTGACCCTGGCCCAGAAGGCACGGGGTCATGCTTTGTTTGCTTTATGGAGAATTCGATGTATTTTGGACGCTTTTCAGCTGACAGAACCTGCAAGGTGCTGCTCCTCTGCCGTGGTCGTGCGCGTGGATCGTGGGTGTTCCTCCGTGCGAACGGATGGGTGCCCAACGGTCAGCATCAAAAGTTCTGATTTGTAATTAACTTTTAATGTGCTAAAAGGAAGGCTAATAAAATTAAATGTAAATTAGAGAGTTCACCTTCTTCGTACAAATACAACTTCAGAAAAATTGTCTCTTCTCCTTTTGCTGTGTTGTTAAGATGTAACCACCAGGATTGCTGCTCTCCCCAGGGAGGGCTTTGGGACTTACAGGGTTTATTCATCCAGACCAATGAGTTCTTTTTCCTTGTGCATTTTTTCCCCAAGAAGTAGCGGTAAAAAGCTCTGGGGGGAGGAATCTTCTTGTTGCATTGGCCGTCCTTTCTCTTTTTTTTGTCTTGGGACTTTATCTGGAGTTAAATGTGTTATAAATATCTGAATATCAGTGCTTGGTAGACTTATGAGAGCTGTTAACATCTAATGAAGGTTAAATACTGTCTATTTTGGGAACCTGAATGACACCGTCACTCATATTTTAGCAGTACTCGATGGTTAGAGTTGTGTTTTTCCTTCTGCCGTTCCTGTGAGACAGAGAAGCGCCGTTATCTCAGTTGTAAAAGAGGACGGGGAACGGAGACGGTGGGATGAGACGGCGGAAGACCTGGGACCAAGTCCAACAGGAGTTCTCTGGAAGAGCTCTTAAATCTTTATTGCATCTCTTAGTGGGAATGTTTGCTTTTTATGGAGTCGCACAGTGCAGACTGCAGTTTTCTGTGCCCTACCTACGTGCCAGTGCCCTTCCTTCAGACAGCCAGTCCTTCGCTGCAGCACGTGCGCGTGGATTCCCTGCCACCCAGATTCTCTACAGCTCCCGACTCTTCTCACATCCTGCAAGCACTGAGTATCATTTCAGTGAACCTGTATTAGTGCAAGGATTTGATTTTTCTCCTGGAGCCGCGTCGCTGGTGTGTTTTTGTCTGTGGAGGTTGTGGCCCGTTTAGGCACGTGCTGGAGTCCCCTCCCTGCCCTCCGCAGGCCACGGCTGGCCGGCGTGTCCGTAGGGATGTCATCACTCCAAAGAGTGTCCAAATCAAATACCTGGGAGATTGGGCTTTAAAATCTGCTTGCGTGCACACTGCGTGAAGTCTTAATTTTTTTTTTTCCTCCCCCTTTGCATCACCGTGCATTTGTGTGTGTCAGTCTGCTTATCGGCCCGTGCTCTTCCCTCGCCGTTAATTTTTTTAGGGGCTCCAGAATGCCTCGTCCTTGTCTCTACACTCTGCTTTCATTAATATTTCATGTTATCAGCACACATCTTGCTATTTGCCCCTGGTTTTCGACACTAATAAGTATACAGAAGGAAGCTCCTGGCTGTAATCCCTGGCGCAGCCTGCCGCTAATTGCTTTCCGTGGCAAGGAGGAACCGTGCGCTCCTGCGCTGGCGGCTCTCGCCAACGGGTATTGGACTCTCACCTAAAACTGAGGGATGCTCCATCATTTATATAGGCTGTCAAACCCCCACACTCACCAGCTCGCTCTCCTGTGAGTTCTCTCAAAGAATGGTTAACTAGTTCCGTTTAAATTACTTGAACAAAAGCTTACGCTTATCTATCTCTATTTTATCTTGTTACACTCAACTAAAAAAGATGCTTTGTAATTCTGAACCTCCTCAACTCATTTTCTTAATGTTCAGGTGAAACGTCTTTGCCAATGACTCTAATTTCCCAGAACAACCTTATCTCCTCTTTCAAAACAGGCAGGAGGATGTCTGCTGTCTGGTATCTCCAATAAAACAGGATTTTTAATGATAAATCATTTTATTCCTTTTTTCTGTTAACACCTTTGTTATTTTGGTCTTGGGTGAATATCTAGCTTTGAGATTATTAATATTATATCTTCTCCTTAGTGCAGTTTAATTTCTTGAATCATTTAGTTGCCTATGTCACAGTTCTCTGGTTAAAGTATCGCGGTTCTTTGGTTAAAACACAGAAGAGGACCTGTGTTAATCCTTTTCAGAGCCCGTATCTTCGCGGGGTTGGAGTTGAGGTGCAGCTATGGTCACTCGTACTTCAGAGGGAATCGAAGAATTGCCCTGTATATGCCGCTGTCTGTCTCGGCTTGTTTTGGGGTTTTAAGTTTTCATTGTGCTGAAATTTGTCTACCTTTAAAGTATAAATTATTATTATTGTGGTGGCTTTTATTTACTTGAAATTCTCCATTATGTTTTACATTTACATGACCTTTCCTCACTTTAGGAAAGCATCCCGACTGTCTGTGTTTTGATGTTTGTCTTTATTTTCATCTTTATGAAACTGGTAATGTAAAAAAAAAGAAAAACGGAGATTGGTAGGTTTATTTTCTTTCAAATTTTGATAAAGATTTGAGATACTCTTTCAGGTTCATGTATTGCAACTAGCAATTTCTGAAGTGTTCATTGTCTTCTCCCTGTATGAGTGTCTGAATATCCCAGGAGGTTTAACGGCTTTGCAGTGAGTACACGACTCACCGTATTCCCAGGGAAAGGACAGTATAACTGGATCACAGTCGCTGTCACTCCCGGCTGTCTTGAAGATGAATCAACCTGCCGAAATGCGCACCTGTGGGCAGCGCACAGAGCTCGGTAGTCTTGTTCTCTGTGACCAGATTGGGATTTCAAATCCGTTATACCTTACCTGGGGTATTACTTTGGGGATTTTTTCCCTTCTTCCCCTTTTTAAAAATTAAATTCCTTTTCCTTTTCCTTTTCCTTTTCCTTTTCCTTTTCCTTTTCCTTTTCCTTTTCCTTTTCCTTTTCCTTTTCCTTTTCCTTTTCCTTTTCCTTTTCCTTTTCCTTTTCCTTTTCCTTTTCCTTTTCCTTTTCCTTTTCCTTTTCCTTTTCCTTTTCCTTTTCCTTTTCCTTTTCCTTTTCCTTTTCCTTTTCCTTTTCCTTTTCCTTTTCCTTTTCCTTTTCCTTTTCCTTTTCCTTTTCCTATTCTTCTCCTTCTCCTTCTCCTTCTCCTTCTCCTTCTCCTTCTCCTTCCTTCTCCTTCTCCTCTTCCCCTTCCCCTTCCCCTTCTCCTTCTCCTTCTCCTCTTCCCCTTCCCCTTCCCCTTCTCCTTCTCCTTCTCCTCTTCCCCTTCCCCTTCCCCTTCTCCTTCTCCTTCTCCTCTTCCCCTTCCCCTTCCCCTTCTCCTTCTCCTTCTCCTCTTCCCCTTCCCCTTCCCCTTCTCCTTCTCCTTCTCCTCTTCCCCTTCCCCTTCCCCTTCTCCTTCTCCTTCTCCTCTTCCCCTTCCCCTTCCCCTTCTCCTTCTCCTTCTCCTCTTCCCCTTCCCCTTCCCCTTCCCCTTCCCCTTCCCCTTCCCCTTTCCCTTTCCCTTTCCTTTTCCGGTTGGTGGTTGCATACTTACTTCAAATGAAGCAGTAAGCCGAGAGGCGGTAGTTCGGGTATCAGTGCCAGGTATTCTTACCAGATGGCCAAAGCGCCGTCGTAACTAATTGGGGATGTGACTGTGAGGTTTTTATGAACTTATTCCAGTTTCAGCTTTTGTTTATCTTCATAGGTGTTGAGTGCACTTTTTATGGTGTTTTTCTCTGCTGGATTTAGATCAGATGAGAACATCACTTCTCAAAGCTGCGGGAACTCGTGCATAGTTTAAAGAGGATTAGTCATCAGTATGTATAAGGACTATTCTGTGTAAGGTAAATCTTAGAAGGAACACCTTATCTTTAGTAATTTATGTGTCAGTAGAGGTTTCCTTCTTGTTTCAGCTGAAATCTGTTGTGTTAAAGGTCATTTTATTGAAATTCAGCTTACATATTCACAGAAGCGTGCATCCTTCTGAGCAGTAGCAGTCACCAAGTTTTTGAAGTTGCCGCGCTGGGTGTTTTCTGTGTCTTCTAGCACTGGAGTCTGGTGTGATGAATAAAGTGAAATGTCTGCTCTTGATACTACAGCATTAAAAAAAATTAAGAGGGGGGATTGGGATGACATTGGGTCTTTGTACTTAGTGTGGTTCCACTAGCAGGAGAATATGCAATTATAGGAATGGGAGAACCAGTTGGCGGGCTGGGGGGAACAGGTCGGGACATAGTTATAGGCTGATGCTGCGTAACAAATTTTCTTGGCTTGGTGGTGTGTCTGTGATCTGGGCACCTTTGGCTTATCCCTGTGGTTTTACTCTTCAAATCCTCTGGGAATAGCAGGCTTGGCAAGATAGGGGTTTGTATTTATCTTCTGCCTGATTTTAACTTATGTTAAATACGTTACACAGCTCTGTAAATACCGTGGAAATCTAGGCTGAATGGGATGGGGAAACCTGAGTGTGGCAGGTAGAAATTTATACCTGTGACCCTCTTGATGGATCTTTCGTCTGACCTGGACTTGACAGTCCTATTCCTGCATTGGAAAAGCTGGAGATTTGCCTTAAAGAAGCATCCCTTCTACTTTGACCTCTTTTTTTCAGCTTTTCTTGCCTTTTGTATCACCTCATCGGCTACATTTTCAGGGCTCTTATCTTTTTGTTGCTCCCCGTTCGTTTTGCGTCGGTTTTGAAGTCTCACCAAGGGAGCAGGCTGCTGACGGCATTCCCTCCCGCGTCCCCGCTGCCCTCCAGGCTCCTCCCGCAGGTGGCTCCGTGCTGAGGCCGGGGCTTTCCCCCGGTACCTGTTGGATGCTCAGGAGTTCCGCTCTTTCCTCCTCCGGCTCCGAAGAAACCCAGCGGACTGAGAGCCGATTCCCTGTGGTTCTGGCTGGTACATGCTCTTCAGCGCTCCCGGTCACCCCACAGGGAGCGCGGGTTTTGTTCAGCTCTCCGGGAGGTTTTGCAGGTCAGCCCTCCGAGCTTCCACTGGCCTCAAAGCAATCGCTCCAAGTCACGGCTGGAACCAGTGACCTTTCTGTGAGATTTGTACCGGCTCCCATCAACCAGCAGGAGACCACTTCCAGAGCTAAATCTGACCTGCTGGCTAAGAGTTATTTCGTGATCTTGGGTTGCCGAAGACTGTGGCACTGCATCTCCTGCCATTTATCCTTAGGTTGTGGTTTTTTTTTCTCCCCACCGAAATTTGAGATTTCCTGTAACAGAGGGTTATGAATAACACTTGTCTCATTTGGAAAATGTCAGTTATTGAGGACTGATTTCAGCTCACTCCTTTATAGCCTGCCAGCCTTTTTGCTCTTCAAGGTTTGAAGGACTCTGTACTGCTACAGAGCTGTTCCGTGGAGTTTTCTAACAACGAAATTGAGTTGCTCTTCAACCTCGAGGATTCTGTGTTTACTATAGGCTGAGAAAATGTGGGACCGGAGGGCGCAGACGTACAGCACGTATAGCACTCGAGCAGGCTGCTGGACGTGTGTGTACGCGCGTGTGTGAGTGTGTGTGTGCGAGCTGCGGCACGCTCACCCCAGGCGCGGGGACGGGTGTGAAGTGCGCTGTCATCTTACTCGTGGCATCTCTTTGTTACCCATCCGGAGCCGGCCTAATGACAGCTCTGATAATGCCAGATGGCAGTCACCAGTCATCATCTAATAGCAGAAAAATGTCTAAATATTGTCTCCAAAATTGGTTTGTTCATTCTTTCTCCTCGTTCTAGCCTGGCAGTGATCCGCAGGCAGCACTTAGGGACCTCCTAAGAAGATCCCGTGTAGAAAACTGTCAGAACAGATTGCTGTATGGATTTTCAGAGGATTAAAGTTAATTAAAGAGCTCTTCCTTGCTTTCATTTCCTCCTATCTGCCAGCTATTTACATGCTAATGTAGGGTCTGCCAGGGAGAATAGGAGAAGTGTCAGCATTGGGCATGTTATCGCACATGGAAACAGTAGAAAATAATGAGATGAGCAATATATCTGTGTGTGTGTGTGTAGCCTGACAACTGAAAGTCAGCAGCACTGCTCTTTGCATATTTTCAGCAGTGTGTGATCTTACTGAATATAATTCACTCTATTACATCTCGCACTGCATAATTTAATACTTCATTCACTATAGTATCTTTACATAAGCAGTTTTATAAATAGACAGATTTAAGTATTTTTTGTGTGTGTGTCTGCCTTGTTCTGAAGAGGAAACTTCTTTCCTGCAGAACTCATGAGTAGTTTTACCGGGAGTACAAACGGGGAGCAGAGGCTGCGGTGGGGACCGGCGTCTGCTGTTGCCTTCTCTTGGAAAGATGAAGCAGAGCGGGTGCTCGGCGTGTAAGCAAACCCAGAGTGGATGTAATAATGCAACTGGAGCAGAAAACTAGTATTTGCCCATTCCATTTTCACATTATTTTAGAGGATTATTTTTCCTGTCTCATTTTTCAATATCTTCCATTTTAACACTTTATTAAAACTACTACATTACAGTTAAAATCAAATTGATCCCAGGTTACATTTCAAGAGGGAGTTTAATGCTTTAGGAAAATAAGAAGCCTTGCTGTCTGCATTTTTAAACGTAACTATCAAAACCATCTGTATTGTTGAGCGTAGGGGAAGCGTTTGTTCAGCTGCTGAAGGCAGTCCAGGTAGTTTGAGGCTACTGAAGGTAATTAAGCTTCTGAGGACCAAGGGAGGTCAAAGACAGATTTGTTTCCTGCAGCTTTTTGTTCCCCAACGTGCAAGTGAAATACGAAGTGAGTCGCTTAGCAAAGCAAGACCTGCTTTTACCATGGGCTGCCCTTGAGGCCGCGGTCCCCGTGTTCCACGTGACCTTTGTGAAACATCTATTTGGCTTTAGTCTTTTCCTTCACTTTAGTCTTTTGTGGTTTTCCTCGTGGGAAACATCACGGTCTTATTCTAAGATGTCAGATGGCTGTTCTTTGGCCTTGGAAATCAATGCGACATTTTGTGAAAGAGTTAAAGATGAGGGAGAGGGAAGTACCTTTAGGAGCCATCGTTGGAGGCAGGCAAGGGGAGAAGGTCATCCACACGGAATAGTCACGTGGGATCCTCTGCATGCTTATGACTTTGTAGCACAGTTTTCTAAACAGGTGCTGTGAAAGGGATGTCAGGTGAGAGAAGCCCTGGGATTTTGGTGTTGGAGGTTTTTCCTTGTACTTGATACTCCAAATCCTCTCCGTAGCGAGCCTGGTGGGGCTGACCAAGATAAATGCTGCTGTGCAATAAGCCTAAGGCTGAATTTGTCCCTGTTGTGGTTCTGCTAACGTCATCGGAGCTGCACCAGGGAAAATGTTGTCCCTGGTGTCTAGGTGTTGCTAAAGGCTTGTTACCCAGACCCGTGCAGGTCTGAATAATTCAGAGCAGCGTGTTGTACTTGGTTCCTCACAGCAGAGGAAATCAATATTGTTTCAGTATCTCTGCTGACTAAATCCTCTTGCTGAGGGTGGTTGGGGGATGTGATATTGTTGCCAGCAGAAGAGATGCTGGGCACTCAGTTTATTGAAGATGGGAGACATATGTGGGTAGTCAAAAGGAAAGGAGCCACACATGGAGCAGATAACTTGGCTGGTTCCTGCCTGGGCTGCCTGTCCCTGCCAGGGCCAACCCAACGCTGCTTTCAGGAGCTTTGACAAACGGAAACGAGAACTAATGCTTGAAAAAAATTAATAATATTTAATTTGTAAAGCTCATCTCTCTTGCGTAAGTGGTAAGACTACTGGGTTTTGTGTTTGCAATATTGGTTTTGGGCAAATGTGAAAACGTTTAACAAAAGCAGAGAACTACTCTCAAGCTTTTCCTAACAGTGATGTGTGTGTGTGTCTGTAGGTGACATGCACTTTTTTTCCCTTTCCATCTATGTTGTATTTTGTATGAGGGAGGTTTTAATTTTGTATATCATGTGGAATTCCTAACACAATGATTTGGGTTGGAAGGGACCTTAAAGATCATCCAGTGCCCCCCCCTGCCCTGGGCAGGGCCACCTCCCACCAGCCCAGGTTGCTCCAAGCCCCGTCCAACCTGGCCTTAAACACCTCCAGGGATGGGGCAGCCACAGCTTCTCGGGGCAACCTGCCCCAGGGGCTCACCGCCCGCACAGTCAACAGTTTCTTCCTAATATCTCATCTAAATCTCCCCTCTTCCAGTGTAAAACCATTCCCCCTCAGCCATCGCTCCCCTCCCTGATCCAGAGTCCGTCCCCAGCTCTCCTGGAGCCCCTTTAGGCACTGGAAGGGGCTCTAAGGTCTCCCCGGAGCCTTCTCTTCTCCAGGCTGAACACCCCACAACTCTCTCAGCCTCTCCTCCCAGCAGAGGGGCTCACGGCATTTTTGTGTTCCTCCTCTGGCCCCGCTTCAACAGGTCCATGTCCTGTTTCTGTTGGTGGCCCCAGAGCTGGAGGCAGCACTGCAGGGTTCTCCCCAGAGCAGAGCAGAGGGGCCAAGAGTGTGTCTTGCCACATGCTCAAAGGAAGGGGTTTTTTCTGTGTTACATTGTTGTAGAAAGAGATCCAGACCCTTTTGTGCTGTCTAGCACATGGTCTCTTTATTCAGGCAAAACAGTTGATCTATTCAGAGACTGTATTGGAGCCACATCATGCGGCACACTCTGTCCTACTCACTAATTCAGTTTGGAGCTACTGCTAGGAAGGGAGCGATGGTAGCCCCTTGGGTGTAGGTCTAGTCACCAGGGCTAGAGTTGAGTCTAGTCACCCCCAAATTTGTAAGGTCACGCAGCGCAGAAGTGCTCTCCAAGCAGGGATTAGGACATCAGCTCCTCTGTAGTTGATTGGGATGGATGGAGCTTGAAAAAAATCAAAGTAATTTTCTGGGTGACTGCAAAGAGGAGAGAGTAGGGGGAACGTTTTGGCCTTTGGCCAAGACGTTGGAAATATTTGCAGTAACCTCTCTTAGAAATCTGAAAAGAAGCTGTTCTTCCAAAAGGAGTGGACTCCACCTTTGGAGATACATCTCTTATAGGTATCTTCCGTTAAATACCTACATTTTTCCTTCCTGTGTCTTTCCCATTCTCTGCCCACTGCAGCCCGCGGACTGTCAGGATGGATGCTGTGCAGAAGCGCCAAAAGGACGTGCAGCTGCACTGTGATCTGCTGCAGATGTGAGAAGATGGGAAATTGTCAAACCTGACAATGTAACATGAACAGCAAACTTTTTTTTGGTGTTTATGAGCATTCATTTTTACCACCGTCCTGAGGTCTAAGCTCATATAAAGATTCAGACTTCAGTCTGAGCTCTAGTGGAGCTTTTAAGTTTTTTAAAGTGAAGTTTAATTTTTCATTAGCCTATTGGCGTTTTTCTATAACACATCTGAGAGATTTTCCTCGAATTAAAAAGCAAAAATGTGCAAAAAGTGAGTGAGAAAGAAAAGTTAGAAACCCAATCAAGGCCACTTCAGCCAAAATGGGGCAATTGATTAATAGTTTACATGTGCTTGAGAATACGTGTCTTTTTAGTGGTGATGAATAGTTAAGGTTGAACATTGTTCCATAGACAATGCAATTTACTAGAGAAAAAAAATTTTTTTTTCAGTTTTTCAGGTATTACTCGCATATTTTTCTACTTTCTGCTATAGCCCTTTTCTGGGACCGATAAATACAGGGATCTCCGTGAGATATTTAGTTGCAATGCAACAATTGCTTTGCCACTGGGAGGAGAATATAAATCTCTTTTGAGAACTAAAATTCTCCAGTAGCGGTATATGTCTGATTTGTGGGTCACAGCTCCTTCATTCTGCATCCTTTCCTTCAGACTCTCTGATTCTTGGTGATGTATGTGAATATTAGGAGCAGAAGGTGTTTTTACAGGTACAGTTGAAGAGTTTCAAATAATGAGGAAAAAAAATTCTGTCAGTACATTGGCTTTTTCCTAATTAAAATTTTATGTTAAGTTTGATTTCTGGAACTTAAGTAGAGCAAACCAGGCAGCACGACAGGACTCCTAATACCAAGATTAGGGGTTTTTTTTGGTTTAATTTCTGGGTGTCCCTCAAGATAGGAAGCGAAGGAGCAACCTAGAGCAGTAAGCAACATGAATATTTCAGAAGCGGCATTTTTGTCTATATCCTCCCATCTGTTGATGACCTGTGCACAGGAAAGGATGATTTTCTGAAGCCAAAGGATTCATTTCCCGATGAGACGTGCTAAGAAAGCTGTGAAATACAATGTAAATCCTGATGCTGGAGAGATCTCTCCAGCCTTCTTTTCTTCCCTCATGGCAACTTCTGTGCACCAGTTGAAAGCGATTGCTGACAATAGCAGTACTGTGGGGGAAGAAGTGATGCACGGCACTTACAGTCTTATATACATATATATAAATATGTATATAAAAATATAAAAAATTAGCAAATGAAAGCACTAAAGCGGTCTGGTTCAATAAGACAGTGTTTTCTGTGCGTCAGCTCTCCGAATGGCTCTGGTGATAGAGAAGAGAGGTCGGAAGTCCTGTCCTTGCATCCCTGAACGTTGCAAGGAAACCGCAGCCGCTCACAGCACCTTTCCCATTAATGTGTTTTCCTGTCTTCAGCGCAAATTACCCCTAGATATGTGATAGCTCTTAACGCATTTTGAAACTCTCTCTCCCGTAATTAACTTCTGATGGAATAAAACACAAGGCCGTGGGGGTTATGGATTCAAAGAGACTGTTCAACAGGTTTTGAAAACGATACATAGAAGCCTTTTTGCCATTCACATAATTAAGCTTAATTATTTTGAATTAATTATAAGTTCTTGAGCACAGATCTGTAACAAGCCCTATGTTGTCCCCCAGCAACAGCAACTTTTAAAAGCCCTCTTCAGCCGGATCCCAGCCAAGCACAGCGGCGTTCCTCTTTCCTGCTTATTTGGCCCGTGCGAGCTGCCGAGACGTTGCGGCCTCCGCAGTGCCTCTGTTCGTCATCACAGCAGCTCCAGTCCCCATCATCAGAGAAAGACTGATGGAGCCCCTCTGCTGGGAGGAGAGGCTGGGAGAGTTGGGGGGGTTCAGCCTGGAGAAGAGAAGGCTCCGGGGAGACCTCAGAGCCCCTTCCAGTGCCTAAATGGGCTCCAGGAGAGCTGGGGAGGGACTCTGGGTCAGGGAGGGGAGCGATGGCTGAGGGGGAATGGTTTTACACTGGAAGAGGGGAGATTTAGATGAGATATTAGGAAGAAACTGTTGACTGTGCGGGTGGTGAGCCCCTGGGGCAGGTCGCCCCGAGAAGCTGTGGCTGCCCCATCCCTGGAGGTGTTCAAGGCCAGGTTGGACGGGGCTTGGAGCAACCTGGGCTGGGGGGAGGTGTCCCTGCCCAGGGCAGGGGGTGGCACTGGATGATCTTCAATGTCCCTTCCAACCCAAACCATTCTATGATTCTATGATTACTGAATTCATGTCAGAGAGCAGGGTGCGGGAATGTGAGCCCAATTTAGGGAAAAAACAAGAAAAAGCCATTTGAGACAAAACCATGAATCCCCACTCAAACCAGTCCCTGATTTAAGTGCCATGACACAACATACACCATAGCTCCAGCGCTGTGGCAGCCAACGTCCCACATCGATGAGTTCGGGCTGTTTAGTCTGTTGGTAGCAGCTCATTTTCTTGGACCTCTGGGGACAGACGTGCTGTTTGTAACGGCGCTTATTGGATGTTACTGGTGCTGACTGTTTCTGGGCTTCAAGATTTGGCAGGTGGTAAGAGTTTTCCTGGTCTGGACCAGTGGAGAGCAATTCAATATTATTTCGTACTTTGGATGATTTTAAGCTAATCAAGGTCCTATTCTTTTTTATAACTCCCCATGCAAATGTTAATTTTTAATAAACTTTGCCCAAGTAGGATTTAAAGCTTATCTCACAAGACATATTTAGAGCAGTGCCATGCTGAAGTAATTCTGGGAAAAAAATACGTACAGCTGAAAATAGGATATTTCTGCATGCCTGCTTCAAAGTCTACCAAGAGTTTTCTGCACAGACTGACTTGTCGACAGACTAGTCATTGCGCAGGACTGGAATTATTAATTAACAGTCAAAACCCGTGCCTCTCGGGCATGCCACAGATGAAGTTCATTGTCACCGCGAGTTCTGCTCTTCGCATCAGTGATGCAGGAAGGCTGGAGGTGGTAGAGAGGGTGGGACAAGCAGACAGATTTTGTTTAAACTTCACAGAGCTGGAAAGGGTAATCTGATGCTAACAGGAAGCATGTGGACTTCAGTAGAATCATGGAATGGTTTAGGTTGGAAGGGACCTTAAAGACCATCCAGTGCCACCCCCTGCCCTGGGCAGGGCCACCTCCCCCCAGCCCAGGTTGCTCCAAGCCCCGTCCAACCTGGCCTTGAACACCTCCAGGGATGGGGCAGCCACAGCTTCTCTGGACAATTTGTTCCAGTGTCTCACCACCCTCAGTGAATTTTTTCCTAATATCTCACCTAAATCTCCCCTTTTCCAGTTTGAAGCCATTCCCCCTCGTCCTATCACTCCATGCTCTTGTCAAAAGTCCCTCCCCAGCTCTCCTGGAGCCCCTTTAGGGACTGGAAGGCTGCAGTAAGGTCTCCCCAGAGCCTTCTCTTCTCCAGGCTGAACCCCCCCAACTCTCTCAGCCTCTCCTCCCAGCAGAGGTGCTCCAGCCCTCGGATCATCCTCGTGGCTCTCCTCTGGACCCGCTCCAACATGTCCATGTCCTTCTTATGTTGAGGGCTCCAGAGCTGGAGGCAGCCCCCGCAGCCTCTCCTCCCAGCAGAGGTGCTCCAGCCCTCGGATCATCCTCGTGGCTCTCCTCTGGACCCGCTCCAACATGTCCATGTCCTTCTTATGTTGAGGGCTCCAGAGCTGGAGGCAGCAGTGCAGGTGGGGTCTCAGGAGAGCAGAGTAGAGGGGCAGAACCCCCTCCCTCGCCCTGCTGGCCACACTTTTTTTGATGCAGCGCAGGATGCAGTAAAGTAATAATTTGAACCAGAGGACACTGGTGTGGCTGAGGGTGTAACGCAGAGCCCGGGCTGTGCTTTTGCTTTTTGTGTGGGGTGCAGAGTGGAGAGCACGTGAGCTGGGCTGCGTGGGGGCTCGTGGTGGGCTGGACAACCCTGAGGTCCTCCTGTACATCGCAACCCTCTTTATGCTCTTCAGCAGGGAAAATTGTGCAGTGTTCATTAGAGATAAAGCCCCGGACTGACCGCTCTGGCAGTTTGTGATGTTTGGAAGTGAAATGTCAATGGAGGTGATACAGTTTGATATAGTTTTGCTTTCCGGAAGTTCACACCTGGACCATGGGCCAAGGTAATGCTGGTTTAGCCTGGCTGAGGACGTATCCCAGTGACAGTGATTCTGGTGTCCAGTCTTTACAGAAGTCAGAGAAAAGTGAACGAACAGTGAAGATGCTGGAATACAGGTGGGATGAGAAAGATCCGCTGTACAGTCTCTAGGGAGAACATCAATTTTCATACAAATCTAGGACAGATGAGGAACACATCCTTTGCCATATCCCTTTTTTGTTGGGGCTGCATATTGCTTGCCTGTACCTTGCAGCATTTAATCTGTTGTGACTCCCTTAAATGTCTGTCTCTCCGTCATATTCACCTTCCCTTGGGCTGCAAGTCACCAGCATGTGTGTCTTTGTGTTAATTTGTCCCAGTTCAGAGGCGTAGCATCATTAGTGAAATAACGCCGCTGCTGTAATTACTGTGGGATTTGTGCGCAGCAGTGTGCTGTTGCATTGCCGTGTACCTACTCTTTAATCTACGTGGGCCATCTGCTTTATTTCTTAACTAAAAGTTGTATTGTTTTTGCTTTGCAAGAGTGAATCTGTTGCTCCTAATCTTCTCTGTGTAGAAGAACGGTGCAGCTAGGATAAATGAAACCCCCGTTTGTTAGATGGTGCTCAGTTTTGTAAGATTTCGTCCAGGTCATGCCCTGTAGTTTTCTTGCGTGCAAGTTTTTGCTCTCCCCTGTGGCTGCGGGGACATTCAGGTCAGAATTTTGGTCAGATCGCTCTGTAATCTGGAGAACTTTTGACCACTCTAAGTCTGACAAGTCCAAACACAGTATACAGTCCTGCTCTTGGCTCTGTAGAGGAGATTTCCCAGTTCAGTTGAAAGACGTTCCTGGGCGGTTACTCTGTGACAACTCTGCAAGTGATAACCTTTTCAACCCCCGTTCAAGTAAGCGTTGTGTGTTGTGTGACACAGCACTTTGACTTCTGTCAAGTACGAGGTCTCTCATGTCTTTTACTGCCGCTTGCCTGATCAAAAATAGTGAATTGTCGGACTGATCAGGTCAAAGACCTGAGTTTCTCACAATCTTCTGTGAGGGCCGTCTTTTCCCCTTTTGCCTTTCTGTTCCCAGGACTTCTCCAGGATGAAGTGGATCAGCTCTTTGTTACGAGCGGGTTCCCCAAGCTTGGGCAGTCCTCGGGCATAGAAGTAGATTGTTTAAGTGGGATGGAGTGTTGATGTTGCTGTTAGAGAAAGCTTTCTTTTATTTCCCAGAAGAACTTGTCCATTAGCTGATGATTTTGAGAGGTGTTCTTTGGTGTGGTCAAAGCGGACGATTTTGGATGCTTTAGAGGCATTAAAAGAAGATTGTGAGAGAGGAGCGGTGGGGATCTGGCAGCGCGTGTCACTTTGCTGGTCTTTTGAAAGAATTTATAGCCGAGTTTCACTGTAAAGTGGGTTCTGTTGTTGCCATCTTATACGCCTTTTAAAAATGTTCCCATTGTCAGTAAATAAGATGAGGGCTACAGTGATCCATGCCTCAAAGAATATAAATATAAAATGAGAAAAATACACTTTCTTAGATCTGTTGACAATTTATTTTCCTTGTAAAGGGAACATTATTTCTACGTGAGCCTCTCTCTCCTTACCACTAGAAGTTGTTGCCTTCTGTTCTGAGACAATGAAATAGCAGCATGAAATCAGGCAGCTTGCATCTTGGTTTGGTTAAAAGAATTAAGAAAAAATAACATTATTTCTCGTAAGACGTTTTGGAGTAGAGCAATCATTTAGAAAATGAAAAGCTCCTTTGTCTCGGAGGCTCTTCTCTTTCGTTCTTTAATCTACGCAGCTGTCTTTCTCCTTCCCCGTGGGAAGTTGTGGTGGGTAAATAATACAGAAATGCATTTGATGATGGAGACATTAGAGGTTGGCGTGGACAATTAATTTGTTATTAGACGGAATTAATTTCATTTGATCTGTACATGGTTCTGTTGCTGCATATAAATTCCGCAGCTCGAGGCGTCAGCCCGCAAGCGCAGCTCAGCTCGGGCTGCGGAAGGATGCCTTTCTCGTGGCTGCGGGATCAGAGGTGGCCCCGTTCCGCGCCTGTGCGCAAAGCGCGGATTACAGGGAAGTCTTTGGCTTTGTGCTGCTGGAAGTCACGTCTGGGTTTGTCACCTAAAACTTGTGCTTTTCTGCCCGACGAGCGGTCTGTGTGCAGCACGGCTGAGCCCGTCCAACGTGTTGCTGTGAAAGGGGTGGTCCCCCTTCCCCTCTCCTCATCCCAGACTAAATGCTTTGCTCAGAACTGGTTTGAAAATGAAGTTTCCGAAGCTGCATCAGCAGATAGTGAACTGTAGAAGAAGGTGAGAAACTCTTTGCTTGTGAATGGTTTCATTGTGTGAGTTCCTTCGCTCATTCGAGGGACAGAACAAAGTGGCCACAGGTAGAACTGCTGGTTTTCATCTCCAGAGGGATGCGCTCTCCTTGCGGTGGCACAAAGCAGCACCTTCATATTTCCTCTTTTGTTCCTACAGTTCAAAACCATACTTTGGTTGATTCTGGTAGGTACTGATCGTTTCTTCTGCAAAAATAGTTAGAAAGGAATTAGACGTCTCTCTGCCTTCCGTGGCTTCGGCATTTCATGCATTTGCAGCACGTGTAGCAGGAGCACTTTGGGAATGTTCATACTTGTTAACATCTCTACTTTCTTTTCCTCTTTCTGGTTTTGCCTTTATCTGTTGTGGCTTCAGGAAAGGCAGCGTCTCAGAAGTGGCTGCACAATGGCCATAATCCTTTCCTGAACAGAGCTGGGGCACAGTTGATAAACATGTGGGGTTTTTTTTTTTTTTTTTTTTTTTTCATTTTTCACAAGAATGATCTAATCCCTGGGAAGATCCCCAGCCAGAGACTTGAAAGAGGTCAGTTTTAGCCCAGTTCTTCTGAGCTGCTGAACGACCACAACATCTTGCAGGGCAGCATCAGTTTCCCCGTCTGGAAAATGGAAGCGGTGATGCCAGACTTCCATCATAGCCTGGTTTTAAGATTGACTGCTAAAAAGTCCAGCGTAAAAACCTAAAGGTAGTCCTGCACTTCTGTACTGCCAACTGGAAGAATTCCATGAACAAGTTACTTACAACGGTGTCCTCATAAGACATCTGCTTTTGCATATATTACACTGCATTTTCCTCCTGCTTCTCTCCTCTCTTAATTGTCTCTGCTCCACTTTTCCCCAGACTGGAGAGTCTCTTGCTTGTGCTAGATCGGCGAACTAAAGAGAAAGGTTTTTGAAAATGGGAGCAAGGACAAAAGCAGGGAGTAATGTTCAACTCGGAACTGTAAAGGAATAAGTGAATGTGTTAAAAAGGGTACCAAATTCAATTATATTTGTTAACCGGTGAGATCAGAAGAGGAATCAATTATAACGTGCGGATGTCTCTCTTTGTGAGCTGCATTGAAAACTTCAATTGCATTTTAAAGCCGGCGTGCCAGGGGACAGCATTGTTTCAGGAGGTACGAACAAGGAAGAGACTGATGTCGTCTGTAAGTGGCAGGGAACTATGAAACTTGCCCCGCTTGACAGTAGTCTTCTCCATTTAAAAAGCAAATTGGAGAAATACAGTTTCACTATTCCCACTAAGTGAAAAAGCGGGAGAAACTAAGGGATAAAATCACACCTCTTGAAGAAATTCAGGGCCAGGTGTGGCGTACGTTGTTGGCGGTGATTTAGTGGTGATTAGATAAATTCTGACACAGAGGGCAAGATTGTGGATGAGAAGAAAAGGGGGAAAAAAATTAAAATCCTGACTACCCATTAACATGCCGGGCCGTTAGCAAGCTTAGTAGGAGAGTGGCGTGAAAGTAAGCATTAGCGCCGAGTAACCGTCCTCCCTTCTCGGCGAGGTCCAGGTCCACACTGAGCAAGTGCTTAATGACCGCTTTAACCGCCGCGCACGGACGGGCTGTCACTTCTTGGTCAGCAGCCTCGCGGCTGTTTAAAACCTTCTGGTAACAGAGGCGGTAGAGACCACGTGAATTTTCTGCGCGTGGAATGCAGAAGTAAGCCCAGCTCCTCTTTCTTTCCCGTCTCCCACCGCGCCTGCGAGGTTCTCGCCTCTTCGCCCTCGCCGAGCCCCGCGTGTGCCCGTCCTGCGTGCCGGGGTTTCTGCCGGCCTCCAGCGATTGCTACCAGAGATGGTGGGTGCGCCGAAGGTTCTGCAAACACGACTGAAACGCTTCCCTCGCAGCCGGCGCTTGCTGCGGGATGCCGTCCCTCTGGGGCTGCGCTGATGTGCAAAACAACACAACGCTTATAAATAACACCGAGTTATTTATAACAGGCTCCCGTGGCGTCACAAATAACAGCCGTATCAATCACATACCGCTCATTCAAACATCAGAATTTAAAACCACTTCAGAGATACCCCCCCGTTTCTTCGTGTGGCTACTGAAAAAGAAATCGCTGTTTGGAGCATGGGAGGAGCGGCTTTGCTTTTTCTCTTTGCTGTTTGTGTCAGTGGGTTAAATTGTCTAATAACTTCAATTCTAAGCTTTTGAAGTGTTTTCATTGTAAAAAGTATTCTTTAAGTATGAAATATATATGTTCGAAGCGCATGACTGTTGAATTTAGAGAAGAATGATAGTGTTCGACTCAATTCAGTGGCTGATATTAAAGAGGCAATTACCTATAATTTGTGAAATAAAGAGAGCCGTCTCTGCGGAGCGTGGTACCTGCGGGGTTTAACAGCACGCTCTCTGATCTGAGCTAATGAGAGCGGTATCTAAATATCAGCGTTTGCCTTCTCGGAGAACCCGTCGGTGTGCCAGCGCGGGACCGGTGCGTGCGATGCCGACCGGGAGCGGCTGTTTGCCTTTCGGTCCCACGGGAGGACGCAGGGAGAAGCTCTCTCTAAAAGTTCGTTTGTTCTGCTGCTGGTTTTTTTTTGTTTATAGTATTAAACTGTTGATAAAGAAAAAGGTGTTTGAATGGGTACATTCTTTTAGAAGCACACAAACTTCAGCTGGAGGTTAATTCCCTTATTTGCTCGCGTTCCTCTGAAGTTTTTAAAATTTCGTGTAACGTTTCCTTTTCTTTTCTTTTGAGATGAAAACTTCAGAGCTCGCTAGTTTTCAAGCTGTTTATTCTTTTCATGTATTCCTCCTTCATATATGCCGAACTTGACAGCATTTTTTTCTTCCTTTTCCACACACCCAAAACCTAAATACAATTACAGTTTCCATTCTGTCCCCTGGAGAAACAGGTCTTTATACAACCGATGCCACAGCCTTGATGAGGAGGGTTCTCAATTAACACCATGTTTGTTTTTCAATGCAAAGCTTCTAGGGATCGGTGTGCAGTTCAGGTATGGGGGTAACCTGTGGGATGTGCAGGTCCAGAATATTTTTAAAATTTGGGGCCCGAGCCAGGGTGAGACCACGGACATTTCTTCTCTGATCTTTAGCGTGGCTTCGCGAGTCTCTTGCGTTTTCCTTCATGGTGGCTGGCCCCGAGTTTTCAATTACAAAGCGATTTCTTGTCCTTAATCCCCGTCTCATTCATTCCTGGCTCTCCTTCCAGTCAGGTCTGAATAACTCTGCGTGAGAGAGACAGTGGTTGCGCTCGGTTTCTGGAGCCAAATGGGTATTTATTAACCATCTAGTGAAATGATAAAAAGGAAGAGGCAAGAGTGAGGAATTACACGAGCGAATACTGTGGAGAAACATCTCTTCAAATATGCGAAGACTGCTCTAGAGTAAAAGGTAATAATTTTTTGCCTAGTATTGTGCTTATAGGCTTTAGGAGATCATTTCCAGCAGCTCTTTTCTGATCTGTTCCCTCTTCCAAGGCGCTGTCCCCGCAGGTGGGAGGATGGAGAGGCTGTTGGACTGTGCCTTGCCCTTGCTGCCCTCCGTGGCCATGGCTCCTCCGTGTCCTGCCGCCTTGGAGGGAGGGAGGAAGCCAAAGAGACAGAGCCTGTGGCCGGTCTGGTCTGGGCAGGCGAGCCGGAGGTGGATGGATGGGTGTTTCTCTGAGTGGAGCGCTGTGCGTGTGGTCAGTGCGATGCACGCCTTTGTGGGACCTCACGGATTCAGATCATTAGAAGGTACATCGTTAGAAGGTTCGTCTGTACTTCGCAGGTACATCAAGTGCTTGTACCTTCTGCGTCACGTTTCAGAAATGCCACTAAAGGTTCTTACGTGACGATCTAATACAGAGCGTGTTCAGAAATTGAAGACTTCTGAGGATACATCAATAGTATTTTCTTCACATATACACATTTCATCATGGATATCGGGAGCTCATCTGATTTGCTCGTGTTCAACTAATAGCTTTTTCCCCAATTTACTTCTTGACTTAAGTGAGTATTAATCATGAACTCTTTCATTAGTAACTCGTTTGATTCAGGGAAAAAGTGGAAAAGATTTGACGTATGCTGTAAAATTTGCACTTCTTCCACGGGCTTGAGGCAGGTGTTGTGCACAAGAAGTCTTTTGCGTAGCCTTGATTGTTGAGTGTGTGTGTGTGTGTGTGTTTGTGTCATCCTTGACGTGCACAGGAAGACAGAGGCAGAAACTTGTCACGTGCTGCCTTTTGGATGCTTTTGTTCCTCCCCTCGCTGAGCCGGAGAGCCCTGGTCACTTAGCGATTGCGGGTGGGGGCACTTTTAGGCTGCGCTGACACAGACAATACAGGAGTCACGCTCTCCTTTAATGTGCTCATGGGTGGTGTTATTGGAGGTGAAACAACAGGGACAACTCTGAAAAAGAATACTTGCAAGCGAAATAGGAACAGCTTTTTGGAATTAGTTGAGGAGAGGGATTGTGAAGTGGTCATGAATTCCAGTTGAATGATTTGTTGTGGTTGCCTTTTGTCTTCCCTTCACCTCTGAAATAGCCTTATTTCTGCTTGTGGTATCAAGTGATCTTATGTTGATTGTGGAGGCTTTTTTGAGCGACCTAAGGTGGGTGGTAAGGATGCTGTTAAAGTAATTTAACCTGACTCCTGAGAGAAGGGAGCAAGGCAGACAGCGGGATCGCTGGACTTGAAGAGCACAGTTTGATCTGTTCATGAACCTGCTTGGGAGAATCCCATGGAGTAGACTCCGGGAGACACGGGGGATCCAGGAGAGGTGGGGAGGTTGGGGAGACAATCTCCAGAGCAGCTTTCAAACCTCACCGGTGTGCCAGTCTGAGGCTGTCTATTGCTGGTAATAGCCTGTATGAAAAATAGGGTCATCTCATATGGCAGTCGTTGGTAAGATACAGCTGTATTTGGGAAAGATTGTGCTACGTCAGGAGAGTGCTGGCCAGGTTTATTGTAAGGCACTTAGAGAGAAAGGCATTTTATTAAATAATTTAATGGTATTTCACAAATGGAAGCAGAAGAACCAAATGTAGCAACAGATACGTGACTTCATTTTAAACTTTTTTTTTTTTTTAATTTAGAATAATAAAAATAGCTCTGGTAGTATTTCCTGACACATCACAATGGGCTTTTTTCCAGAGATAGGACATACGGTTGGACTTGATGATCTTCAAGGTCTCTTCCAACCATAATCACAGAATCATAGAACCATTATGGCTGGAAAAGACCTTTAAGATCACCAAGTCCAACCATTATCTAACTCTACTGGGCCCACTCCTAAGCCATATCCCTGAGCACCATATCTAGACGGCTTTTAAATACACCCAAGGATGGCGATTCAACCACTTCCCTGGACAGCCTCTTCCAGTCTCTGATAACTCTTTCAGTGCAGAAGTTTTTCCTGATGTCTCACCTAAACCTCCCCCGGCACAACTTGAGGCCGTTCCCTCTGGTCCTATTGCTTTTTACTTGGGGGAAGAGCCCGACCCCCCCTCGCTCCCCCCTCCTGTCAGGGAGCTGCAGAGAGCGAGAAGGTCTCCCCTCAGCCTCCTCTTCTCCAGGCTGAACACCCCCAGGGCCCTCAGCCGCTCCTCACAAGACTTATTCTCATGACCCTTCCCCAGCTCTGTTGCTTTTCTCCAGACCCTCTTCAGCACCTCAGTGTCCTTCAATGTCCTTCTAATGATTCTCTGACATTTGTGATGAGTGTTGTACACTTAAATATTGCCATGCAAATGGGTCTGTTCTCACCCTTTTGTCTTCCTGAGGACTTACTTGATTGCAAACTAAAAATTCTGTAATTCTGCCTGTGGTGGATTGAGCATCCTTTGGATTGTCTTTCTGGTACGTGGAACGTAGGAAAGGCGAAATTTCAACTTGAATGTCTCCAAGTTATCCAGAAAGTTCTGCATCGCAGGTGTTTTGCTGTATGGAAGTAGTTCATCATTAACTGTCTGCTATTTGCCAGCTCTTCCCGTGATGTTACGTGGCAGGGAGAGGCTTCTTCCCTCTGGTACCGTGTCTTTCATTTTTACAATGATTTCTGTGATTATACCATATTCTACTCACTTTGATGAAGTTCTGCCCAGAAACAGGAAAGCTGATTGTCCGTTCTGTGACAGCTGGCAGTTCACTAGTGGGAAAGCAAACCACTGGTTTTAGTTTACGCCAAAGTAGATTTTTTGATACTGTGGTTCTGCTCTTTATTGCTGTGTGGTTTTGTTGAAAATAAAATATAAATAAGCAGGAGCGTGCAACATTTTGTGGGGAAATTTTAATTAAAACACTGATGAATGTTTTTGTTTTATGGACTTAATCCTCATTCTCTTTCAGATATATAGGATGAATATATTTCCTAAATAATGTTTTTCTTCTGGTAAACGGATTTTTCCACTTGTTTTTAATGAAGCGTGACTTCACTGCTTCACGTTTTGTTTAATGGTTTGAGCGTAACATTCTTGATGTCAGTGCAGTTTTGAGGAAAGATTTTGTTGACTTAATATTGCGGAGGCAGTGGAGGGAGAACAAAGAAAGGAACATCGTTTTGGCTGCGGGAATTAACCGGCACTCTGGTGACACTGTAAAAGGAAGGTGTTTGCCGCGTGGCAGCTAATATTAGTATTAGGTGTACTAAATGAGGAGGAGGTTGGACTAGGTGACTGTTAAAGGTTCCTTCCCACCCAAACTATTCTATGACTCTAAATTGTAGGCTAGTTTAAGAAAACAGTTTCATTTCTGAAATGTTTAAAGTTTGAGGAGACCTGTATATGTGCGCTGTTGTCCCAAGGGCTGGAGGTTGGTTCTTAGGTGTAGATGTGCATCCTCTTCTCTTGTGTTCTCTGCCAGGTGTGGTTGTGGAGGTTATTGCCTGCTGCCTTCCCAAACTGCAAATCGCTGGGCTTTTACTATCCCCCGGCTCAGCAGCTTTTGGGAGAGCGTCAGTCCTGCTTCGCTGACGATGGGATGAGCCCCCTGAAGTGGCTGAGCAGTAGGTGTTTGCCAACGGGTGTAGTTGGCGCTGAGCACAGTTATGGGGTCTTCTCACACGGGGACCTTCTGGTGGAGCGGGGTCTGTGGGTAACTTGAGTGTGAAAGAGTTTGATGGGCAGGAGATGTCGGGATCGTGAGCTCTTTAGCCAGCCAGGAGGTGGGTGAGGGTGTACCTGCGCTCACGGAGACGTGGGGAAGGGACCAGGGACTTGCGGAGCATCTTCTCAGTTCCTCTTCATTTATACCTCATCAGCCCACTCTGGCTGAGATGCTGCAGGAGAACAGCAGTCAGAAACAGGTGATGAGAGTGTGAAAGACCGGGAAAGCAGTTCTGCTGGAAAACTGTGACGATGGGGCCTGTTTACCTTAAAAAGTAGTTGAATAAGAGGTGACAAGTTGAACTAGCAGAGTGTAATGAATGAGTGGTTTAGAGAAGGTTCTTGGGAGCTGTTGTTTTCCCTGTCTGTGCAATGCAAGAACAAAGGTGTTCAATGAAGCTGAAAGGTGGCAAATTAAAAAATGATAAAAGAAAATACATTTTCAAGCAATGAAAGAAGCAATGGGATTCGTTACCATCAGAAGACTGGCAAGGTCAGGAATTTATCAGGGTTCAAAAAGAGACTGGATATTTATATGATCAATAAAAATGGCCGAAGAAGTTGTCAGTGAGAGCTTGTTTTTCAGAAGTATTTATTAAATGCCATTTTTTGGACTTGGGAAGCCCAAAGTGAAGATAAAACTGGAATGGTGGTAAAGCACCCTAAACGTGTACCTGCCTGACACGGTCCTGGTACCTGGCTCTGAAGCATCCGATTTTGTTCTTCACCATGTCTGGGTCTCAAGAGGAACGGGATCTCAGGCACGGAGGGGTTAATGGAAGAACACCGCTTGTGGGATGTTCATACGGGATTTGGGATTCAAGTGCCAGCATGTGACAAACCTCCGCTCCAGAGGCTGCAATCCCGAGCGCCGATGTGGCACATTTTCTTTTTTAAATGCAGGAAACTCTTTCAGAAGTGCAGTTCACAAGGTTAAAGAGTAGCCGAGCTTCGTGGTGTTTACTTGCTGTCTGAAAGCAAACCCTGAAGATGGCTCCTGATTAAGCTAATGAGACATGTTGTGAGGGTGTTGTCTGAACTGTGCTCTGGGTTGAGAAAATAAACTGATTTTTTAAAAAAAAGCCAAGGAGGTGTTGCTTGGTGCAGTTTGTGGTTTTAACCTTTTTAGTTGGCGTAGATACTCCAAGGGTTAAAATGATCATTTGCGTTTTCAAAGGGTGCAGGTTAAAGCCACATCGCATGGGTAATGTGAAATGTGTGTTGGGTAATGTGAAATTAGTATTTTGAGCACATCCAAGTAAATCTTAGTTCAAAGTAATGGCTTATTATTGCTTTGCCCTAGATAACTTACTGGGTGGGATTAAATAAGCCATCCCTTAAGCTAGCCCAGCCTTACTGTTGGGAGCAAGGCTTGGGTGGGAAATGACCCTTTGTGGTTGTTATTATTTAAAGAAGAATATTTTTATGTATTATTTTGCTTTATAGATGGCTTATGTAGTATGGAAGTTGCACGCTTTGCCTCCTGTACTTAACAAATTGCTTTATGGGTTTTGGCCAACAAGTTGAGCATCAGTGCTGGGCAGGTACGGGATGTGGTATTGTACGTGTGGGCTCTTCGGGGTTTTTACCCTCTGTATTCTGCATCAAGGTGGATCGATGAATACTGTGGGCTTCTGGGCAGTAGTTAGGGGACAGTAATTGAAGGACGTTCCCAACAGTTGTTATAGATAAGTGAAAACATTTTAACCCAAACATGTAGTGGGCAGAAAGGCCTTTTGTAGAGATGCATTCATAGAATCATAGAATCGTTTGGGTTGGAAGGGACCTTTAAAGGTCTTCTAGGTCAGCCTCCTTGCCATGAACAGGGACATCTTCAACTCAGAGCACCGTCCAACCTGACCTTGGATGTTTCCGGGGATGGGGCATCTCCCATCTCTCAGGACAACCTGGGCCAGGGTTTCACCACCCTCAGCATACAAAGATGTCTTCCTTACACCTAGTCTAAATCTCCCCTCATGCAGTTTAAAGCCGTTACCCCTTGTCCTATCGCAACAGGCCCTGCTAAAAAGTTTGTCACCCCTATGGCTTGCAAATTTGATCAGGGACAACGTGATGATTTGCAGTGTGGGTGCTGTGGGTGTCTGTAGGCATCACCTGTGGTAAGGTGTGCATTACTCAACTTGCCGGAGACGGTCCTACTGCAGCAGATCCACGGCCAGACTTTCCAGTCTTCTCTGTGCTGTGTCCTTTTCCTAAGGATGCGTTGCGGAGCGGCGAGCACGAGGAGGTGGGTCGGCTCTGCCAACGAGAAGGCTGTAGGGGCAGCACAGGTATGCCATGGGCCCACCAGGAGATAGCTTGATGTATAATTTCTGAAACTCTTATTGAAGTCGCTGGTCTTTTATACCCTGGAGGTAGTAGAGGGAATGTTTTATGAATTAAGTAAAATATGGGAAATTATTAATATTTTGTAATAAAGCAGTCAGCTGATGTATATTCTGAAGCTTTAGCTAGAAGCCCTTTTTCTTTGCCTTTTTCAAAAAGCCACAGCTGCCGCACTTCTAGAGCTGTTGACACATCATAAGGGGACCAAGAAATTACTTCGAGTTCAATGGAATGTGCTGTGTTGAGCTGATCGGATGAACTCAGCTCTCTGATTTTGCCATCCTCAAAATCTGACGCGAGAGATTTGCCCTCCTGCCTCGGTTCTGGTTTAGCCTGAGTACCGCAGGAGCACAGCGCCGATGGTGCTGCCATTCCTTCTCCTTTATTTCTGCAGAGATAACTGCACCAGCTTAGAGCACAGTTCGGTTTACTTTTCTCCCAAGTTAATGATATTTAAGCGGTTGAAACTGCAGGAAACTGGCTGTTAAGAGATTTAGAGGCCAATATCTGGGTTACTTAGTAGGCAGGAGGAAAAAGAAGTCCAAGGGTACGGAATGAAGGTAGAGCTGAATTTTTATGTGCTGTAGACACTGGCAGAATAGAAGAATCTGGTGCACCCTCATAAAATCTGTCTTTTCAGGGCTGAATAAGCCTTTTTCTTCTTTTTTTTTCTTTTTTTTTTTTTTTAATAGATGAATAAAATATTAGTTTTCTATTACAAGTAAGTAAGGATGAATACATTTCCTTGTCAGCTGCATGCCTTCCCTCTGCCAGCCATGGTGATCTAGTGGGTAGGTTGAAGAAGATATGGTATTAATACTTTTTTTAATTTTTTTTTTTTAAAGAAATGTCTGGTTTTCAGATGTGAACGGTGCGCGCGGTGTCAGACGGCGAGCGGCCCTGTGCTGAGGCGGGTGGATAAAGCAGCTTCGTGCTTGTGCAAGATTGCCACCGCTTGAGCAGCAGGGCTGCGAGAAACGGGAGAAGAGAGGAGGGTTTTTTGAATGAAGAGGTGAGAAATACACCGAGATAGAAAAACACCAAGCTGGCGCTCGAGGTAGGCAGTGGCGAGCGTTCCAGTAGAAGGGAGTTAAATGAAGAAAAATCATAAAATTATTTCATGGCAGCGGGAGGTTAGGAGACATAACTAAACATGTTAAACTCGCTGTGAAGCAAGAGGACCCCGGGGGTATTTTAGTCAGATAATATTTAGTTTGCTGCAGTGTCAGTTGTATGATCGCTTGTCAGCTGGCATATGGACGCGCTATAAGCAAAATGAGGCTTTTAGAGACCGTGCACAATTTTCCTAAGGATAGTAAGCAGAGGATTTCTCAGAGACAGATTAAAAGAGTTACAGTGGATTTATTTGCTCTGGTCCATTGCCAGGGTATGAGGCAAGCCGAGCCCTCTGCAGAGAAGCGTTGGAGGTGAGGGACAAGAGCTAGAAAGGAAGAACTATAAATCTGGGGGACAGCTTACAGAATATATGAGATACACAGGTATTTGTAAGTGTGAATTAAAGCTGCCTGCTGAATGTTCGCCAAAAGTGCAGGGGGGTTGCAGAGTCTCTCCAAAATTTGAGAAACGAGAGCGTTGAGAACCTAAGAAACGTTAGGTTGAGAACCTAAGAAACGCTAGGTTGAGAACCTAAGAAACATTAGGTTGAGAACCTAAGAGCATCTCTTGTTCCGGCACCTAAAATTAGCCTTTGATCACCTTTCTGAGGCTCTCTGCCTGGTTGTGTCCTCTTCTCACCGCAGTTTCCCCTGGTGGCTTTCTCCAGACTTCCAACCTTGGGCGGAAAGTTGGTGTTCAACCTTAATGATGCGGTACCTTTCCTGGCAAGAAAATGGCTCTGCTATGAGAGTATCAGAAGAAATGTTGAAAACCATCAGTTGTAGAGAAATGATGGGAGAGAGAGGGATGCTTAATTCCCGGTTTGCTGTGCACTTGTAGTTACGGAGTACATCAGTCTTTCTGACCTCTCTTCCGCCTGTTCAGGTTAGACAGGGGTGGCGGTGCTTGGACTTATAAAGAGTAAATATTTTATTTTTGTGGGAGAAGCCTTGGTTGTAGAGCATCTGAAGGGCTTCTTTATAGGTTAAATCCATCTTTAGACTCCTGCGAGAGCCTTGTGTTGGCTTGAGGGGCAAAAATTCAAGCAGAGGGTCGATGTACAGAATATCACATTCGAGAAGTAAGAATATTTTCAAAAACTATTCTCTGACATTCTTCTTGTCAGTGCGAGGGTAGTGAAGTCTGCTGGATGTTTTTATTTTTATGGAGTTAACGGGCTTTTTTGTAAATGCTGTTTTAATTGAGGTCTTGAGTAGAAAGTCAATGGTGTGTATATACATACGTGTCTGCAGTCAGTTCTAATTTGCAAAGTAATGTGAAAATAGGTCAGCCACAGAGAGGAACGTTGGGAAAGGGCTGTGGCTGAGAAGGAAGCTATTTGGAGATTTGGGAATAGAAAATTTTGGTTTTTTAAAGATGATAAGTATAAAAGCTGAGGGTGGTAAGAGAAAGGGGAACCGTTTGCCCTCTGGTGATAGTAGATGCTGCTGTAGACAAGGAAGGTCCGAAATGTTTCTGGTAATTTAATTTTTGCTGGTTTTGTTTGGCGCAGAACTCTTGGGTTTTTGGTCTGTTCTGGATGACTGGATTAGCCCTTGTTAGCAGTGCCCCGAGAGGGTCGGGAGCTGAGGGGATGTAGCTCCCGTAGATGCGTTCCCGTAATAGCAAAGTCTGACCGAACGCACCTTTAGCTGCAGCTGAAGTTTCTTGCCTCTTATTGTCACTTTGTTTTGACTTTCCCCCCATGTTTTCCATAAGACAATGGGATGCGAACATAGTCGTTGAAGAGAGGAGCCTAATTCCAAAGCAAGGCTTAGCAACGGCTCATTCCCTTATCAACTCCTCCAGCCACCAGCCTGGGGCAGGACCTGTTAGTGGTCAGGAGCCCCGTGCGCCCTCCCCGGCTCGTGCTGTCCCGTGGTGCGCAGGGCAGCTGCCCGTGTCCCCGGGGGTGGGAGGGAAGAGGGACGCGCGTGTCCTGCGATGGAGGTGCCGACGGGGCTTTGGGAAGGGGCGGATGCCGCCGGCCGCGGGCGTCTGTGGGGCTGCGCGACCTGCAGGGCTCCGCGCTCTGCTTTTGTGCGTCTCATCGCCCCGATACAAATTCATTTCTCTAAATTACAGAGATGTTGTTGAATTGTAATCCTCTTTGATAAACACATCGCCGAAGTTGAGATTTATCACATTTATTGTTTGCCTTTATTCAGTAGACAAGTTACCTGTCAAAGAAGGAAATTAGACTGGTTTGATATTATTCATATTAAGGCTCAGTTGATTGTTTCTCGTCCCTAATTCTTCTCTAGCTGCTTGCAATTTGATTGTTAATGTTTTCTTCAAGTATTTTATGAGATACCAAAACGTTGAAGTGATTTATAATTGCCCGAGTCTGTATCTTCTCATCCGTCCCTCTTTTAAAAGACTGGCTCTGCTCCTCTCTCCCGTTTTCGGGGCCTCTCCTGCCATTTGCGAGTTCATCAAAGATCGTTGCTCGTGGGCCAGGAATTACTGTGACTCATTTTTGAAGTATCCTAAGGATATATTTTGTCAAAAGGTCCTGACACAGTCTAATACATTCAAGTGTTCTCCGGTTATTTCTGACTGTACTTTGGCTTATGTTCCCACACCTCAGACTGCTGATTTCCCTAACATTAAACATCTGGGCAAGCCCCAGTCACCATCTCCCTTCTTCTATGTGTGTATTTGTATAGCCTAAAGCAAGAAAGCGTAGACCTCTGTTACACAGTCATCTTTCTCTTTTATTTGTGTTTTTACAAGGAATAGTTAGCTAAATTATACCTGATTGCAAATAGCATCTGTTTGATGTTGAAGCTCCGCATTCTTTCTTCAGTCTTGAAATTTTCTCTTATTACGACTAATTTGGAGTTAGGAGTCTGGAGAGGAAGAGGAGGGGGAAATCTTGCCACTGATTTCCTATAATGAAGCAGTCTATTAACATTCTCCAAAAATTATCATTAATTAAAAAAAAAAAAGAAAGAAAGAAAAAGCTCATCTACCGCTAGGAACGGGAATATTTCTGTACCAGCAAAAAAGCACCGAGTGGGAAATATCATTATGATTCCACCGTACAAAGCGTGTCTCCTCTGCCAGGCTGTAACCCGCGCAGAAGTGAGAGAGCGAGCGAGCTGTGCGGTTGGGTTGTGGATTAATAGTTGAAGTTCATTCGTGTGGAAATAAAGCAGATTTTACTGTGACTAGAATCTGTCATTAAAAAGCCATTATCGGAAGGGACCGGCACAATTCCTGCTCTTTCATTGCTAATGACAAAACAATCTGTTCTTTAAAAAACAACAACCCTATATTTTCTTACAGAGAATGGCGCGGGAGACTTACCAGAACAGAAGCCGGGTGAAGAGAGGCAGCTGAAAGATTTATTGATCAATAAACCAGACAATTACAGCTTGTTTATAAAAGGGAAAAAAAAACCAACCCCAACCAAACCTCAGGCCTGCGAGCAACACCGAGACTCTAATAATGATAACTCTGGCATCCAGCTCCAAACGATAAAAGTCAATAGGAAGATATAGGATTTCAATAAAATTATGACACGAGATAAACTTTACCCCAGGAACAAATTTTCCCTGGGTGTGTGACTGACTTCACTTAGATTTGTAACTTTAATTTCTTTCTTATTGATTTTTCTTTTCTTCAACTAATTAGAAAGCCGGTGGTGAACTGTGTGGATGTATGTTTGAGGAGGGGCTAACGAGCTCCGACAGGAGCAGGGCCCGAGTTCCTGTGTATGTAGATAAGCTCTGATGGCTTTTTACATTATTTTCTTTTTTTATATGTATTTACTTTTCAGTTTCTTCCAGTGCACAGCGGGGAGTCCCTCTCCTACTCCTCAGCGGGCAGATACCCGACGCCACGGGCTGCCTGTGGAGCTGTGCTGTAGCGCTGCTTCAGCGCCCCGGGGGTCGGGATGAGGATGATGATGGCACTTACACGAACACTTCTCAGGTATTTCCCTAAAATTAACCCAGAAGCCCTGGAGGAGCCCAGTTACATCACTGCTGTTTCTGAAGCGCTGTGTTGGCCCTCCGGCGTGCGAATGGCGGGGAAAGCAGCTTTCCCGTGGCGTGGAGCCACTGGCGGCCAGGTGGAGCGTTGCTGTGCGCAGAGGGAAGAGAGGAGCTGGCGGGAGGGCTGGAGAGAAGCTCTGCCTTAGGGATGGCATTTTGCAGAGGTGCCATCCTTTACTTCCCGTAGCAAATTTTCGTGGGATTCGCTGGAGTTTGTGGTTAAGATTATAAAACGTGTTTTCTTTTTAGTTAGTTATGCAATAGTAGGAGGCATATTCTTTTGGTGAATTGGCTGTTGCTGGCAGAAGGAAGGGAATCTGTTCAACCTATAAAGAAATCACTGTTCTTCCTCTTTTTCAAACTTGCATCTCCTCAAACACAGCTGCAAGCTGGAGCAGCAGAGTTTGCTGTGGGGCATTAATTTCCTAGCTTTATAATGAACAGCAAACCCAATTATTCTGCTTTTAGGGCATGTTTAGAGGAAGTTCGTTTCTGTTCTGGTGCTGATTTGAAGCTGGGCGAGGTAAAGAGCACCTGGAAGTGTGCCGGTGTGAGGTCGGTGGTGAGTTAGCCGAGATGCCCTGTGCTGGGGAAAGTTTGGAAATTCCCAGAGGGATCGCTTTTTAGTAATTCTGATGAATGCTCTCCTGATAGAAAGCAGGAAAGCAGAGGGGTTGGAAGAAGGTTAGAGAGGGCATGTGGAACTGGGGGTGTTTTTGATGGGGTTTGGGGAATATCCCGTGGTGTGGGATGAGGAGATAGCACAGCAATTACTGAATTAGTATTACATTTTAGAGAATCTTTTTAGACAGAGGACTTCTCAACAAGAACTTCGGTTTCCTGCCAAACTAACAAGATCTTTAGGAGGGAGGGAAAAGCTTTCAGTAAGTGCTCTTGATGGGGAGGAATTTGAAAAATGGAGCTGGGGGCCACTTGTTGGAAGCTGAGAATTGATTTCATTACAGTATTAATACTTAGAAATAATTAAAGAGGAGAACTAAACTCCAGGATCAAGTGTTTAATTGTACCGCCCTTTATTTCAGCTTTTCAGCACCTTTTTTCGTCCCCCGATACAGCTTCTGTTGTATTTACCGTGCGTCGGGTTTTTTTCCTGAGAAGTTTACTCTTCCTTTAAGAGCAGGGCTCTGAAGGGCAAGGTCTGTAGTTGATTTTAGGGGAAAGACGGCCCAGAGGGATGTCCTGCTCCCGTGCAATTTTCCCATCCTTACATGAAAGCAGAAGTTGGTCCTCCGTGCAGCCGAACAGCTCGGGGAGCTGCTGGGCTCTTGCTGGGGATGAGTCGAATGAGCTGAAATTCAGCAGTTAATTGGAAGGCAAGTGTGATGGGAATTGCCAGGGGTCCCGGTTGCTGTTGAAAAAAAGGCGAAGGATTTTGGGACTGCCCTGCTGTAATGGAGAGACCGTGGCAGTGTTAAATTATCGCATCGATGAAAGATGCTTAGTAGAAAATTAGGATAGCGGAGCAGCTAGGAGCACAGGGAGAGAGAGAGGATGCTCTAATTGCAGGTCTAATTGCAACAACAGGCAAGGATCAACCCCGTCCCTTTGCTAAACGTTCTAGTCTGCGCTCTAGACAAGGATTCTGCAGTAAATGGGGGATGAAAGTCATCTCCTGAGCAAAGGCAGCCTGCATTATGGAGCGTGCACTGGGCAGACTGGGGGATGTGGGTCTGTGTTAAGGGGGAGGCGGAGGATGGAGCGACCCTGCCCTGCTGCCTGTCTGCCAGACGAGTTCAGGGCAAGGCAGGGCTGGGGTGCCTGGGTTTGCGGTTTCTCCTTCTGCAGTAACATGGAAGTATTTCTTTTCATGTGCCTGTCAGATGAATAATTCTTTCTAAACTATGGCAAAGCTGTTCTGTCCTTGGAAGAGTATTTCTCTTCACCCAGACCCGATCAAGGAGCTAGTAACAGCTTCTAGTACTATTTATGTTAAAACCTGGTTTTCTTTATTATTTTATTACCTGTGTTTCTTCAGCCTCAGGCTGTGTTTTGGTCTTGCGGTCCTTTACCTGCTGACCAGCCCACCCGTCTTGGCTGACCTTTCAGTCCGTGACGTGCTCTGAACACACGCTGTACCTCCGGCAGTGCCCCCTCATCTTATTTTCACACCTTGAATTTGAAAGTTCTTTCCCTTCTCCACCCATACGCTCACGATCCACGTTCAGTCTTTGACCTTCAGATTGTGAAGGAGGAGATAACCTTTGTACACCGCTCGCTCGGCTGAGTAGTGAGCGTCACCTTCACTCTCTGACATACAGCCTGTTTGTGGAAGAAGAAGAGTGTGGCCAGCGGGGGGAGGGGGGTCATCCTCCCCCTCTGCTCTGCCCTGGGGAGGTGTGCTGGAGCGCTGTGTCTGGTTCGGGGCTCCCCAGGGCAAGAAGGACAGGGAACTGCTGGAGAGGGAACAGCAGAGGGCTACGCAGATGCTCAGGGGACTGGAGCATCTTTCTTACAAGGAAAGGCTGAGGGACGAGGGGGTGTTCAGTCTGGAGAAGAGAAGACTGAGGGGGGATCTTATCAATGCTTATAAATATGTAAAGGGAGGTGCCAGGGGGATGGGAACAGTCTGTTTCCAGTGGTGCCCAGTGACAGGACAAGAGGGAACGGGCACAAACGTGACCATAGGAAGTTCCATCTCCACCTGAGGAGGGCCTTCTCTGCCGTGAGGGCGGCAGAGCAGTGGCAGAGGCTGCCCAGAGAGGTGGGGGAGTCTCCCCCTCTGGAGCCATCCCAAACCCGCCTGGACGCCGTCCTGTGCCACTGCTGGAGGTGCCCCTGCTCTGGTGGGGGGTGGGATGGGGGAGCTCCAGAGGGCCCTTCCAGCCCTCACCAGTCTGGGATTCTGGGATTCGCTGGGGGGTGAGGGGAAAGGACATTTTTCTCGTACCCTGGCAATTCCTGCTTTCCCCCAGCGAAGCATTTTGGCGTGGCCAGGCTGGCTCTGTGAGGTGCCCCGAGTTCAGCGTAGTGGCAGTGACCCGCTCTGGATGTGAACTGCACAGCTATAAAGCTGAGTGATCTTCTAATAACATTTTGAATTTTTGCGGTGGGATTCACTGGAGGGAACTGGTCTGTCCAGAGCACTCGGGCATCTCTGCAAGAGGGAGAGGTAGCGCACTCCAGCAGTGGAGGGAGGCAGCACCGTCAGGTTTCCTCAGAGTTTTTGCTCTCTGGGTTTATGCCGGGGCCTTGGCCGCTTGGGCCCTGCTCTGTAGCCTCGCACACACCAAGGTTCTTCCGTGTAGTCAAAAGATAAAACACTTTGTCGGCTCGCTAATCCCTGCATGCATATTGCGCTGGAAACGGTAATCTCCTTAAAACACACCCGACTTTTTGAAATTTTCAGCCTTTTGTCCCCATTTTTCGTCTCCGTCAGTGCCATGGAGGTGGGCGGTCGCTGCTGTCTGAAGTTGGGAACGCGGTAGGACACACTTCAACCAGGGGCCCACTCAGAAAGTTTCACCTTTAGCTTTCAGCCTGAGCTTTATACTCGGGAGTGCGAACGCTCTCGGGGAGGGGAGAGGGATCCTTCTTTTTGTCTTTCTCTGCAAACGCTTGGTTGTAATTACCAGCAAAGAGTGGAGTGAGCCAAACACATTGTCTGGGAGATATTAACCTCTGAGAAAATATTTATCATAAACACTGAGTGTTGCAGTGTTTAACGAGTGATAAGTCACATACCATTTAGAGGATATTTGCTCTCAGCCGCTTTGTTCGTTGTCAAATCTGTTTCATTTCTGTTGTGACAATTCTGTTCCTTCAGTGCTGGAACTCTTTGGCAGGAAAAACGTCAAGTACTACACTAAATATTTCCCTGAAGAAACCCATTCAGCCATGTTGAATGAGAATAATGGCTCCAAGAAGAAGGCAGACTGTTTTCAGTTGCCATCTGCTTGTTAGAGTGTATGCATGTTGCTTTCCTGCAAGGGATATGTGGTTTTATATACACAAGTAAGTCCAATTTTTCCGTTTTCAGAGCAGCAACATTTCTGTTATTAGGACTGTGTGTTCACATCTGTGGCTCGATGCCGATACGGAGACGATGAGTATATATCCATTGGGTTTCTTTGCCATATAAAAGAACGATGAGCAAAAACGTGGAATATTGTTCTGGGAAACCCTCTCCTCAGAGTGTGGTCGGGGATGTTATCCCTAACGGTGGTTTCTCTTCTTCCTGGCAGGAGCGGGACGGGATGCGGGCAATTCTGGAGTCGTACGACAGCGAGCTGACCCCTTCGGAGCACTCGCCCCAGCTGAGCCGGCGTATGCGTGAGGCCGAGGAGATGGTGCAGAAGCTGCACGCTCATAACACCGAGCTGGAGGTAATAAAGAAACATCATCCTCCAACCCCAGGGGTGAAGTAGTTGAGACCTTTAAGATTGAATTGCCTGGTGATGTGATCTGCTCGCGCAGAAAACAGATTTGCAAAATGCGGAGTAAAATTCCAGGATCAGTAAGACCCACAAGTTATTATTCTGCAGCTGAAGCTGGCAGGAGCCAAGAGTAATTGTCTGTGGGTGTGAGGAGTCTGCCTTGTACGGCAGGGCTGTACGCAGGGCTGGAGGGACAGCCGGTCCCCGCGGGGTAAAGGAGAAGTAAAGGGGCGGTGAAGTGGAGCAGGTGAGGTGTCTTCTCGGTGGTGTAGTCTGTGATTCAGTACACCGCACGTGTAGCAAGGCTCTTCTGTGCACAGGGTGAGCGTGTGTGTGTTTGTAAGAGCGTCACTCTAAGGGCTGAAGAAGTAAAGTACGTGTCAGCTGTTAATTCTTCCCTTCTTGGCACTGGGCCTGAAAACCCCAGAATACCAGTAACTCTGTTAAATGCTTTTTATTAGGTTTTCTCTAAGAAAAAACATCCTTTCCAAAGATAGAAGTATTTCTTGAAGGGATTCTCTCATTATTTTCAGTTCCTTTTTGAAAATTCGTAATCTGAAATGTGACTGTAACGAGGCAAACATTAACATGCATTTGCCAAGTAGTTCCCCTCTTCTCCGTTGTGCTTTGTCATAGCGGAATGGGCTTTACGGTCATGAGTTGAAATATTTGGAATATGTCTGTGATCTTAAAGCTTGGCATTTTTATTACATAGGCTTTCCAGTAATCCTAAGTGTGTGAGTTTTCCTTTCTTCACATCAAGTTCCACCATCATATAGATTTATAGATGTCATAATTCAAATGGGGTAAAACTTGTAGAAATTGATGCTGCTTGGTTCACGTTCAAGCCGTAGAGTGGATTGTCCCGCTGTGCACAAACCTCTTTCTTGCTTCTGGCATCCATAAAAATGCTCTTTTCTTGTGTTGGTCGGTGGGGACTTAAGTCAGGCGATACTGGCTCCAGTGGCCTTTGGCATAGTGTGGTGCAGATCACTATTATGGCATGGATCCCCTTTGTCCCTCTTTCTCTGTGAAGGTTTCGGCAAGTTGATGGAGAAGTTAGCTGGTTAACATCAGATGAAAGGGAAATTTGCCCGAATTGGGCTGTCGGAATGTTTCCCTCTGTTGTCTTTTGATCACGGTCCTGCTTACCACCGGACAGAGCGGGATTAGCCCTCGCTGACATAAAGCGATAGGTGGCTGTTTTATCCCGTTTGCTACGTTGTTTCCGACGGTGGCTCGGGGTTGTTGGTGGGAGATTTCCTGAATTGTTTCACTGAATAGGTCAAATGTGCATTGTGTCTTTGAGCAATAGCAAATTACCTTTTCTTCTTCAGGGGAAAGCATGGAAGAGTGTGGGAACCGATTGCTACACCCCTTTATTTATAGAAAACAAATTATGGGTTTGCTTTCATGGATATGGATTAAGGGCTACATGGAAAATTTCAGAAAGGAGCTGTGTTCTCTGGAGGTTTGTTTTGTGTGATGTCAACCTTTAAGCCTTTCAAAGACTTTGCTAGAAGCAGGATTCAAAGACCCGATATTCCTCTTGTAAAGTAAAAATTTACGCTTCGCTTGTTTGTGTTTGCCTTTCTGATTGCAGTAATCACTGCCGAATCTCATCCGTTTAGAAATTTTGGGGGAAAGTTTTTTGTTGTAGTGAAAATCTGAAAACTGGAGAGGGAAATTGAGGTAGAGGCAGGACTCCTGGTGTCTCGTCATCGGGAGCAGCAGCTGTAATCAACTGCCTGTAGATCAAAGAACTGGTCGATAGCAGCTATTAATAACTTCTAACATAACGCTCTGCACCCTCCCGGCTCTGCTGAGCCTCTGTACAAATTTTAGAAATGTTGACACCTGCGTGACTCATCTCACAAATAGAGGAGACGGCAGAAATGAAGCACCTTGGAGCCTCGGTCGTTTCTGAGATGTGGCAGAAACGGTCTTTGAGGTGGGGGTGTGGGGAGGGAGGGAAAAGGGGAACTTCCACCCGTTTTAAGTCGAAGTGTGGCAGAAGGGTCGGGGCATCCCCAGAACGCCTGGTGCGGACGGGCTTGGGAGGGCAGCGCGCCACCAGCTTGTGGAGCAGCAGAGAATGAGAAGAGCCCCTCTGAGAGCATCACCCACAGGGCGGCAAACCAACAAAGTTGGTTAAAGTGTGGAAAACAATTAAGATCACTGGTTAACGGAGGATACGCCACTGCAGGTAACCACAGGTCCGAGGAGTGCTCCTGGCAGCGCAGCGTACACTGGGAACGCCGGGCGGTTGTTAGGGGAACAGCCCTTGCGCGGTGCCTGTGCGCTGCTCCTCCGCTGGGAGACTGCGGGTATCGCTGTGCTCCACGAGCATCCCGGGTTTGAAAAAGCCCTTAGAGCTTCTAAAGCAAAGGCACCCTCTCGCATTATGTTTTATAGCTTCTGCCTTTCAACTTTTTTCACAAACCTTTGACTTCACACCATTTCTCTCCTCCCTGACTTGTTTTATCACAGTTTTTTTTTTCTTGATTTGCTACCAGGTACGTAATTTACCAAAATCTCTTCCTGTGCTCCCTAGTAGAGAGCCCTTTGATACTTCTTTTTTTTTTTTTTTTTCTGGCTGCCCTAATCTATCACCAGCAGCCCCGCCTCTGAACCCGCCATAGAGGGGAAACAGTGATGTTCTTAATAGTGTTTTTTTGTTACTCTAAAAATGGAGATTTTCCCTCCCATTCCAGCGGCAGCGCTGTGTGAGGCAGGGAGCTCGCTGGTGAAGATGGAGTGATAGGGATAATGTGGTAGGAAAGAGGAGGAAGCCGCGTGGAACTAGGAAGATTTTGGGCTGAGGCAACAGCTTTTAACTCATTAGGGAGATGAGTTTTCAGATAAGTCCTTTGCTGGATGTATAAATGGAGGTGGGAAGCTGTTTAAAAGAACAGAGGGAACGAGAGAGTGTAAGCCCTGGAGGGTTGCGTGGGAGTAGTTTATTAATGCGTGCTGGGAGGATGGATTTAGGTGGTACACTGAGTCCTGCCTGAGTCCCTCCTGCCCGACCCTCGCTGGGCAGGAGAGCTGCTGCCTCTGCGTCGCAGACGTCGCCGGGATGACAGGCACCTTTCCAGAAATGGGAATACAGAAGGATGCTTTCATCCCGGGTCACTTCAGACAGGCAGCGTCGCTGCGTAAGAATTAGTCCCGTCAGAGCCTGATGGGGCAGAGGGACTGGGAGACAAAGAAAGGCTGATGGGGAACTTTTTAAATCCCCTTCATTGATGACTGATGAGAAAAGCTGGATCTCCGATGCACAGCCATGCAAACACGTGGCCTGTTGTGGGACTGAAAATGATGGCTGTCTCCTCCCCAGGACTGCTTGCCCCCAGCCCGCCCCCGGCTCCCCAGTGCCCGGCTGCCTGGAGAGCTTCAGGAACGCACCTCACAGAGTACTGAGTGTAAAGCAAAGGGCAGAGGCAGAGAGAAATGCCGTCTGAAATGGTGGCTGGAAAAGCAAGCGGGCTGTGTCAGCCTATTTCACGTGGTTAATGAAGTGTCGCTCACCGTCTTTTTAAAAGTGTGTTTTGGAACTGAAGAGGGAATGAGTTTGTCCCTGGCCAGCCTGCTATAAATACTTAAAATAAACAGTCTTGGGGCTGTGTTTATATCATGGCATGATTTTTTGTTTCGATACTGGTGATATCAACAGTTTTCTTGTCAATCTTGGTTAACTTTTACTGCCTTAGCTTCCATTACTTTTGATTTCAAGGTAAATACGACAAAACAAGAAGCTTCTGTGCATGCAGCAGCTACTGTGAAAAAGCTCTGATGCGAGTTCAGTGTTTGAAAAGTTAAATCCAGCTGCACCAAAGAGAAATCATCATAAATATAACTCCATTAATAGCGATTTTATTACAACACACTTGGCTCCATATGAAACTTTAATGAAGAGAGATTTGCAAGGAAGACTCATGCTGACACCTTCAATGGTCTCCAGCATTTTTTACATTGAGAGATTTACACTGTCTGTGAGCACCATATGTACTCTAATCAGTTAATTATGAGTCTGACAGTTTCAGCACATGAAATGCCATATGTTCTGTGTTTTTGTTCCACCGCGGGCATTACTGGTGACCTCAAAACTCATTGACCAAATATTGTCACCTTATCTGCACCTGATAACTGCAGCGCATCTGCTGGCAGTGAAAATTGGGCATTGCTGATTCTTGTGATGTTAGTCACAAATCTGCTCCTTGCAAAGGGAGTTACTTAGCAGTCACCCCAGTGTTTAAAGTGCTTAAAATTTACGTGTGGATGCAATAAAATGTTTATTTGAGCAGTTAACAGTTCCTCCTTGTCTCTCACCCAGCTTCCCCCATCAGTGCTTTTCCACTTTTTTACCTTCTGGGGGTTTTTTTCTCTCTTTGATCCACACTTTATATTTATCTTGCTTTATCCCTCCTCTGCCGAATTTCCTCTCCCCCTCAAAGGTAAATTGCTTCTTTACGTAGCAGAAGGGGTTTCTGTGATGATGGGAACTTTACAGAGAAATTTCCTCCCATCTGTGCAAGGTACAGAAGAGTTGGGTTTAATTTGCAGATTCCTTCTGCCTGCTTTCTCTGCCTCTCTGCTGCCATCCAACCTTTGTGCGCTGTTTTTTCTCAGTGACAACTGTAAGAAACAGTGAGAAGATTACTCTGCTCACTTCAAATGTCCATAAGGAGCAAATCCGAGTCACTAGAGCTTTCCTGCCACTCCAGAATGGCATATATTTCACTTGCCCGGACTTCTGCTGTCATTGTAGCATCTTATCTGTGACTCATGCGGGAAAAAACAGACTCTCTCTGGAGATGATGCTAATGTGCTCCATGCATCAGCTCCCACTGATTGCTGAAGCAGTCACAGGGCTGGACATCATCTTCTGACAAAGCAAACACCTTGTCGAAATAGCATTTTGAACCTGGACGCTTTGGCATCTCTTGGCAGACGTGAGCCTTCCCGAGAACCACTGCGGTCCTTCGCGTTTCTTTTCTTTTCTGAAGGAGAACAGGTCAGGCGCCGTGTCCTCCGGCACTCCTGCAAAATGGATTATCTCCAGTTCTCTCTTCTTTCACATGTTTCATCTTCCTTCAGACCCGAGTGACCTTATGAAGTCGGGGAGCCATTAGTTTCCTCCCCTCCCTTTTCCACCTGCCAGTGGCTGTGTTTGGGGAGAGCACCTGCAAATAACCGTCATATAAATGAGGAAGTCAAGTCACGGAGGGGCTTCATGATTTGTTAAAGGTGACAGTCCCCGCTCTGTGGAAGAAGAGTGCCTCTTAAAACTGGTTGATGCTGCAGCAGTGCCTGTCTCTGCGTAGCTGAGGCTTTTTGTTTGGTCGAACTAGATTTTAAAACTCAATTACTATTAATTTTTTTGAGGTGATTCCCCATTTTGCACCTGTCCTGAAAGTTAGGAGTTGATTAAGAGAAGTCATCCATGGCGCTGCGTTATGCTGAAGAAATTCTGCACAAACCAGCATTGTTGTCACGACAGGTAGATTTTTACAGCTATTTTTAGTGTGTGGATGCTCTGACAGTTTAAGAATGGCTTTAACTCAGCAGTTCCTGGGGACCGCAAGCCTCCATCATTCTTAAGAAGTGAGAATGTCTGGGCACCAACTTGCGTAGAGTAAATTAAATCATTAACTAAGACAGTGCCTGTACCCTTAGCCTATGATGAGCTGCTTTATAGACAAGTCCCCAGAAGAATGACCAGTTGCAGAGCAACGAGCAGCTGTGAGGACCCTTTTGCCGCGCTTGGCTGCGTGTTGAAGGGTGTGGGGCAGAAGACCGTTTCCAGCTCTGCTGCCTTCTTGTGCTTCAAGTGCAGAAAGAAAAAGGGAGAACATTGTAATTTCTGTCACCTTTTGCTGAAAGTCATGCTCCTGATGTAGACGTAGTCTGTGAGACTGCCCCCAGTTCTCTTACTGACTAGATCATGTCTTGACTGTCTCTAAACTTAAAAATTTCTAGTAATGATAAATATAAATGATGACCTGTGTCATTAGTGCAGGGAGTTTAGGGTGGACTCCTGCAGCCTCCGCTGTCTGAAGGGTTTCACTCTGCAGGAAGCATACCTGGCCTCGGGGAGGCTGTGCTAATGTCACCAACCTGCTCTCCAGGTGGGAAGCTCAGGGGACATGGGAACGCTCCTGTTTGCAGCCTCGGAAGGATCTCGCTTCAGCCCCAAGGAGACTGATAGATCACAGAATCATAGAATGGTTTGGGTTGGAAGGGACATTGCAGACCATCCAGTGCCACCCCCTGCCCTGGGCAGGGACACCTCCCCCCAGCCCAGGTTGCTCCAAGCCCCGTCCAACCTGGCCTTGAACACCTCCAGGGATGGGGCAGCCACAGCTTCTCGGGGCAACCTGCCCCAGGGGCTCACCACCCGCACAGGAGAGAGTTTCTTCCTAATATCTCATCTAAATCTACCTTCTTCCAGTTTGAAGCCATTCCCCCTCGTCCTATCACTCCATGCCCTTGTCAAAAGCCCCTCTCCAGCCTTCTTGTAGGCCCCCTTCAGATGCTGGAAGCCTGCAATAAGGTCTCCCCGGAGCATTCTCTTCTCCAGGCTGAACCCCCCCAACTCTCCCAGCCTGTCCTCCCAGCAGAGGGGCTCCAGCCCTCAGAGCATCTTCGTGGCCCTCCTCTGGCCCCTTTCCAACAAATCCATGTCCTCCTTGTGTTGAGGGCTCCAGAGCTGGAGGCAGTACTCCAGGTGGGGTCTCATGAGAGTGGGGCAGAAGGGCAGAATCCCCTCCCTCGCCCTGCAACACAAAGATTGCTCCATCCCCTGCAACCTGAGCTCCCCTAAAGATGCTGTTGTGTGAACAAATGCCCCTGTAGCCCCTTCCAGTGATGTTATGAATAACCAAGCACAGACGGGGTTTGGCCTGGGGAATTGGGATTAGCTTCACATGGACATGGCCATAGGGGACAGGAGAAACAGATGAACTGGGATGAACGGATGAACAGAAGATTTAAAATTGGGTTCTTTCGTAGTGATGTTTTGGAAAGAGAAGATAACTGATGTGTAGTTATGAGTCATATTTACCACAATAGAACAGGAGAGAGCGTTTTGTATGGTGTTGAGAGCTTCAAAACGCTTTACGCTGGAGAGCTTGCCTGCCTGTGCCGTGAGATACAGACTTCGCAATTAGATGCCTTCGGGTGGAGGAGGAAGCAAGAGTGCTTTTGGAGTGGGAGCAGTGGCCCCATCCCCAGCAACTGGCAGCAGACAAAGACGTCGCATCAAAGAGCCGCTTTTGTGTAATACGGTGCATCTCACCTCCTGCTGCGAGTGCGCAGCCGTGAGAGCGGGGGGCTGAAAGCGGGACGCGTGGATCGCAGCGAGAACGTGCCTCTTCCCTCGCAGGCGGAAGGCGGAAGGAAAAGGGCAAATTAAGCATCTTTGGGGAACGGGGTTAGGAACACGTAGCTGCTCGCTTTTCAAAGGGAAGGCTTAGAGAGTGTGGGAATATGTTCTTACGTCTTATGTCGGTCTCCATCGGCCGCTGCTGCCAGCCGGGCAGCGTGGAGGGAAGGGCTGGGGGTCAGCGGGGAGGCTGCTGGGCAGGTTCCTCCAGGGCTTCCACCACTTTCCACAGTTACAGAATTGCTCTTTTTTTGGATGATTTTAGAGAAACATTCAACAAATAAGACAAACTGCATTCTGCATTTAATTCAGAGATTCAACCTCTTTGAATCTTTTTCCAAAGAAAGTACAGTGATTTTAGGTCCCACTGGTGTCATCCATGTGGTGATGGGATCCCGTTGGAGGCAACGCCGCATCCTCCGGAGTACATCCAGCCTAAAGTTGCCTGAAGTGTGCGGTATGTGTTCGCGTGGCTCACTGCCCACAAAATATTTTGGTGCCTGGCTCATTAAGGACAGGAAAATTGGCCAGTCCTGGTCAATTTGTCTCCAAACTAAGAACCAGGTTCCTTTCTGTTGGATTTCCCAGAGGTGCCCTCTGGATGGTGCATCTCAACTTTTTTGAACAATGTCAGTGATTCAGGCTTCTGTTCCTGCAAGGATGAAAGGATGGTGTTAAACATCTCCTAATTATTAGAACTACTCCTCAGGAACATTCTCGCATTGATGAAAGCTCTAACAGCTGGTGGAAACCAAGTGATTCCGGGGGAGAAAGGAAGTAAATGTCTTGTGAAAAAAAGTAAAATCTAAGATTGCATATCAGGATAATGTTGTCTATGGAAAATGCCATGGAAATTTTAGCTATTCCCTCATTCTGCGTTGTATTAATGACATTAAACAGTGCTTGTCTGGGCGTCTTAAGAGATGTTCTGAACTTGTTGAGATTTGTTGATTTTTATAATGATTGGATTTGAATTCTGTGATTTGTAGTGCTTCATTTCAGAATAATTACGTCTGCATAATTTAAGGTTTAAAGTATGTATTTGTAAGTGTTTTCATGTCATCTTTTAATTCATGATGATGCTCTCCAGTAAGAAAGAGGGATTAATATTTTTAATGATTATTTTCTATTTAAAAACACGCTGTAAAGATTCCAAAGATTTCCTGCAGGGCCTCCACGCAGGCTTGTTGCATGGTTCAACTCATTTCTGCCCACTGTGTTTCTGTGGGCTCCAGCTACAGAGTTTTATTGAAATCCTGTTGCCAAATAGTTATAAACAGCAAAAGTGCTCGGAGAAAACAACGTCAACGCAAGCGTGTTCCCATGCTCTTGTGGATCCTAACGCTCCTGCACTTTGCAGTTTGCAAGAGTGGTTAAGATCCACTTTAATGCGCTCGATACTCTGGTTATTGTGGCAATCGGAACAAGGGCAGTTGCTGTCTTGGTTTTCTTTCTGAAGCCCATTGATTCTTTCTTATTTTGGTCTTAATTACCAGTAGCAGAAGAGGTGTTTCTTTGGGGAACTAATTAGTCTAAAAACCTGCTTCAGCGTCGCGTATGAGCAGAGCAGAGTTAGTTGAACAGTGCCTAAATGCATGAGCTGATTGTAATTGTTTTATTGCAGAACGTACATCATTATTCACCCCTCACACTTCTCCACGGTTATGGGTTGCATTCGCTCCCGTACGTTCTGTCTTCCCCTGTGGGCTGGTTTGTCCGTAGGCTGCAGCATCTCCGTTTTCCCAGTTTGGTTTCGTGTTCAGGTCATGAATTGGAGTACGGCACTGTTGCAAAATCATCACTTGAACAGAATTGAAAGGAAGGCGGCCGGAGTTCTCTCTCTGTTTTTCTCTTTTTCCTTTTTCCTTAAATGTGACCAGCTAACTAATACTTGGAAAAGGCTGGGAAGGGGGTAAGTGAAGAAGCCAGCTGATAGTGATTTTCACCAAGCTGTGAATAAAACCGAAGCTGTTGATATAGATCTCCTCTGTTCAGGGGTGGTCCAGGTAAATTGTAAGGAACAGTTCTGTTTTCTCAGAGGCTTTGCAATTTATCTATTCGCTTTAATCAGTGTTAATGTCAAATGTGCTTTGATTGTGCTAAAAGCTTTTCAGCAAAACAAACTGGAAGGCCTCAGTTTTGGAAAAAGCCACAGCCTTCCTGTAATGCAAGTTGGTAACGTTTTTCTTTTGAATATTATTTATGCTGTTTAATAAACCAGGCAGTACGACTGTACAATACACGTGCCATGAATCCAACTGTGGTGACAGTAATACGGATATGAAATGCACGGCACATCGATTTGACATATTGAACTGATTTATGTCTTCAATTTGTTTAAATGGCTATAATGGCTACAGTGAGCTTCGCTTTGACAGGTGTACACTCAAATCTCAGTTCTATTCAAGGCCGCGTTAAAAACGGGACTGGTTTCTGGTTTAAAGCATTGATTTGTATCTGTTCTGTGTTCTCTTGCCTGCATTCCACACCTCAGACCCGCAAACATGACTTCCTGTAACATCAACTGTACTTCCTTTTGGGAAATTGTAAAAACAGCTCCTTTTCCTTTGGAAACCTGACTTTCTTGGAAGAGTTGCTAAACCTAAATATTTTTAGTTTTTAAAGGAACTCAAGAAGAAGCTTGAAAGGTGATATGTTACACTGTATTATTGATGTAAAAATCCCCAATGGTGTATCCGGTAGCTGTGAACGTGAGCAGAGTAATTAGTTTGTAGAGATTATTTTAAGTAGAATATCTTACATAATGGGAGAGATTTTTGAGGCTTCTTTGTGTGTAAACTGCCACTGTACATTGTTTATGGACACAAAGAAATGATGGATGTCTGTATCAGTTTTAATTCATGGGAATATCTCTTGAGAACCCACAAACGCTGAATTTTGCTTAAAGTCAGGGCTGTGCAACGCAGTTGGGAACCAGCCTAATGGTAAAGAGACCGTAACCCAATGATCTGTACTGTATTATGCACATATTATTGCTAAGCTGGTCGTTACCAAGCTTTTACTTTTGTCAATTATATTCTGACTATTCTAATTTTATTGAGAGTTCATACAGATGCAGTGTTCTTCACTTTCTAATCATCTGGTTTGTTCTTTCTTTATAAGAGGTCATTTCTTTAGTGGAAGATGCAGCTTTAGGATGTATCAGCTTCCTGACCTCATTTCCTAGAATCATAGGTTGGAAGAAACCTTTAAGATCATTGAGTCTAACTGTTAAACCAGCCCTGCCAAACCCACCACTAACCCACGTCCCTCAGCACCACGTCTGCCCCTCTGTTATCCACCTCCAGGGATGGCGACTCCACCACGTCCCTGGGCAGCCTGTGCCAGTGCTTGACAACCCTTTCGGGGAAGAAATTTTCCCTAATATCCACTCTAAACCACCCCTGGTGCAACTTGAGGCCGTTCCCTCTTGTCCCATCGCCTGTTCCTTTGGAGAAGAGCCCGACCCCCCCTTACTCCCCCCTCCTGTCAGGGAGCTGTAGAGAGCGAGAAGGTCTCCCCTCAGCTCCTCTTCTCCAGGCTGAACACCCCCAGGGCCCTCAGCCGCTCCTCACCAGACGTGTGCTCCAGACCCCTCACAGCTCCATTGCCCTTCTCTGGACACGCTCCACCTCCTCAACGTCTGTCTTGTCGTGAGGGGCCCAAAACTGAACACAGCACTCGAGGTGGGGCCTCACCAGTGCCGAGTACAGTGGGACCATCACCTCCCCAGTCCTGCTGGCCACACTATTCCTGATGCAGGCCAGGATGCTGTTGGCCTTCTTGGCCAGTATTTCTCAAATATTCAAATAAAATGTGTGCTCCATTGACCTCTGCAGATCTAGTTACACCTCACAAAATAAGGTTGCTGGTTTCTGAAGCATTCTGTGACCTTTTGTATGAAGAAAGGTCTTGCAGACGGCTAGGAGTGATGTCTGCACGACTGTGGTGACTCTCTAGGTGGGAACATTCAAGCAGTGGCTAAACCGCGTCCCCTCGTTATTTCTGGGCCATGCGTGTGAGTATGAAAGGACAAGACCACGCGCTTGTGGAGTGCTGCAAGGAGACCCCCTGTGCAGAGCACCGTGGCTGGAGGAACCGCAGGCTCTGCCACTGCCGATCTAACGAGGTGGTGATTGCTCTGCCTCTGCCATTTGCGCGAAGATCATCTGAGTGTGCTTAATTGTAGCTCAGCTGCAGCACGGCAGCACGCAGAGCTGTTGAAAGGGAGAAGTTGTTAGCAATACGCACGGTGTACATTTAAAGCAGAGCTGCTCACTGGGCTTGGCAGAGGCTGCCTGGGGCCTGCGGTGAGCGCAGAACCACCCGTGCAGGTGTATGTCATTCCCGTGGGTGTTTACAGCAATGCAAAAAACATGATTAGTCTTCAGTTCTTTCAACACACATGAAACCAAACATATCCAAACTTGAAAGTGTCAGTTAATTTTTTTTACTTATTCCTACCAAAAAGCACAGTGTATATCATAGAATCATAGAATGGTTTGGGTTGGAAAGGCCCTTGAAGACCATCCAGTGCCACCCCCTGCCCTGGGCAGGGCCACCTCCCCCCAGCCCAGGTTGCTCCAAGCCCCGTCCAACCTGGCCTTGAACACCTCCAGGGATGGGGCAGCCACAGCTTCTCGGGGCAACCTGCCCCAGGGGCTCACCACCCGCACAGGAGAGAATTTCTTCCTAATATCTCATCTAAACCTCCCCTCTTGCAGTTTGAAGCCATTATCCTTCGTTCCATCTCTACATGCCCTTGTAAAAAGTCCCTGTCCAGCCTTCTTGTAGACCCCCTTCACATACTGGAAGGCCGCAATAAGGTCTCCCCGGAGCCTTCTCTTCTCCAGGCTGAACCCCCCCAACTCTCCCAGCCTCTCCTCCCAGCAGAGATGCTCCAGCCCTTGGATCATCTTCGTGGCCCTCCTCTGGCCCCACTCCAACAGGTCCATGTCTTCGTGTTGAGGGCTCCAGAGCTGGACACAATATTCCATGTGAGGTCTCACAGAGAGGAGTAGAGGGTCAGAATCCCCTCCCTCGCCCTGCTGTATACATCTGCATACGTACATACGTGTTCCTAGTGCGTGCTCAGGAAAGCGTATCTACGGAACTCTGTATGACTGACTCTATGGCCTAAAAAGCACATGGCATCCCAGGCCAGTTCTACAGGATGTTTTTGCTTTGCTGTTTTTGTACGTTTATGAAGACAGTAGCTGAGACTATCACAGCTCTATAGAGAAATGGCATTTATCTTCACAGTGCGGCATGACCTTATTGTTCACAAGTGGTGTTTCCTCTCCAGATAACGAGCACCTTTTTATTTAGGCCCATTCGTTGTATCTGATTTCTACAGCCCATCAACTCTTTGCACATTACTGTAATTATTCCGGATATTAGTTTCTGTTGCGTTCCACTTGCTCTTCGGATAAAGCTCTTGTTTCTGAACAGCAGAAGGGATTGAGAGAGGGAAAAGGTCACACTCGAGTCTTCATGAACATCTGGGAGCTGCTGCATGGCACAAATATGGCCATTTCTACAGCAAATGTACATTTTATATATCCCTCCTATATGGCCTCCTCCACAAAGAGTGAGTCACGAGCCATTTCGGCGTGTGTCAGCCTAGGATGGAGAAGCAAGCTGGTGTTGCCCTGAGGTCAGCCATATTTAGGCAGAGGTGGCTCCTGGTAGCTGTTTATCTGCTTGGTTAGGAAAAAAGAAAATTTAAGCATGAACAGAAGGTTAAAAAAAAATATTAAAAAGTGCTCACAGTTCTTACTTGCAAATCTTTACAGAAGGGAGCTATCTGTCGTGCTCCATGTTGCCTTACCCCGGCTCTGTCACTGGGTTTAATTTTGCCCGCAGTGTGAGCCGTGTGTGTGCTCACCATGTCCCTTGTGGTGCCCGTCCACCGGCGAGCCTGCACGCGCCTCCGAGATAGACCTCCCGGCACCACAGCGTCCGTCCCACGCTGTGCGGTGGAGGAGCAGTTCTTTACCTCTCGTACCTTTGTGGCGGGAGCTAACAACTCAGATTATCTTGGCATATGTTCCCACTTCTTTCCTTTCCATGCCAAATGGAACATCTTTTATGTTTCTACAGCGTGGCTTTGCTCGACAGGTATTCAGGTGCCAGAAAACTCAAAGGTTTCTAATGGGACCGTCAAGCTGTTTCACCTTTTGCCTTGTCAGTCTGCGTTTGCCAGAGCGAGAAGCGATTGTGAGTTCCTGCATTGCTTTCCTGAAATGAGTTGCTGTTTGCTTCACTCCGAGAAGATAAACACTCGCATCTCAGAAATATCATCCCGTCTGGCGTCTTTGTTGGCAGCCTCAGCGGAAGGGCTGAGGAACGAATGGACTGTGCCGAAGAGAAAATTGTGGCGCTCTCTCTGGAGTTTGTCCTTTCAGTCCAAAATTGAGAAGCGCTGATGGGGCGATGTAAGGAAACACGCGCTTCTGTTCCTTCTGCTCTGTCTGTTTTATGGATAAACAAAGGACTTCAGCCCCAGATTGATTCATCCAGCACTTCGCCTCCACAGTAACTCTCCTGCAAGTTTTACAATGAAAATTAAACGCAGAATACATATCACACCTGTGCTGCGCAAGGAGGGTTTGTTTACTTCTTCTGTTCCTGTCGCTGCCGTTGGGGTTATTTTTGGCCCTTGCATACCCTTTCCAAACTTTTTTTTAAGTAAGGGAAGATATTAACTGATGGAGTTTGAAAATTGAGATTACAGCCCGTTTTGATAGCCTTCTCCTCCTCCCTAGAGGAGGAAATAATTTAACTTTGGGAAAGCTGTAAATCTGTGCAGAGCTGGGATGGGATAAGCCTCCATCCCCCCAGAGGAGCAGGTTCTGAGGAGGTCCTGGGCTGCTCGCTGGCAAACTCCACGGGCTCGGGACAAGACCTGCCATGGAGTTGCAAGGAACTACTTTGCAGGAGTAGTGAAGGACCTTAAAGTTAGTCAGACCCCTTGGAAAGAGAAACCAGAAGGTTTTCTGCTCCTTGGGTTCTGTGAGAGCCTCCTTCAGGCATGAAAGAAGGAGCATAGGATTCAGAGGAGTAATTAAAAAGGATAATTAAGTTGGCTGCTTTGATGAAAGCTGGAAAGCTGGAGACCGGGGCTGTTGTGGGCAGCCAGACTAGCTGTGGGAGAGAGGAGGAGAGTGAGCAGACACATTGGAACAAGAGCTGTGCAATAAAAACTCCAGTTACTTTGAGAAATGGTTATAAAATGGAGTTTATTAGAAAATTTTCTGCAAATGCTTTCCAGAAACTAAATCCTCTCTGGCAATGACTCAGATTCCCCCAGCTCTGTTGTTCATTGACACGAGTATTTTCCCTTCTCTTATCATGTGGATGGCTGCTTAACTTTCAGAGTTTTGAGCCCACTCCTATTTTGGATGACTCTTACCACACGACGGCTGCACGAACACTTCCAGTGCTTTACTTTAATGACTGCACTTAATCGTATGTTGAATCCAATATGTAGAAAAGACTGGAAATTGATCCCAGATGGCCCACAAGAGCTTGAGTTTTCAGACACGACTTTTATGGTAACATTAAAGCCTTCTTCGAGTTGTGGGGACGTGGGGCTCTTCAGGGCCTCCTCAGTCTGAAGTCACAAGCACGATTTCCCTGTGTACTCGTGGTTGAAATAGCGGCTTCGCTTTGCCTGCAGAAAGCAGTTCCCTCGGAACGTCGAGCCTGAGCGCTGTGTGTGAACGGACTGTCCCGCAGGCGGCAGCGCGGTTGGGTGTCGTGTTTGGCATGTGGCAGATGCTGCCTCTGTCACCTCTTGTCTCTCTGTCCCGGCTCACCTCGAGCATGGCACGGTTACTGACTGGTGCTCTGACATAGCTGTGTGCCTTCTCCCGCCCCCCGTCCTTCAGTCCTCTGGAAAACTAGAGGCAAAACTGTATTTTTGTACTTTGCACATTTGAAAGTCTTCATGTCTCTCTATCCCTCCTTCCCCTACCCCATCATTTATATTTTTACCATGTTTCTTCTACCTTGTTAGCCACCTCCTTCCCGACAAACTAGTAAGCAATAACAAGAGAAAACAAACAAAAAATCTTGCTGTTCCCTTCAAGCGCTTGCTTTGCGTTTGTTGCCTATTTATAGATTATTCATTTAGGCTACGGTGGCAGTCAATTAGAAATGTGGTGAATCCTCCTTTCAAGAGTGTGCCAAGAGGGGATCTTTTTAGTTTGTTTGCTTCTTTGTGATTTTTGCTGGAGCCTCTACAGTGTGCTTAAATTCCATCGGGATTTGTTTATTTTGAATACATTCTCAAATAAAAATAGAAGAGTTTTGCTCCTCTTCAAGGAAGTTAGAGGAGCATGACCATGGTGCACAGGGGTGTTTGATTTTATTTGAGGGTGGTAAAAATGTATTTTCCACAATTTTTTGCTTCCGCTTGTCATCTTGGAGGGTTTTTTGCTTTTTCAACTTAAGGACTGTCTTTGGATAGAGGTACTGTCAACCCCTCTTTTTCCCCCCCTGCAACTTAAGGCAAATTCTGGCTCTAAATCCTATTCTGTTTGGAGTAGAAAAGTGGTATTTAATTGTAAATTGCAACTGCCTCTGTGGCATTGCAAAGGACACGTGGTCTTTGTGCTTTGGCTTCTCCTTTTGTCGAGCAGCGTCGGTGCTAATCATCTTCAGTGCGTCGTGGGGCGCGGGAGAGGCGCAGGAACTTTATTGTGGCGTATCCCAGACAGTGGGGCAGGAGTTTGGGGAGAGACACAAGTGCCTCACAGGTGAGATGTTGCATGAGACCTACATTAATACACTCGGCTGGACTTTTTGCTGGCTCCGTGGGACATGCTGAGATGTGGAGCGCTGCCAGGGCTTTTGAAGCAAAGCTTGACTGCACGGAGGCTGGAAACCACTGATTTACTCAATACCTGGAAATGTAAGTGCTAGCGTTCTCCTTCAAGGGTAGGTTGTGGGTAGGTATGTGTTGGGAAAAGATACTTTGCAATTTTTTTTTAATGCCGTGTATTATTGGTAAGGACTAAAGTTGTTTTGGCTTTTCCAAAACAGATTTAGAAAGCAAATACTGTTTTAAACTGGGTCTCTGCAGAGCCTCTGTAAAATGGTTTTAGCAGCCAGTAACTGTACTAGTTTGGGGTTGTTGTTTCCCTTTTTTTGTTCCTCCTTACTGCTCTTGGAGTAGTAGTGCTTCTCGTCCCGTGGTAGCCTGGCAGGACAAGCAGGACCAGGCAGAGCCATGACGGGGGCTGACCCAGAGAACAGGTATGACATTCCTCGGCCTCAAGTGTGAATATATCCTCTGCGTCAAAGAGGAGAGTCTCTCTGTGAAACTTGCCTTGTTCACAGTGCTGTGCAGATAATACAAGAAAATGAAGGTACGGGGTGAAGGAGGACAGTTACCCTGTTTGTATTTTCATCTCACCTCCCGCGGTAGGACTTGATTCTTTGCTCTGGGCCCTCCTACGTCAGTGGCGTTTAGAGCAGCCGTCGGGGCAGAGCGGCTGCGCTGAGCACACTGTGACATTTGGAAATCCCTGTCTGGAAGGGGAATTGAGCAATGGGCTTCTGCTAATTATAATAGCTATGTTTAAAATGTAATGTTTGCTTTCTTGAGCAAAATCCGACTACACACCCAGACTAGAGCCTGGAATTACTCCGGCAGCACAGGAGACGGGTCCTCAGCAAACGCGTTCCCAGGGCGGAAGCAAGGGCAATACAGGCATTGCTTTGGCAGAGCAAACATTGCACAATCTTGTCCGGGAGGTGAACGTTGTTACCTAGCAACTTCCAAGAGTGTTTGAAATTTGTTGGAAACCCTCTGAGGCTTAGGCACTTTACCCACTGTTCTGCTGGATGCCAAAAAGACGCTGGCTATAATTTCGCAAGCCAAGAGTGGTGATGGCTTAAACCCCTCCTCGACCTTTAGTTGAGCTAGGGCAACCTGTGCAGTTGTACAGAGAACCAGGACAAGAAACCAAACTAGGTTAAAATTAACACAGAAGAAAAAGTTTGATTTAAACATGGATCTTCTCTTCCCCGATGGCGTTTGCCGGCTGACTCACAACGGTTGCGCTGGGAAGCGTGCCGACCCCCCTGAGGGCTCCTGTTGGGAGTGTGGTTTGGGGACAGCAGTGAGATCTAGTTAGGGACAGGGCTCACAGCACACACATCTCATTAAAGACATCTTCTCTGAACCATCACCACGCATCACCTGCTGCCAAACAGCCTTGGGCAGCTGAGAGGAAGGTACTGCCATGGAGCACACGGGGTGCTGAGGTCAGCATGAGTTGTTCAGTAGCCTTCTTTTAATAGTTAGAAAGGTTAATCAAAGCAACTGTGATATTAGGAGACTTGTATAAAAAGAAAACTGCGGCTGTGATGCTGCTTAGCTTCCAATATTCTTTGTCTCATCCAGCTACAGATCTTCTGGCTGGGATCTAATCCATGCACAAAACCCTCTTCTCCACCATCGCTTCCACTGGGGCAGAGGCTTTCCATCCATCCATCCATCCATCCATCCATCCATCCATCCATCCATCCATCCATCTTGTTTTTGTCTGAATTCCTATTCAGATTCTAACTCCCCTGAAAAGTTTCTTTTAACTCACAACCAAGTATTAGTGATTCTCTCCAAAGATACTGGCCATCCCCTCGTGTCTTCAGAAGCATCGCCGCCCTTAGGCTATGGGGGTGTAGAGACCTCTCCTTCCTGCAAGCAAGAATATTTTCCAGGTATTCAGCTGTCAGCCTACTGAAAAGAAAATGTTGCTTTATGGTTGGTAGACTGACGATGGCTCTTTATACCCTTAAATTAAAAGTGACACACTCACATAAATCATTATAACAGTAGTGTATGCAAACACAGTGCCTGGATCCAGAGTAGTTAGGAGATGACAGTGAATTGGGGTGAATACCCTTATTCTTGACTTTGAGAAGTGCGGTGACAATGAATCATTCTTCGTGATGAGATGCAGCAGTGCTGACTCATCGGGCTGAAATTAGAAGGGCTTTTTTAGGTAGAGAAGTAATTCCACCATTTTTTTTCTGATGAATGGATAAGAGTGAACATTTTTGTTGGCTGATTTACAGACTTCATCAGCTGAACATCGTTTCGTTCCCTCTAGCTATCAAACCTAGTTGGAGGCAACTGGCAGGGGGAGAACCTTGATCCAGGGAGGTGGTACTGGAAAAGGTGTGCAGGAAGGAGTGGCAGAAAAGTTCACATTTTGGTAGGGTTGCTGGGTGTCATATCGCCACCGCTTTCAGTGTTTGAGATTCCCTTTTTCTGGGTTTGGTGAGTGCTAATGTTTGTTTTCATCAAGACAGGGATTTTGGAACCTGAACTCATTCTGCTGATAATCTAAAGGAGACCTAAAAAAAAGATTAAACATTTTTTTGCCAGAAAATTAATCAAATGCACAAACATTTGCTCCCCTTCTTCCTCAACCAACTCTGTTACTACATCTGTGAGCAAGGGATTCCATTCCCATTAGCTATTGTGTCTTCTGCTTGTAGCCTCTGGCACTGCTTCCCAGTTCAAGAAGGGTTAATACAGTCTGAAGAAAACATTGTGCTTTCCAGATCCCAGAATCACTTATAATACCAGATTTCAGATCACTTAAATAGCGATGAATAACCAGATTCCCAGAGACCCTACCTTCGTTTCAGCATCTGGTACTGGTACCCCTTCATTTCGGCTTTAGAGATTTGATCACAGCACGGTAAAATTAATTCTCTTTAGTGTCTTCCAAATGATTTGTATTCCTTTCCCTTTTTGCTATTTCCCTGTGGAATGAGCTGATACTCCTAAGGTTTTTTAGCTGCACTAATATATTAATAATCTGTTTTACTCCTGGTGAGAGATTTGTGGTCATCCCTCACTAGACAGATTTTATGCCAGGTTATCTTTCTGCGGTTGGGTTAAAATTTTGCTGGGGGAGCAGCAAAAGAGAAGGGACTCCCTGCTACGACTGCACGCTCAGCTGCTTTTCCGAGGTAGGAATATTTCTGAGCCCTCAAAAGAGAATATTAGTGGCAGAGGCTTTTCTGATGGGTGTTCCAGGGATGGGGAATGACTCCTTTGGAGAGTCCATCAGCATCCGGCGGTCAGTCGTGTGTGTCCGGGAGATGCTGTACTGCCCGACTGCATAATGCTGGAAGCAGTGGGCTTGGCAGGGTTTCATCAGTCAGGCTGCCCTTTGCTGTTGAGGAAGCAGCTGCAAACTCACATTTTTTTTTTTCTTTGGCAATGTATTCTCTCCCCAGGGGCTGCAGCACCATTTGATTAGGATGGAGGGAAGGAGACCTGTCGCAAAAGTGTATTATTCCCAGTAGAGACGTGCTAATCTTTTGGTCTCTGTGCTCTGTCCTAGCAAGGTGTTGAACGAAAGCATCAAGGAAAAACAGGAGGAGAGAGGAGTGGCTCAGCTGTTGCCCCTCAACCTCGGCTGCAGCTCCGACAGTAAAACAACAAGAGCTTACTCTTGTTTTGAGATGTTTTTGCAAATCTGATGCTTTTTTTGTCACATGAGAAACCTGGTAACACCCGAGGCCCTTACTTTCCCACCTACCCGCACCTACCTGCTTTCTCTGTCAGTGTTTCAGCATGGCATCGGGCTCTCCGTTCTCCAGGGACTCATCCTTTCCTGAATAAAACGCTCTGCATTTTTCCATCTCCCAATTTGCTTTGGTACCGCGTTCCTTACCCGCCAGCATCTGCCTGGGAGATTATGCGAACAGTGTTGATGGAATAGATTTTGAGAAGTTCAGAATCTTTCTCCAAGTTTTACACTTTATTGCAGTTGTGAAGGTCACCTTTGCTTTGAGGATCAGGGAGATTAGGTTACCGCCACCTCTCAACGTGGAGGTGCTCGAGTTCTGCACTTATTATGGTGTTTAATCCTTTTACTGCCCGAGCGGCGTGGCCCATCCGGCGCGTTTTGTGTCAATAGTGGCACCTTGTGCTCAGAAATTACCTTCGGTCAAAGATTTTTGGATGGTTTTACAGAGCGGGTATTATCTTTACGTTAAAGACAGAGGGAAAAAAGGAGTTTCCGAGTTCAGTACTTTGCCCCGGGTCTCTCAGGAGTCGTTAGGCAGAGTGGGAGCAGAAGCCAGGTCTGCTGCAGAACAGGCAGCTTATTTTAAGCTAGGTCAAGTGAATTGCCAGCAATAAGGATGTGGGCAATTTCTGCTTGAAATCGTATCTTCCTTGCATCAGTTGTTCCACAGTGGCTTTGTTTACCCCCCTTTCTCATAGCATAAGCAGCGAGAATTTGGGGTGATTTCATTATAATAAGCATACTGCTGAGAATTCTTGGTGTTATTAAGTGACTGTGTCTCTTAAAAGAGAAGAAGAGAGATTGGTCCGTCCTTGAGACTTAAAAGCAAGAGAAAGGTTTTGGTTATTATCTCCTTGTCCAGTAAATCTTGATAGCGTGTTGACAGGATCTCCTATCTTGCAGATGTTTTCCCTGTATCTTCAGTAATTATAACTCTGACTTCAGCAATTTTTCAATTTGCAGTATCATTTTTCTGTTTAGCACCCAAGAACCTTTGCTTTTATTCAGCCTTCATTTTGGTAACCAGCTGCTTTTTGTCTCTCACTTGGGGGCGGCATTCCCCTGCTGCACATCACATCCAGGAGAAAACTGGTTCTCAAAGCAGCAGCAGCTTTTGCTTTTTGGATAAAAAACACCCTTCGCTCCTCTGCCCAGAGCAGTAGCCTTCCATCCCTGGGTGCTGCGGTGTGCCGTGGTGCCCGGGAGCGTGCGGCCCTGGAGATGCGGGGACACCTTGCTTACAGGCATTCTGGTTTCCCGTCTTTTGTGTCCTTGCTTGGGGTAAAATGAAGAAGGACTAAATTACATGGAAAACCATGTAAGCTGTGGCCTGAGACACGTGCTCTTCATTGAGCTGTAAGTCTATCCACATAGTATAAATTATGTCCGTAGGGAATGGTCTCCACTTTGCCTATTGCAGCTTTTCTGCGAGTCAGAGTCAGCGTCGCTTCCCTCTGTAGAAATTTCTGAAACTCATTCAAGAGCTGTTGAGGAATTTTTCCCTTCACCTTTGCATCAGAGCGAGCCCCCTGCCACCTCCAATCCAGCTCCTGTAAGATTACATGGTGGTTTTGATGCTTTTGAGACAACACCAGAGTTTATTTGTAGCTGTTACTTCCCACTTTTTAAAGGAGATGCATTTGATTTTATAACCGGGAGAACTTTCTTGAGAACAGCAAAATTGAATCTGTAAAGCAGCAAGGAAATTATTTACCAATGTCTGATACTCAACTGTCCTCCTGATTGTGATCTCAACTGATGCGCTTTTGTGAAAGATCAGGAATTTCATCTACAAAGCATGAAAATATTTTAAATTAGAAATGACCATTTAACCCAGTGTGATTTTGTAGTGCACTTCAGAGATGTGAAAACTCTACTGTACTGCTACCAATCTGCAGTAATGGGGTGCTAATGGATTGAAGGCGGAAGGTATTGGCTGGCATAGTATAAATGGATATATAACTTTAAAGGATAAACAGGCAAATGCATGCATTAACTGGTGGAAGTTGAATCCCATGGGTGAGATTTCAGATTGAGCACTAATGAAAATTTCATTTTAGCTCTCACAATATTTTAATATGCAGGATCACAGTATGCAAATAAACTGAAGTCTGACTGCAAGTGGCTGAGTTGCTTCTGCCTCCGTCTCCGCCAGCCCCACAAGTAAGCTGTCTGTGGCGTTTGTGAAATCAAAGTTTTCCTCCTGTTTTAACTACAAGCCAGAATCTTATGAAAATACCTTTGTGAGAGAATTAGGGATTGCAACCTTCATTTCCAAGTATTCTCATGATATTTCTCTGTTGCTCCATGTAACTCATCAGCGTGGTGCACAGAGCTATATGTTTTTAAATTTATGATGGAATTGTGTTACAATCAGTGCTTTCCTTCTCAGAATTGTCCTGGGAGTGCAGCCATGTTTTGGGTTTCCTTCTGTATTTCAGCTGCAGCTTTGATGCACCATATTTTCTGTGCATCTCCTGAATGTGATAGAAAGAGGCGATGTGCTTTTTTTTTTTTCCCCTTCTTCCCCAGCTTATGGCATCAGATAAGATATGCTGCCTTGGACTGTGTTATAGGTCACATCACGCTTTAGCCGCACATTAAGGCCATCTGTTTGAGCCGAGGAGCTTCATCTTATATCTTCTTTTGTCAGTGATTAGTTAAATAAGTTACTGGGAAATTACCCGGGGAATGGGGGGCAGCCAGCACCAGGAAACTGAAATGATTTGGCATGTTGGAACATATCAGATTGCGTATTTCTGTGACTGGAAGCCGATACAGCCTTGTAAATTTAAATTGTGTATTAACTTTCTCAAAGAGGAGAGGCAAAAATTTATCTTAGAAGTTAATTAATCTGAAATAGCTATTAATTAACATTATACCTAAATTTGCCAGTCATCACACTTGACTTGAATTTGCATACAACTGTTGCATCTAAAATACTGCTAAGGGTGTCCTGGGCTGCGGCGTGCTGTAAAAATGCCGTGTTTTGGAGCTGTGTTACAGCTCTGCCGGGCTGAACCTCCCCCTGTCCCCCCCGCCGGAGTGCTGCCCCTCCAACAAGGGACCTTCTGGGGACACGCAGGGGGGATTACAGATGGGAAAGCACAACCCTGGAAAAGGCAGCTATGTGTGTTCCCAGGTATTTCACCCTGATGAGGAAGGATAAAAATGCCTCTTTTTAATTTGAGGTAGTGAATGTGCTGCTTGTTTCTCTCCCTTGTAAAGTACCTACATTTTATTAATGCGACTGTTAAGATAATCATGTTTTTTGATGAAAGCATAAGACTAAAATGATGTTTCCAAATGAAGGTTGTTTTGATTTATTCCCAGTATGCAGCACGCATAATTTTGCTTCCCTAACTCTTTGAAGCAAGCTTTAATTTTATGGCTTTGGCTGGTGCTACTACTGTGCTGTGCCGTACCTATGAGCTATTTAATGTGCAACATCGAGGAGTAAATTAATGCAGGTCCACAAAGAGAGCGCTTCGATTTGCTAATTGCTTGTAGAGCGGAGGGTATTGTTGTGTAGAGAAAGACTGTTCATTAGAGATTGAGTAGCTAATTTTTTCCTACGAGCGAGTCTCACATTTGAGCTGCTTGCCTGGCAGTCGGGGCAGTCGGCTCACGTGCGGCCCCCGGAGAAGAGCGCGGGGCTGTTGATGCGATCGGCGTTAACACCTGCGTTGTAACCACCAGATCGCTTGAGTTTCCTTCGTTAAGCCCTCCCGGACTGGCCTCCTCCAGCACTGTCAGGGCAGGCGGATGTTTGGAAGGTATAGAAGCCGAATTATTGATGCAGGGAAGCAAGCTAAACAATTCAGAAATGTCTCCTTGGGAGCCGAATCGGCTCCTCTCCTTGGAAACCGTTCCCGCTCCTCTTTCAGCCCTGAGCTGCTGTATCCCGGCGAGGCCGGAGCACGGGTTATCTCTCCTTTCCTGCCACTTGCTTTGAGGGCGACAGGAGCATTGACAGTAGATTAGACTGTGTTGTCATGTAAGATGAATGTTCTGAATTGACAACCCCTTTTTTTTTTGGAGGCTTAAAGTAATTGACTGAATACTTGAGAAGATTTTTTTCCCTGATTTTCTTTTACCTGGTTGTGCTGCCTTCAGTGGGCAAATTGGACTTTACATGTATTTGTATATCTGATTCTTAATATCTGTTTGCTTATCAGATTTCTTAATGCTTGAGCTCAGTGATCCGTGGGAATTTAACATGTGTATTAAGTAATGACAATTTCCTTGGAGCTTTAAGTTAACTTTTATGCATGGTCTGAAAATTCAACACGCGAATCTATCCTACCAAGAGGTTCCCAAGATACCAAAGGTGAATGTGAGGAGTTGAAAAGCCCGTGAAACAAAGCTGAGCTACGTAAAGATGGGGCATAGGCAGGTGGGGAGGGACTCTTTAAAGATATACTCTTGGCCCCTCTGGTCTGCTCTGGGGAGACCCCCCTGCAGTGCTGCCTCCAGCTCGGGGGGTCCCACCAGCAGAAGGACACGGAGCTGTGGGAGCGGGGCCAGAGGAGGCCCCGGAGATGCTGGGAGGGCTGGAGCCCCTCTGCTGGGAGGACAGGCTGGGAGAGTTGGGGGGTTCAGCCTGGAGAAGAGAAGGCGAAAAAGGGGAGACCTCAGAGCCCCTTCCAGTGCCTAAAGGGGCTCCAGGAGAGCTGGGGAGGGACTTTTGACAAGGGCATGGGGTGATAGGATGAAGGGGAATGGCTTCAAACTGGAAGAGGGGAGATTTAGATGAGATATTAGGAAGAAATTCTTCCCTGTGCGGGTGGTGAGCCCCTGGGGCAGGTTGCCCCGAGAAGCTGTGGCTGCCCCATCCCTGGAGGTGTTCAAGGCCAGGTTGGACGGGGCTTGGAGCAACCTGGGCTGGTGGGAGGTGTCCCTGCCCAGGGCAGGGGGTGGCACTGGATGATCTTCAATGTCCCTTCCAACCCAAACCCTTCTGTGATTCTGTGACATTGCTTTACCCTGTGCAAAACCCTGAGGTGGGACTGGCAAACTGCTCCAGCATCTCCCATGGCTGCTGGCACAGGGGCCACAGGCCGGGGCACACCGTCTCCTTCCTGGCCCCCGAAATGGCTGAGGGTCATGCCCGTGCTTTTATTGGCTACAAGTGGCCAGAGATGACTGAACCGAGAAAACCAGCAGTTCATTCCTGAAAAGGTAAATTCCAAGAAACGACATAACAGTGCTTCTGTCAGGCCTTCCCCGGTGAAGGCCCGAGGTGGGGCTGGCGCGGGGGCTCAGCGCCGGCCCGGGGCCCTCTGCAGCTCTGTCCCTCCATGGCCGTGGTGGCTGCCAGCTCCTCCCCAGCACTCTGATTAAGTGAGACGTGGGGATAAGTTCAGGGCCTAATTTCTTCTTCATAATTAAAAATGCGTGCATCTGTCATGCTGCTGGTGATTAGGTTGTATTTTCTTGTGGCCTAGGAGGAATATGGCAGTGAATCACTTCGCAAGCAGCTGTCCTCTAACAGCTGAGCTAGGTTCAATATTTGATTTAAGCTAATAAAAAGTCTGGGGTAGGGCTAATGTTTACAAACTGGATGTGATAAAGGATTCAGATCATCTGTTTCACAGCCAGGAGACAGCAGGCGCAGGGGACCCCGGGGGGAGTTCGGGCTCTGCCCCATGCTGGGTTGGGAGTGGGCAGCCGGAGCGTCCCGGCTCGGGGCGGCCAGTGCATCCGACAGGATCAGCTGCACTGGAAAAGCCTCCTTGTTTCCAGCTGTAACGGCTCCGAAAGCATTAAATATGTCCCTTTTGCTCTTCTGCGAGAGTTCTAGTCAAACCATACGTTTAAAAATCTTTTAATCTTCATAAATCATTTCTTCCAGCAATCTAGTAAGTTTAGTTGCTGTTCTCTGAATTCCCGCTAGTTAACTACTCTTACCCTTTGAAATGTAACTGCCGAGAAATAAATGCAATGAAGAAAACCTGTTTTGTGATTTAATTCTTATCTGATTGCTTCTCCAAATCATATTGATCTGCCGTTATCACGCTGCTGTGTTGGACTTGCTGTCCAGGTTTGCCTCTAGGTCTCTGCTGGCATAGCGGCTTGAGAGGTTTGTATTTGGCTATTTTCCCCAAGACATATTATATATAAGGTAAATTATGGAATAATTCCTGCTTGTGTTTCTGATTTCTCCCATCCCTTTGTATTATTTCTCTGCTGTCTAAACATTTTTGCAGCTTCTTCCTAAAATAAAATATGTCAGGGTCTTTTCTATCCTTTCTTTCTGAATTTTATCAAGGTCTTGTACTTCAAAATGCTCTTATACCATCTAGTGAAACAAGTTCCTATGGTGCTGTTCTCTTGATATTGTAAAGGGAAATATTTCCACGGTGAAGGTGACCAAGGCTTGGCACAGGTTGCTCAGAGAGGTTTTGGAGGTTCTCAGAACCCAGCTGACCAAGAGCTCTGAGCAGGGGGTCAAACTGGCCTCTTCCAGTCTGAATCACTCCGTGGTTCTGTAGAAGCTGTAATAATAGGAGGCTGAACAGAGAAACGACCCTCAAATTCAGGAGTGGTAGCTACTGTAAGCAAATAAGTAATTCTTAATGGCTGTTCACATCTAGTTTAGAAGAGGGAAGAATTTCTCATCTAAACGTCATACACATCTTCACATAGATGAGGGCTATTAAATATACAGAAAAATTGGGCGTGTTGATCAAAAATACTCAGTTTTGGGGTGTTTTGCAAAGGCTATGCTAGCATATCTCATAAATAACATCTCTGAGGGGGATGTTTGCTATTTCTTCTCCATGTGACTCTCCTCTGGCTCCAGCCTGCTGGTGTGATTCTACCTGATTCAATAGTAGTGGGGGGAAAAAAGTCTTTCCCAGATCTCTGCAAATTTATAGTTTCCTGATGCTTCAGCGTCAAACTTGGTGATAATTTCATTTTTTCTTCTCACTTGCTTGTACACGCACTCCGCGTTTGGTGGGACTGGCATCTCCCGCAGTGTTTAATGAACGTGTTTCATTTCCCTGTGCCAGGTCCCAGGCTTGTATTAAAAAACCCTTTTCATCTTATTTGAGTGTCTGTTCCTTAAATAATGTCACATCATCCCAGGCCCTGCACAGCAAGATTCTGTAACTTTTTCAGTTTCCACTGAGCTCTGGGGCCTGGGAAGTCTTGAACTGTTTGGTTGGTTGTTTGCAAAATTGAACTTCTGCTGTGCTGAACCCTAAGATTGTAATTTTTTTGTTTGCTTGCATTTTGGTGCAGTTAGCCTTCAGAGCTTAATGTTTTCCTTTTCTTTGTAATAAACTGCTTGCTATTTGTCTCTGGTTTGGATGTTGTACTCAGAAGACCCATTTCATGTGTGGCGAGAGATTGTTAGAGGGGCTCTGGAGGGTTTTAATGAATATCTGCTTGAAATTACGTGAATTGGTTTGTAGGAAAGTTTGGTTTTTTTTTTTTCCCAGTTCTTGTCTTGTTTGTTTGCATTCTTTAAATTAGGTTCCCTGTCATCCGTTGTGACTATTTTTGGGGCTTTCTGCTCACCAAAGAAAAGCTGATTGCAGGCTAGCAAAGTGTTGTGAAATAAAAGATGTGGGAAGTAATAACACTCAAGTAGTGTACGTGGCTTCTCTTACCTCCAAAATACCCATTTCATTTAAAACTCTTTTTCATAAACAAAACCCTGTGAAAGCTCCTTTGAGTCAGATTCCCCTTTCTCCCCAAATTATACAGGGATAACAAGATACTTCCACTCTGGTTTGAGATTCTTTAAATTTCAAATTTCCTCTTAAAAAAGAAAAAAACCCATTGCATCGGGACCTTTTCTCACAGAAACTCAGTAGGGTGAAGTTCCAGAAGAGGATTTGCTCCGTATTCTACCGCAACAGTTTTGAAGGCTTCCAAAACCAACCCTGTACCCCAGAACTTCAACAGAACATTTTCCATGAAGTTTCCTTCACACACAAAGACACCTTTTGGGAGCTGTGGAGCGAGCCTCTTCCTTCTCTGAAGTTAGGCATGGCAGAATTGGGTGGGTGTTAAACCACTCTTTATGCACCTTCCAAAGACATGGAGAGGAGGTGTGGTTCTCTGACTGGACCACAGGACGGAAATTTGGGATAGCTAATCCAGTGGATTTCCTCTCTGCAAGAAACCTGTTTGTTCTTGTGTACGTAGGCTGCAGGCTCTTTGGGACAGCAGTGTCTCGTGGAATGGGACACTGATAGGACATAATGAGACCCAACGCTTATAATTCCTTTGCAAGGCTGTGAAAGTCATCTTGCCCTTGGTGGCTTTTTTGGTTGGGAGGGAAGAACGTAGCCTTATTAAACCTCAAAAAATACACCCTAGACTTCATTTTCTATTTTTTTTTTGTCTTGTAGGCTCAGCTGGCTCAAGTTCTGGAAGAAGTGGGAAATCATAAGCAAAGAGCAGAGATGGTAAGTGTTCATCTTCTGGGGTTTTTTAAATTGTTTCACAGTAACATATGCAAAGCTTCGTTCATTTAAACAATGGATCAGTGCCAAATATTCAAAAATGAATAGCAAACAAGCATTGTAAAAGTTTGTATTGCTACTGCTAGTCTTGGCACTCTCTGTCTCCGTACTCACCTGGAACAAGCGTTGGATGAGATCTGCTGGTCTCTCTTCTTTTTTTTTTGTGTGGCAATTTGCTTTCTCTTTGTTAGCAGTTCTAGATCAGAAGCAAGCATTTAATTTCATACTGAATTAACTCCTTTCTTTGGGGGCCTTTGATTCAGTCTCAAGTGTGCAAAGGACAAGCAGATGAGATGCGACAGAATTACCACAAACTAGTTTTTTATTATATCTGTTAATTTTCTGCTGCGTTTGTCTATTTTATTGGCAGTTCCCTCAAGGACCAAAAATAATAGAGGCCACAAAACCAGGCAGTAGGGAGGTTTATGTGCAGTTTCATGACTCTTGTATACGATTCTTCATACCCGGGAATAAAAGAGGTGTCAGCACTAAGCTGTTTCGTGAACCAATGTTTTTGCTAATGGGTGAGTTGGGGGAAACTTTTTCTAGTCACAAGAAAAAACCTGAGCAGTATCCAAAACACTCATTCTGGAGATGTGTTTTACACTGGATTAATTTTATTACTAATGAGAAGATGGGCACTCATCACTGGTTGGTAAGTAGGTGCTAAACAGACCTCTGCTCTAACACCCAAGTCACGAACTGCAGTGCCAACACTCGTCGTCTTAGACTTCTGCTCAACTCTGCCGGGGCGCTGAAGGGCAGCGCTGGTGTGCCCCCGCTGTACTATTAATAGGTTGCCATACATCTGCTAGTTTCTGGTTTTTTTTTAATTTGTGCTCCTTGCTGTTTCAGCATCAGATTTTCTGTAATGAGAGTGTTAATTGATTCCAATTCTGGGGTGGTCTTAACATTGTGGGCAAACATTTCTGTATGCTCAGCCGCTTTCTCTGGTGACACAGGCCAGAACTGATATTTCCAAAGAAAACGGAATTAATCCTATTCACCATCTGATCTTATTACATGCTGCCTTGTTATAGTTTTAAATTCTATACAATCAATTTTGCATTGTGCTCGGTGGACGTGTCAGAGGATAAATTTGCTGTTATGTTTTAAATGTTCTGATGTGTGGATTTTTTAAGCATTTCAAAGTTTTTCTTGGCTCGTTAAGCCTGGGGTTTGAGTTATTTGTTTGCCTTCAAAAGTCTGTTGTACTAAAACAGGCTAGGAAAGAGCTGGAGAAACTGGAACTTCCAGCGTTAAAGCATTAATTGGCATTGTGCATCATCCATCAGCAGAGGATAAAGCAGCAGTTGGTGTTCAGTGCCTATTCCCAAGGGTTACTCGGTGGAAAACTGCAGGTCTTGTGATCTTCCAGTAAAGCTTACATCAATCTCACATGAGCAGGCTGTATTCTGTCGTGTGTTAGATGACGGGTTGCAGATTGTGAAGTGTGGGTTTTATTCAGCATTCTGAATTTTGTTCAGTAAATACAAGAAAACTGCTTCAGAGGAAGAGAGATTGTTTTTCCTCTTTTTCCTTTCTGAGGAGAAACGTGACAGTACTGTTCCTGCTTTTCACCGGTGGTAGACGGTCCCCAGGTGAAATATCCCCGGTAGGGAACGATGCGTCACTTCTTGTCTTCTACAATGCTAGGGGTGGCAGCGGTCTGTCCCCTTTGGATGGGGCTCTTCCATTAGCTGCCTGCCCGAGGGCTGCAGCACTTGTACCATCAGCCCCGCTCTCCTCCCTGCCATCCACAACAAAATCTAATTTATGTGTTTTTTTCCCCCCTTCTCCAGATCAGTGTCTCACCTGGATGGCCTTATTTTCAGACTCCTTTAAAACTGACACTTCAGCAATTGTTTGCTGATTTGGATTCCTGGCATCTCACCTACCTTTTCATCCCTCTCCCCTTTTTTCACCCGTGATCCACTGCTTGTTAGTTTGCTGTGAAGCCTCCGCGGCTGGGGGGACGCGGAAGGGCTCGTCCTGCTCTGGGTGCTGACAGATGTGGATATTGCTTTTCATCAGCCATTCTGCAAACCGGCTTATGGCCCTAAGCGAAATGGAATAAAGACCTGTCAGGTGCTATCATACAGTCTGATGGGTCTTCTGGGATAAACCTCTGCAGAGGTGACATCTCTGCCGCCACCCTGAAGAGTGCTAATGGCTTCGCCACCCTCCCCAGAGCACTGGGAATGAAGCGCCGTGCTCTGGGGCTGGTGAACCAGCTGATTGGATCTCACTGATGAGTTTGATGGGGTTTCTTACATGCGGTGGGGAGCATCTTAGATGCCCTGGTAAATAACTCATTCTTTACATAGCAATATTTAGAAGTAAAATACTTGTGGGATAAATCTGATAGGATCGTGGCCTCAATAAGGCAGGATCTGCCTGCTCTGTGTCCTTGGGAGGGGAGGGCCCTGGTTCGGGGGAATTGTGTCCATGGGAAAAAACGCAATGAAGGATGGTGTTTGCTAGAGGGGACGCTGTGCTGGGCCAGGGCACAGGGTCTTGCTGGAGGAAAGTGGGAGAATACATGAAAGCTGCCGCTGAGTGCTCCAGCACGTGATTTCAGTGCTTGTCAGCTGAAGTGAGTTTACTACTGGAAGAACAAAAAAAAAAAAAAGAAAAGAAATTTAAACATCTTCAGCTAATTGCAGTTGACAAGACAAAGGCAATTTGACTTTCCAGTATTAATTAGCAAACCCATACTAATTAGCTTGTATAAGC
>NW_009646541.1:362940-374821 GCF_000708025.1 Charadrius vociferus
TGCAATTAATATTGCAACTGAAGCCGTCTCTGGGCTGTGCCGCTGTATCATTAACATACTTTGCCCTAATTAGACACGGCCAGTAGTGGCTGGAGAAATGAGTTTGTGATTACAACCATAAAAAATCCTCTAATATTTCATATCCTTCAGGGAATGTGAACCTAGAATTTATTTTCTGATTTAAGAAAAATTACCCTTATCACTGTGCTGTGTAATTATAACAATGAAACTTTGATTTTTCTCTGCCTCTAACCCTTCACTTATTTATTTTTCTTTATTCAGTTTGATGGTGTTCCTATTGTAAGGGAACAGGGCTTGCCCAGTCTTCTGGGAGGTGGTACATAACAGAGTCGCCAGCCCGGCAGGGCTCACGTGACTTAATTGTCCCACAGATGTGTGGGTTTTCTGTTTCTTTTATTTGCTGAAAGAATGTTTTTTGTTGTGATTTTTTTTTTTTTTTAGTGCCTAAGCACACTTCTGTCCTGCAGTTTTTGTGTATGTATGTGTGCTTTTCCGGCAATTTTATCAGCACTGGAAGTTTTCTTTATTGAGGCTAGTGCTCAAATATCTTTATCTGCAGGATGTGCCAGGAGATTGCTCGTAGAGTTTGCACTTATGGCTCCCTCTTTTGTGGTCCCAGGGTCTTACTTCTTATGGTATGTTAGTTTAATGCTCTGCTGGCATAGAGCTGAGACCTAGCTTCACTCGCACCAAAATATTATTTGTAGAAAATGCTTTCCTGTTTGTTATATTATTTTTCTTTCTCTCCCTGGGGGAGGGAAGCAGAAGATGTGTTAGTTTTTCTAATTTCCATTTGCCTTTTTCATCTCCCTTTATAGAGAGGAGGAAATTGTTTGGCTCAAGCTTGCCATCCCAGCAACGGCTGTGATCCCAGATCTCCCACTTTCTTTCAGTCTGGTTCTGTAGCGGGGGGCATTCATGTCAAGATTTTTTTTTTCCTCCATCATTAATCCCTGAGGGAAGTCAGCTTGGTATTAAAGAAGTATCCCCTGTATTTTCATTGCCCTGAGGTGCTCTGGCTGTCTTTTGGCTTTCATCTTCAGAAGACAGCTTGGTCCATGTGGGCTCTGAAATCTGTAGACTGTTCATTGCAACAAATTATATTTCACCCTCTAGCAGTTTAGAAAGGATGGATAGAAGAATCAGAAGAATTGCGTAGCGGGGTGGGAGGTAAAGAAGATTTGGAGTCCAAGAATGTGGTGGTCACAAAATGAATGGCATAAATTGAGTGTCCTTACAGAAGAAATAAAGTCACCTTAAAATGAAAATAATGAATTCCCCTCGCCTTGAGTAAAAGTGTTGGTTACCCCTCTGCAAAGAACAGGAGACCTTTATTTAGGACCTTTTATTAAGCGGGTCAGGAATAGTTAAGGAGCCAAATCATGTGTTCAATCTGATGAAACCATAATGTTTAGGATTAACTTAAATGTCAGTGACTACCTATGCTGATGGTTATCAGGAGAGGTAATGAAGACAGAAAGGAGAACACATGAAAGAAATCAACTCAGAGAACACCGTGCGTAATGTAGTTGGGAACGAGCTGTTGACTGAAGGCAGCGTGGAAACATCGCAAAGGGTCTGGGAAAATCACAACAGGCAGCAACACATAAACAAGGGACCCACACAGTTCATAACCCGTTTGCGTTACTCCTGAAAGACTTTACTTTCTCATGGTTACATCAGACGTCCAGACTTTTTAGAACTCAAACTGTTGATACTTAAGAGAAATAGTTCGCAAGGATAAAAATTCTGTTACATTTTACTTTACAGATGATAATAATGATAATATGAAAGAAGTGAACTTCAGTATAGAAAGACCTGTCCTGGATAACTTGCCAGTATAGCTCATTTAATTCTTGTTTAAGACTTATTAAACATAAAGCAAGAAATACAACAGACCAGGCATAAGAACAGAGGTGGTGTTTGTTAGTGGAGATGTACATTCTCTGTATTGTCTACAAGGGTTGGCAATTAAATGTAGGATCAAACTACTGAACCACGGTAGTTATAAATAAAAATGAAACTTTGCTGGAAGATAGATAGAACCAACAGGTTGGGAGGGGAAGGGAGACAACCGACCAGTGCGGGAAGGTTCCCTCTATTGAGGTTCCATTTTATCATTTCCGAACTGATTTAGCAAGACAACGGCAAATGTCCTTACCATTTGATGGATTTTATCCTAACGCCTTTTGTGAGATGAGCAAACCCAAGGCAGATGAGTAGGGCGGCATTCAGCTGAGCAGCAGCATGAGCACAGCAATAGTTTTAGTAAGGCAATTTTAGGGAAATCTCCAGTTCTCAAATCAGGTTGAAAAACATGAATCTGGTTATAAAGAGACAGCAAAAAAAAGCTGATCCAAAATGAAATGATGTAGTAACAGAAAGCTGGAAGAGGACTCCTAGATCATAAAGTCCAGTCCTTTGGTAAGAGATGCAATTGCAGCATATACCTTAGTTCATAAATTTATCAACCTTGTCTTGAAACTGCTTAGGTTGTTTGTCCCATTACTATCACTCAAAGACTGCTCTGATAGCTGAAATCTCCCTCATTCCAACTGAAAATGTATGTGCAGTTAATAGCCATTTTTTCTTGTGCTAATGTTCTCCTTAAACTACAGTGACTGTTCTTCCTCCCTCATATTTATGCTGTGACATATTTATAGAGAACAATTGTTCTCTCCCAGTATTTCATTTGTCTAGGTTAAACAAATCAAGCTCCCTCACTCTTCTCTTAAAACAGGCTCTTCAGTCTCCTCGTGAATCCTGCAGTGTTCTTTAAATCTCTTCCCCTATTTCCATGTCTCCTTTGAGGATGAGCAGCAGAGTGGTCACATCATTCCAGCTGATGTTTCAGCAGTAGCTTCGACAGAAGCGTTCTCTACATCTAGTGCAGGCAGGTACCTCGCTGTCCTGGAAATGGCTCAGCTCTTCTGAATTCAGAATCACGTTTCCCGTTTCAACTGCCGCATGGCACTGACGTTCATCCTGGGGATCGATTAATCCACCCAGCTCTTTGTCCCCTTCTCTAGATTCTGACTGACGAAGACTCGGTTTGTAGCAGAGGTTCTAGCTGTTGTGTGTCTTGCACTATTACATTTCAATTCTGCTGCTGTTCCTTCAGTTTTCAGCTAGCTTCTGTCTCATCTATTTATGCTCCTCTATGATAAAGCCTCCCTGCTTTGTGCTATCAGTAATTGTGTTTGTGTGTTTATATTTTTTGACCCAAGATCTTCAGTGAATTGTGTTTGTTTTAAATATGTTTTGATGATCAATGTCTGAGACATCTTTTTCTCTGCCAGGTAGTTTTATTTCAGCAGAGTCTTTTGTTGCTTCTTTGGTCTGTATACCCTTCCCAGTGTTTGTATTATTCTTCGCTTCATCGCATGGTCCTGTTAATTTAGAAATGTGATTTGTTGGAATGAGTCAGGGGGGACTGTGCAGGAGTCATTGGTGCGCTGTTTTAACTTTTCTCCCTGTGTTTTTACTGTAGAGCTTTAGTTCTCCAGGTAGAGTAAACCCCAGAACAGAGGGATGGCAGCACTCAGTTATTTTTCTCTGCTCCTTTTCCTAGCTGAGAGCACTCCCTCAGCGCTTGTTGTAAACAGGTACATTAAAATTAGTCCTTGCTCTTCCCCACGGTGTAGGAATATAGTGAGCTCAGAGGACCAGAGACAGGATTTGGGGTTTTGTTGTTTTTCTGGTTTGGGTTTTTTTTTTTTAGCTCTTAGCATAGGGAATGATGAACGGCTTCAGTTGGTTGGGTTGCATCTGCTGCATGTTCCTTCTTGGAAAATTCACATTCAACACAAAACTGTGGCAACATCGGAAGCACCTCTTGCATGTGACTGTGGGCAAAGCAGAGAGGGTGGCAGAAGCTTTGGGATCGGGGTAGATGAGTGCTGACTGCCTGTAGACTGGAGAGGAGATCAGTACATTACACTTCTGCATGTTAATATCTCAATGCTATTTTAATTGGGTTAGGAGAAGAGACTTAGTGAGTCAGTTCTTGTGGTTTATCTCTGGTTTAAAAATCTAGCCAGGCACATGGGATCAAATAGTACATTCCCTTCAAATTAAAAAGAAATAAATGGTCTGTTTAAAAGTCCCATTACACAAATGAACTTGCTGTTGGATCCATTAACGTGAAAGTTTTATGGAACTCTGCAGCACCGTTTAGTTTCAACAGGACTGTTTTCCTTTTCTCATCGAAGGCAATAACTGCTGACATGGGGTTAGGACTTTCACAAGGAAGAAACGTAGCTGCCAAAGGTGAAGAGCTGCCTTACTTCTGCTCCTGCCTTTGGGCTCCCTGTGGGACAGGTCCTGCTGGATTATGGGGAAAATCAGAGAATCATAGAATGGTTTAGGTTGGGAGGGACCTTAAAGATCATCCAGTTCCACCCCCTGCCCTGGGCAGGGACACCTCCCACCAGCCCAGGTTGCTCCAAGCCCCGTCCAGCCTGGCCTTGAACACCTCCAGGGATGGGGCCTGGAATGGTCTGGCCCCAGGCTCAGATGGAACGCACGGATAATGATCTAATTCTCAGCCCATCATTTGGAGAGGCCTCCGTGCTACAGGTGTACCTGTAAAACCTGAGCGGTACTGACAAACACAATGGGTTGCTTTTTGGTACAAAGGATGATGGTGAGCGCTCTGCTTTTCACCTCGGAAACAGGCTGAGGGTTGATAATGTGCTCTCACCTTTGCATTGCAGGATTAAAACTGGAACAAGGGCTCGGAGGGGAGAAAGGAATAGGGCTTTTATCCCTTCAGTTGTTGAGCAGAGGAGAAAGGTGGATCGTTTTCCTGTGCAGAGGACACTGTGGTGCTGTGATTAGAGCGGTCCTGTTGTCAGTGTTGCTGTTGTCACTGCAGAATCTGAGCTATACTGAGTTACTTGGTAAAATAAAATGAGCGGGACAGAGATATTATCAGAGGCCCTATTATAGTAGCCCCAGCCTTGAGGTAGAAAAGGCGTAATTAATAGGCATGCAAGTATTGTGCTTTTCCAGGCTACATCCACGCTCACAGAGTCTGTAAGAAGTTTATGGGCTACCTCAGCCTCGCGTGGTTCGACTTGGCTGAAGTAAAATTTCCCAGAGGGTGCAGGGGCTCTCTGCGAAGTTCAGCACTTTCAGAGGTAGGGGAAAATGGGGTGAGAGGTCCTGGATACCTTTAGGGTTCAGCAATTTCTGCTCCTTTCTTCTGCCTTGCCTAAAAGGCAACTTGGAGAAGCTGTAGAAGGAATATGTGCTTCCAGTGCACTCCCAGAGAGGGGAAGGAAGATTTGGTTAGGAGTCATGTTAGGGTGGGACAAAGGCATCATTAATCTCCAACTTGCTTGTAACAAGGGTGGAGACCAGTTTCCTCCTGCTTTCACAGTCCTGGGAAGTGGTACTGGCATCAGAAGAGGACCGTCCTGAGAGATCTGATCCGAGAAACGCGATTGTGGAGGCGCGGTTTATCCTGAGCGTGAGGGAGGATGTGAAGATCTGTAGCTATGGGATCTGGGGCGGCGTTGAGGGCATGTTCAGTGGATGTGCCTGCAGATCAAAGGTTGCGGGATACTTTTCTTCTTGCCCAGGGCTGGCTTTGTGTGTACAAAAAGGGAGATAAAGGCTTAAAAACCATGTGGTTTCGAGACTGTCTTAGTCCTTGCACTGACAGCCTAATCAGCTCGCTATGTTATTTGTTTTGCTTTTGATCTTTTTGTGTCTCGGTGCCCTTAGAAGAGCTTGTTCCCAGTGTTTTCTGCCTTTGGCTGTTAGATACTGGGGGTGGGTAGTCGCGGTGGCAGGCTGGGGTCTCTCTGAGCCGCTCTGTCAGGGCAGCAGAGTCCTCCAGCAGGAGCTGTAAAACCGAATTTATCCACAGAGACAAGAAGATCATAGAGCAGAATTTTTCCTATGACCTCTTCCTAAATAATGAATGGCAGTGCCCTGCCTCTTTGGAATCGCTTAATTGAGGCTGACAACTCTTTGTTGTATTACAGGATCTAGCTTGTCAGGAGAATTTTAACTTATTTATGAATATTTCATTAACCTCTAAAGACTGGCTGTATAAAATGGAGCTCCTGCCAGGCCCTGTCCTGTTGATGCTGTATTCAGTGCTAATGTCATCCACCGCACAAGGCAGCAAGAACATGTTCACCAAAGGTTAAAATGCCAGGTTTCTGCTTTGGCACCAAAACTGAACATACGGTATTTGAGAGGGAATTGCTTTTTTGCTTTTCGTTCTGTGCTTGCTCGCTGGCAACTGCAGGGGACCGCAGGCACAATCTCGAGAGGCCGCGATGGGCAGAGCAGTCCTGGCCAGGGCTCTGCAACCTTTGTTTTTTGGCACGAGGAGAGAGATTTCCCACTTCTCATGCAGTAAAAGCCCACTGCTTGTTGTCACAGGAGGGCATCAGGGTGGGTCGTTTAGCTAGAAAACCTTAAACCTGCTCTTCTTAGCCTGTTCTTTGGGGAGGGGTTTGGGGAACGAGACTCCTTCAAGCATCTGCCGCTTTCTTGAAGGCATCTGGGAGGCTCTGTCGAGAGCTGCTGCTTTCCCGTAGCTGGATCCCTTTCCCCATCCTCCTATTTCCCAGCTCTGGGAGTTCAGAAAGCACCTTGAGCATGAAGCTCTGCTGGCCCTCGCTCACCCTCCTCCCTCTCTCTGCCGAGACGTGCCAGAAAACAGTGCTCCCAGCTGTAACGAACTGCAAAATTGGGCCGGAGATGCAGCGGGAGCGAGAGAGCTGTTCTTAAAAGCATGTTGAAGTACAGGCTGTGGGTTGTTCCGTGTGAGTCGGAGCAAGAGGATTAAGTTCAATTTTCAAGTCTAGCACTCAGCGAAGGCTCCTTTGCTCTCTTACAGTATTAAGCTGAGATTGATTCCACTGTATTTATGTTAGGAGACGAAGGAACAAAAATGGATGTTAGATTCCTCTTTCCGTTACCCTTTGATCTTCTTCCTAGGTGGTCGGTGAAATGCAGAGATTCTTCTCTGAGTGTTTATTATGTGATGATTTTTCAACAGGAAAACTGATGGGGGTGCGAGAGGTGGGATTACAAGCTACCATTTAATGAGAATTTGTTGACTGAATGCTCTAGAAACTCCTCGAGGGCATATTTTCAGGAAACAAACCGTATTCAAACTTTGTATGGAGGGCGTATGACATCTCTGCAGATTTATTTCTTGCTTTGCCTCTGAATTACAGCTGCTAGAAGACTTGCTTCTAGCAAAAGTGCCTACTCCTGCGTGACAGAAGGGACCTGCGTGATGCTCGTCTTGAGAGCAGACAACTCCATTGCGGCACTGTCGCGGCCACACCGGGTGGGGTGGTGGCACATTCAGTCCGACACCTCGACAGGTTCCCTAAAGAGACTGTTATTCCCTGTTTTGCTGTTCTAACCAAGAGCGATGGGTGGGAGGTGTCAGCCGTTTAAGGCTAATTACTCTGGGGTTTCCTTCTCTCGGTGGACACCAGCTGTTTCGCTCTCCCTGGTGGGAGGAGCTTTCGGTAGTAATTAAAAGAAACAGTCATCCACTTGCTGGTGGAAGTGGTGGAGAGAGGCTGATAACAGCAGAGAGGCTCTGAGCTGAATGAACGTGGAAATTGGGTGATCCTTCTTCAGAAGGAGCTGATCGAGCAAGGAGAGGGGTTTTGGACGTGGAGCTGTCAGGGATTTTAGCTGTCGCGTGGTGGTGGTGAGGTCCCAGCGGCGCCTGGGAGCGTGGACTGGACAGGGCTGCAGCAGGGTGGAGAGGAAGAGATCCCTCGTCTGCTCCTTCCTCTGGAAGCGAGAGTTGAAATATGTAATTACACTCAAATAAACTCATGGGTTTGAATTAACATCTGCAGTTCCCTTGCTCGGTGGGTCTCTTGCACAGGGTATTTGCTCGTTTTCCCCTCAAACTTAACAGTTTTGGGTTTTTTGAGCTGTGAGCCAGCTTCCGTCCTGCTGAGATGTCCAGTAGTGCTTCTTTCCAAACTGTCACATCTTGCACCCACCCCAGAGTATAGGAAAGAAATAAATACAGCCTAAAGTGAGGAACAACGCTCAAGAAGGCAAAACGGTCAAAACCACCCTAAGTCGGTACCCCCGTGATGACTGGTGTTGTGCGTTACTTGCTGTTGACGTGGGCTCCGTGCTGGCGACCAGTGCGGCTGCCTTCAGACGTGCTGGGGCATCAGCAGAGCATCTGTCCTTCAAAGAGAAGGACGGGCTCCTTCCAGAGCCGGTGTATGGTTTTGTATATACCATTTGTGGGAAAAAGGGTGAAATGGGTCAGCTGGAACGTTCAGGCTGTTCAAAGCTGCAGGTTCTTGCCCAGCCCTCTGTACCCCCAGTTGAGACACCAAGTCCTCATCCTTAGTGTGTTGCTGCACAATGACAATGTCAGTACTGTCACCTTATTCCCTATTCAAGTAACAGCACTATTTGCTGTAGATTGAAAAGCAAGAGAGAAAAATAAATATTTTCCTGACTTTTTTTTTTTTTCTCTTAAGTATTCCAGACAGGAGTATGTGAAACACATCATCTGAATACGGGTTAAGCACTCCCAATTAGACATTATTGCTCATCACCAACAATCTGGCGTTGCGTGGAGCAGCGGCGGGTGTGGGGCTCTGCGGTTCTGCTGGGGCGGGATGCGGAGAGGAGCAAAGGGCGGTGGGCGAGCGGGGAGGGACGGCGCCTGGCAGCCCTGGGGGGGAGAGGGGACTGAAGCAGGGCCCGGGGGCCGAGTCCCGGGGCAGAGGTGGGTGGTAGGTGTTTTGGGGAAGACGGTGGGGCGTGAGTGTCTGAGGTCATTGGATGGGCTGCGCAGGAGGAGTCGGGGGTTTGGAGGGGGTGATGTGGTGCTGTTCCCTCCTCCACGCGCTTGCAGCTGCGCACGCGGCTCAGGCTCGCGGTTGATGCTGCTCGTACAGGAGCGTGGCAATTTTGGGACCCCTGTGGCATTGACCTTATTTTGCAGAAGAGAAACTGCTTCCTGTAATCCCCTATACCATTGCGATTACATACGGAAACCTCAGGATAACTGGTTTAACTAGGGTGTCTGTGCGTTGGTCCTCTTCAGCTGCTAGCGGCAGAGCTGTGTTCCTTTGCAGCGGGGCTGCATTTGGCTCGCCGAGCTTGTCTGGAGTGTCACCAAGTTGCGCTTGTGCCGCACAATGTAGAGGGGAGGTGTTTGAGGAAAAGCTGTGGGCTGCCTGCAGATTGGGAATCAGAGGGGAGAGAGGTGAAAGCTCGTTAGGGCTCCCTTGGGGTAGATGAATTAGTTAATGACTATGCTGTGCTTTGAAAATGCAAATGCTGTGTCAGAGCAAAGTCTGATTATAATAATCAATCTTCCTTTTGAGAGGGTGCTGGAGATGGGGAGGGGGGAGAGGGATGAGACTGGGGCTGAATATTTAGATGGCAGATCTGAGTTTCTCAGCTGTCTTTAAGGGAACCTGACGTCGCCCGAGAGGTCGGCAGAACTGGGAGAGGCAGAAGGTGAAGGTGGGAGGAACGATCCTAGCGAGCACTGGTGGCTCCTTGACAGGCTGAAGTTAATTTTGTAATTTTGTTCCTTATGATCGTCCTGCCTGGAAAGGGAAGGGTTGGCGTCTGCGCCTGTGTGTGAGCTGCCCCCGCTAATAGGAGAGGTAGAAACTGCCTCATACGCAGGAGCCTCCGGGGATGGGGGAGAGAGGAGGGTGGCTGCTGCAGACGTCCAGCGGTGACAGCTCCTTCTCCCTTGGCACTTTATTCGTTTGTAGCAAGCGTTCCTAGTAATTACGCCTCTTAATTTAGGAGAGCGAGTGGGAGAAAGGAATATAAATTTGTGTATTAACTTCAGAGATTGGAAATAGGGCAAGCGAACCTTCTCTCTGGGAGATTATATTTGGAAATGAAATAGAATGACATTCGGTATAAACTTGAAAAATTGCTCTCTTTTTACTGCAACAGGAGGAGAAACGCCACAATCCAGACTGTATTGGAGAGAAGCAGAAGTCAGCATATGTCCATTTCCCAGTTTGTGTGTATCTCCAATAATATATATGCATGAGTATGTTTTTAGGAAACTGTTTGCTGGAAGGTTGCTTCTAGCCCTGTCTTCAGTGATAAAAGCACACCGAGTTTGTTACAGATTGCAGAACCCATAGAGACCAGCAACTTTGATCCAGCTAGCCTTTGTCTTTAAAGAGAAAAAAAAAAGGTGGGGTTTTTTTTTTTTTGCTTCAACCAAGTGGGAAATAGGTAGTTCTAAACCACTTTTTATTGAATATCTGATTTTCTTTGGGTTTATTGCTTTTGTTTCACAATAGCATCAAGGATTCATTTTCCCAAGAAAATGTACCAACTAATCCTGTGCTGCTCAGCCTGTTTCTAATTGGCAAGTAATATTTTGTTTTGCAAGTATCGTCCTATTTCTTTGAAGAAGAGTGAAGTTCACTAAGAAATCTGGTGAGGTTTAGTTCTCCCCATGTGTGCTTCTCTGCAGATGTTTTAGCAGAACAGCCCTTCAGCACTTTGGTGTGTGGAAGAGGTGATACTGCTTTTGCTGAGCAGAACGATCTCTGGAAGTGCTCGGTATGGTGTCTTACTGCCTGGTGGTATTGCTGGGCACCCAAATTAAACTCCCTGGTCATAGACTCATAGAATACCAGGTTGGAAGGGACCTCAAGGATCTTCTGGTGCAACCTTTCTTGGCAAAAGCATGGACAAGATGGCCCAGCGCCCTGTCCAGCTGAATCTTAAAAGTGTCCAGTGATGGGGAATCCATAACCTCCCTGGGGAGATTATTCCAGTGGCTGGTAGTTCTCATTGTGAAAAATTTTCCTCTTGTGCCCAATTGGAATCTACCCAGAAGTAACTTGTGCCCATGACCCCTCCTCTTCTCCATGTGGCTCCTTGTAGAAAGGGAGTCTCCATCTTCCATGTAGCCACCCTTTAAATGCTGGAACTAAGGTCTCCTAAGCCTTCTTTTCTCAAGGCTGAACAAACCCAGTTCTCTCACCCTTTCCCCAGACAGCAGGCTTTCTGGTCCTTTCATCATCTTGGTGACCCTCTCCAGCCTGTCCACATCTTTTTTGGATAACAGGGACCAAAACTGAACGCAGTATTCCAGGTGTGGCCTGACAAGCGCTGGGTAGAGTGGGATAATGACTTTTTGTCTCTGCTGGTGATGCCCTTGTTGATGCAACCCAGCATCCTGTTGGCTTTCCTTGCCGCAGCAGCACGCTGTTCACTTGTATCGAGCTTGTTGTCCACCAGGACCCCCAGGTCCCTTTCCACGGAGCTGCTCCCCAGCCAGGTACATCCCAGATTGTGCTGCACTTCTGGATGATGTTTTCCTGGGTGCAAGACCTTACGCTTGTCCTTGTTGAACTTCATAAGGTTCTTGTTAGCCCACTCTTCCAGCCTGCCCAGGTCTTCCTGCAGGGTGGCTCTCCTTTCCAAAGTGTCCACTTCCCCACTCCATTTGGTGTTATCAACAAACTTCCTCAGGGTACACTTGATCCCATCATCCAGATCACTTATGAAGATATTAAACAGCGTTGGGCGCAATATTGATCCCTGGGGAGCCCCACTTGTGACACCCCACTGGTGTTCGTGTATGTTTGATTTCTGTCCTGACACCAGATGTACAAGCTTGTAGGCAACCGGAGGTCACCAAGCTTGCCGTGCTGCTCTGTGGGACGAGAGACAGGAAGATCCTTAGTCACTGCTACGTCCTTTGGAGGGAAGCACAAATAGCATCACTAGAATAACTGGCGTATCGAGCTCCTGGGGAACAGTGGTTTGCCTGTTTTCAAACCTCAGCGTATGGGTCACACTCAGGGTCTTATTTCTCTGTTCTTGTCTATTTTTGTGCACGCTCTTC
>NW_009646541.1:374835-382542 GCF_000708025.1 Charadrius vociferus
CCGCTTGGTTTTCATACATTTAAATATTTATGTATTTAAATACCTTCTTGAATTGTGTTGAGACTTGTAGTCAAACACAACCTCTCGATTCACCTTTCCATGCTGGCTCCATGCAATTCAGTTCCTATTTATCTCTGCCTTTTAAAATCAGCTCTTTTGCTGAGGAAGGCCTTTGAAAGGATGTTGCATCAGCCCATTGTTAAATAAACCTTTAGACATTTATAATGGATTCAGCATTTCCTGCTTTTTTACAGTTCCAAGAATGCTGAATGACGTGCAGGCACACTTCATCAGGGTAAGATTGCTGTATCAGCCCCTCACTAAAATTCACTCATTATTCAAATAATAACTGTGTGTCTCCAGCATGTGTTCTGTGAAATATGTGTACATGATGTGGGCGAATAAACCGGCCCCTTTTGTTCAACATGCAAATCCTAACTTTAGCAGTGAGTTGAAATACTTTGGATTTTGAGGCCTTTCCTACCCAAAAGGAGACACCTGAACAGAGATTGGGGCGTTATTTCGGGCAGTGTGTTAAAATTTTCCGAAGTTCATAAATGTGGTTTTCACGGGGGGAGTGATTTGGTTTAGCTTAACCAAGTCTTAAGTCTCGTGATAGGTCTCCTGTTGAAGATGGGGTGCGGACAGTAGGCCAGTGGGATGCTTGGAAGGACTTGTCTTCATGAGCGTTGAAGCCCGCTGGAATCGGGTGGGAGGAACAGCAGGTCCGTGGTGTTGCGGAGGCTCAGAGGGCTTGTTTTGGAGGGGACAAGTATGGGTCAGGCATGACAAATGCCAGAAATAAACCAAGAAAATCAGCTCCCTAAAGTAAAGCTTTGTTTTTTGTAGCTGTCAGGAGATGCATTTATAATTTTATGTTTCTCCTGTCATCTCATACATCTTTAAATAATTCCTACAGAAGAGAGAGCCAGCAAGGAACACATTTCTTACACTGCTGTGGGTGTTTGTATGTCATTAACACTTGGAGGAGAACCACCATCTTGAAATCTTGTCCAGGCAGGTTTAAAAGTAAGGCTGAAACAAGAACGATATTTCATTTAATTAAACAGTAGATGAAAATCCATCCACGTTCTTCTTTCCTCTCTATCTGGGTTTTGATTAGTTATTTTGGAAAAAAGTATCTGCATTTCATCTTTGGGGGTATTTGTGTGTTTGTGGAAGTGGACATTCTGTGTACTGGATGTGTCCTGATTGCTTTGTGTTGAGAGCAATAAAGCAATAAATTCATGCTTATGAAATGAAAGAGAGTAGAAAAGGTTCGGGATAAACGGGATCATGTTAGGTTGAGAGCATGAGGCTCCAGTGTATTCTGAGAAGAGAACATCACCTGCTCAAAATGTTAAGTACCTGTTTATGTGTTTAATTCACAAGTCATGGGCTCTGACATTAATCGTTATTCTGCCTTTATTAGTGTCATAAAAACCTTGGGAAACTTTCAAAAAACTTAAAAATAATAGCTTGGTTTCTTTTCCGGTTGCTAACGTGTTCTGTACGGTGGGGATGTCCCTGGGGGCTGATCCTGGCCAGTAGCAACCCTGAAGCTCCTGCAGGAGTTGTCGGTACTTGGGTCCCTCTTGTGCAGTTTTCAGGGTAAGAGATGCGATGCCGTATTTCGGGACAATGGTCTGTCTCTGCTCTCGATGCTAGTTAAAAGAGCCAGGTCATCATAAAAGAGAGCTGAAGGACCCAAGCCTGACCTCGGTCGTGTGGTAGTGAATGGGGGAATACAGCAACGAGCTGTAATTTGAGCAGCCCTTTTCCCCTCTCCGCTGGGTAATGGCTTCTGCTAGTTTAATGTATTCAAAGTAATAAAAGTTTAACTCAGCCAGTTATATAAAATTATTGATAAAAATTGGAAGAGTTTAGACAGCAATATTGAGTTAGTCCAAAAAGCAGAAAAGGCCTGCTGGAAGGGGCATGTGGTGAACAAGGGAGAGACTGGGACTGGCAGTTAGTCGAGGCAAAGGGATGTGGTGGGACTCAGGCAGAGAAAACAGCAAGAGGAGATGGGCGCTTCCTCTCCTCGTTCCTTCTTGAGGACGTTCTTTGCCACTGGTACCGAGAGGACAAGTGGAGAGGAAGGGACAAACTGCCGCCGTGGTGAGTCATTTCATGTCTCTGACCCGGTCCCCGGAGGTATCCCGAGGGACTGCGTGGAAGGGAATGCTCTCGGTAACCTCCCCACCTCTTAGGCTCGCACAAAGTGCTGAAAATTATCTAGGACATGGGTTTGTAGCGCTCCTATTACTGCCTTCCTCTTGCTTATTTTCCTCATGCGGTTCTGCTGCATTTCTTCCACTTTCCTCTGCTTTCTGTCTTGACTGCACCGCGTGCAGAAGTGCAGCGAGGGTTGGGCTGGAGGAGCGGCAGCGGCAACGTCCACCACCGCGTCACGCTGGTACCGGTGTGCCAGCTCTGACCAGAGCCTGCTGAGATCTTGTTCTGCTTGGATTATCCAGCAGGCAAAATTGCAACTAAGAGGAAGCTTTTATCAATGGATTCTTTATTTTTTGCTCTTTTTGCTGTTTTCTTCATTCCTGTTTCCTGACAACCCATTTGCCTGCACTGTGCTGCCTTCGGAAAAGCAGAATCGGATCCCGACAATAAGCCACTCCATCTTATCTCAACTAACTTTCTTTTTGCCCTGGAAAAGACATAAATAACATTTTTAATGTCTTCTGTGAGATTGGCAGGCAGGGATGTTCCCCTCACCGAAACCTAAACGATTAAAGGAAACAAGCTGCATATTTTGAATTAAATACTGAATACCTTAACTGATTTGCTTTCCTTTTTTTAATAAACCATTAATGAGGTTTTAATGACAGTCATTTGCTGTGGCACAAAGTTGTGCCTTGGCCTGAACTCGAAACTCTGCAGCAGTTTTAATCCTAGTTGCGGGAAGCGGGTCCGCGTCAACATTGAACTGCTTGAGCCCGTTTCATCTCTGAAGATTATCGCCGTGCCCTCCTCTCCCTTCTCACCGCAGGTGCATCGGATTTTCAGTCCAGGTAGTTTTGGTGCTTGAAAGTTGGGAGAACACAGAAATGACATTAAATGCCCTTACAGTCCCCGTGCCCTTCCCTCCTCATTCTCCTTCAAGACCTTACTCCTAGAAACCCAGCACAAGCTCATCACGCTGCTGCTGAGCGTACCTGGCGCTAATTTGTCACCGCTGTATATCAGGCGAGCCCCGCACTGATGCTTTGCACGGCAGCATTCACTCGAGCGTGTGTGCATTCGCTCTCCCATCTCCTTTTCCCATTATGCGCTCCATTTTTTCCCTCTCTATGCAGCCAACACGAGAGACCCCAGATCACAACAGCAGAATACTCGCCCACCCCCTCCGTCCCCCCTTCTCCCCCGAAGGTGGCCGTGATTTATCTGCTCATGTCGGTGAGCAGGTGGCAGTTGGACTCAAGGCTGAGCCCGCTTAGCCTATGATAAATAACGTATTTACCGGCCCTTCCATCTTCAAACGCCGTCCGCCTGCAGTCCAGAAAGCAGCACAAAACTCTTAAATAGCAAACACATCCAGGCTTCAGCAGAGGTGGGAAACGGGAGATATAATGAGTGTTTTCCTGCTAGAAGTAGGTTGGAATTGAAGCCTGCTCCTCGTCCCGGTACCTTTTATTCACATTCCTGGAATTATCTGGCGCGCTTGCTTTATCCCCAGCCATCTGTGATGGGCTGAGCTGGGAGAGATAAGCTCAGTAATCAGAAAATTGAGGGAAGCATTTCTGGCTGTGATAATCTTATCAGGCAGCTAATATACACTAACATTTGTACAGCCCGATGATGCAGGTGGGCTTTTGCTTACTTTTTCTTCCCGGATGCCTTTTGACAGGCAGGGGGAGAACGCAGGGCTTCGGGGTGCCGGGGGGAAGTTGGGCTAAAACCTCTTTCTGCCCTCTCTCTTCTGCTCCGTCCCTGTGGTGTCAGAAAGCGGAGATAGAATAACCCAACCATCCCTTTTGTGCCCTTCCTGCTAACAGCGCCGCCACGCTCTGGCTCTCTTTTCTGCTAAGCACGGGAGGGCAAAGAGGCGATAGGTCAGAATTTCAGTTCTGGCTGAGCAATGTGACTGCCCCTGTGGATGTGCTCCTCTTCCTTGTAAAAACGGGCAGTTTCTGCCAGCTTGCTGCCTTTGCGTGGCGTTTGCCGTTGCGATGGGATGTTTTGTTCTGCAGGTCTAATTGGTGCTGTTGAAGGGAACGGTGTATTAATGGATTATTTCCCTGATGCCGAGCTCTCTGAGGTCATGAGTTTTGCATCTATAATTAGGACTGGATTGCTTATTGTTTTTCTCCCAAGTGAAAAATACAGTTTCTGTCAATAGATTTATTAGGGGAATTAGTTGCCAGGTGCTAAAAGACGGATGACAAAAGGAAATCCAAAATCTGAAGGATGAGTGTGAAGGAGGTCTAAGCTGGGAGATAGTGCTGGAACAGAAGTTTGAGTATCCTGTAGGTAGTTTGTCTCTGCTTACACTCCGTCATAAATCATTTTCTGAGGAGTTTAGAAACAGGTAACATATGTCATTTATCAATCTGTGCATTGTCTTGGTAGCTGAATTAGGGATATGGATTCCCATAAGTCAGGGAGCCTGGGAATGGTAGAGCCTGGGCAAGAAGTTTTCATGTCTGTAGAGTTTTGAGGTACTTTCTTGCGAGTTCCTTCCCAAACAAGGCCAGAGGCAGAAAGTAGTCATAATTGTTTGTTTGTTCCACCAGACCTGCCTGAGCAGCTTGAGCTACAAGTGTATATTGGAAAGTGCTGGAAATATTCCCCAGTCTTTTAGATTCAATGTATGTGTCTCAGAGTTGTCCTGGACAAGACAGCATAATCCTGGGGTTCATCTCTTCTGGGGAGGAACTGAAGCGAAATGAGGTTGAATTGTCAATACTGAATCTCACGTACCAGCGAGCTCCTAATACCACACAGATAATTCTCTGCATCCCATTATCCATGGGGGACAGGTTGGGGAAGGAGCTGGAAGAGAAGCAGAAGCTTTGCTTAGAAGCAATGAAATTTCTGTGCCTCGCCTACCTTGGAGAAAATGTTGGGGAACGCAAAAGGGATTGCAAAGGGAAGCGGGGTAAGCCCAGGTTTTGACATTGAACACACGAAGAGTTGTGCTTCACCTCCATATCCTGAGAAAGGTCTGATCTGTGCAGAACATTGCGACTTCCTCCTCCTCCCTTTGCTCTTCCTGCGTTCCCCTTATTAGTACTGGAGGAACTAATGCCTTTTCTCTTCTGCAGCTGGAGGTGGAGATGAAGGTCCTGAAGTCTCAAGAGTGCACAGCTGAGCAAAGCACCGTCATCACCAAGGAGGAGGTTGACACGCTCAGGTAGGCAAAGCAAGAGGAATGCTGAGAAGATTCTACTCTTTGCAGTGGAACGAATGAGAAGGGAAATGCCCAGGGTAGCTTCGCTGCCTGCTCTGGCTATTGCCATCTCCTGGTAGAGCACCAGGTACGGGACCTCACCATGCTACACTGCATGAAAAAGTGTATGCGTATAGACTGCCTATGTCTATAGGCTGCCTGCTCTGCGGGGAACAGCATGGCAGCGTCCGTCAGAACCTGTTGCCCTGGTATTTCTGAAGTAGAAGATATTCTTCTCCCAAGCACAGTTTTTACTTTCTTGCCAGCTTTTATGGACAGGAGAAATCCATGAAGCGTTAACAGAAAGCCTCAGCCCCTGATCTTTCCCGCATTTAGGTTCTTTATAAGCTTGACTATCGTTTGGGAGGCTGCAGGCTCTTTTCTTTAATGTTTGGGGTCTCTCGCTCTCATTAAATTCACAAGACTGCCTCCTGCGTCACTATTCCCCCTGTTGACTTTCTTTGCTGTGGAAACAGCACTGCTGTTTGTTTCTTATTTTGACCAAATCTCGCCTGTAAATAGGGGATCCGTTGGCATGTGTGTGAAGAGGTTTAGAATCCAGCTTTTGTAATACCGATGTGCGTGTAGCACTGGAGATAAAAGAGGGCTGTTTCCCCTCGTGCATTGCTGCAGATGGCAGAGGGGTACCTGTTGTGATTTGGTGAAAGAGGAGTTACAAAACAGCGTTTTAGCAGAGGATACATGAGCATTTACAAAAGCTACAGTGAAGGTAGACAACCTTTCCATGTATTTATTAAAGCATTTACGGCTTCCATTCCAAAGCAGGTGACATAATAAATAGTGAGCACAGAAAAGTTCATCTGTTTCTGAATGTTTAATAAAGTTCCTTTTATTTAAGCTGAGCAAATCAGATCTTGACAGGCTGAGTTTTTTATTCTCAGCTGATGTGAGACTTTGGCTGGAGTTTCATTTCTTAATTCTTTTATATTTTCAGCTCCATCACTATAAAGCATTAGTGCCTCTTAGGACTGAAAGCAAGATTTTGCAGCAAGCAGAATCTTGCAGAAAGCAGAAATTACTGGCCTGTTCGTTATGACTTTGCTCTTGTGCTTTGCCTCTGGAGCTTGTTTTATGGCTTTGAAAGCCCGGTTCCGTGGCAGAAGGGAGGTGTTTGAAAATAACACGTGTTCGGCTAAGCTATTCCAGTGTGTTCTAGGGCTGTACACCTCATCTTGGGGACTCACTCCTATAGTTCCCTCAAGGACGGTGTAATAGTTCTGAAGACCCAAGGCATACATCTCCCTTCTTTATTGTATCGTATGGCTGAGTTCTGGTAGAGGATAGAGCGCTATGGCTTCGGCTTCCCTTTTTCAGGGGGATAAACCTGTCGCCATCTGCTTTTGTGTATTGTGGGTGTTTGTTTGAACTGAGCTCATTCAGGTTTTTCCTTTGCGAAGGCACACTGGACTCTGAAACCTGACGTTTGTACTGCTGCAGGAGCATCCAGCACCTCCTCAGCAACGTTAAACCCGTCGCTCCTGATTAATATTTTGCCTCTCTATCAGTAAAGGCAGCATCCTGCGTGCGGTCTTTGGGGAACTGAAGGTTTTCAGAGTATTTCGACAGTACCGCTTCAGTCTCTCCATCCCTGGGTTGGGGTGGACTGCAGCACCCTTTCATGTAGGAGATGTTCCGTCTCTTTATTTTTACCTCCAGGACTCATTATTTGGCGTTTTATCTTCACTGAGCAGCATTTGCCATCTATTCACTGAGCGGCTTCAGGAGCAGCGTGCGTAGGGGGAAGCAGCTGGATTGCCACGTAGTCCAGGACCGCTTCATACTGGGGAAGGCTCTTGGCAGCGGGGATGGAGATGGTGGGCTTTGACCTGAATTAAAACTGATTTCCTGGGCAGGGACAAGCGGAGCCCCCACGTACCTGCTTGTTGCGGGATTGTGGCATTAGGTTCTGCTCAAAGGTAGCCCTAAAACCCTCTAGATAATGGGTTTTTTCCTCTCTTTTGTTTTTAAAGATTTTTTTTGGCTGCTAATCTCATCTCTCTCTTCCTTTTGTGAAATTGTGTCAGAGCCTCCACACAAAATGTGTCAGAAACACAGGCCCACTCCCAGTAAAGCCGCTGGTGGTGCGGAGCTGTTCTCCAGTCATGAGCCGTACTCTGGAAGCTGTTTCAGCAGAGTGGCTGAGCCTCTGCAGTTGTTTCATGGTGATATTTCTGTCTTTTCTGCTCGTTCCCATTTCAGTACCGCACGCTCCCGAGGCTATGGATCCACAGAGGCCACAGTCCCGGGATCTCATTCCAGGCTTTTCTTTGTCTCTTTGG
>NW_009646541.1:382589-392650 GCF_000708025.1 Charadrius vociferus
CGATGCTAGTCATTTAGCTACAAAGCTGTTCCGAAAAAGCATGGATTTGTTTGGTTTTAATCACCCTTTTCGCTGCTCAGCTCTAACAGTAAATGCCTTTGTGCAAAGTGTCCTCTTTCTGCTGGAGCTCTCTTTGCTGGAGCACTGGGAAGCCAGTCCCTGCTCCTTTTTCCCTACCGTTGGCCACTCTTGGTGCTTCAGGTGCCTTCTCAGGCTCTCACGCACTCCATTTGGCATCGCAGAGTCGACTCCGTACAGACTTTTTTCTTATCCTTCTAGACTTAAGCAGTCAAAGGGTATGGTTGGGCCTTTTTTCATGTTTTCTGGCATTTTCGGTGCATTGGACAAGAAACTGGGCCAAGTTCTTTCTTCATAGAAAGGAGCACCAGCTAAATCGCTGTCTTCCCCCAGGCTTTTGGGGTGCAGGAATAATGCGCTGTGGTCCGCGCAGGAACGCTGCTCGTGGCTGGCTGGATGTGTCCTCCCTGTAGAGCAGAAGCGAATTGGGTGGCTGCGGTTAAAGAACAGAAGAGGTTTGGAGGTGAACAGGGGTCAGGATGGGAAGGGCTTAGGTCTGCTGTGCTCGTCCTCCTCCTCTGTCCTTGTGGGCCTCAACAGGCTTTACTCAATTTTACGTAGACTGCTAAGGAGGAATGAGCAACATGAACTCCACCGTTACTCCTTCCTTCTCCAGACCGCTGCCAGAAATTAATTCTGGCAGAAGACAGGGGGCAGAATGCAAACTTTCAAATTGGAAAGCGGAGAAAGAAATGCCACAGCATATGAGGGAGTTATTTCCATTTCTGTAGTTTATTGTGGTCTTTGAAATCCCATTAACCTGCAGTACGATGCGTCTGCTCTTCTGGACGGAGCCCAGCCTCTCCGGTTAGCTGCTGTCACGAAGGAATGTGAAAAATAGAGGCAAACCAGCAGAAGCCAGCAAGGGGAGTCTGCAGGGCAGGAACGGACCGTGAGCCTCCAGGCATTTCCATATACACCCCGTGGTTAGAAGCCAACTCCTGAAAACAAAAGCAGGAGAGACATAAAGGAGAAAAAAAATAATCTATATTGATCGTTTGAATCTGTATTCACCTCCCGTGAGTGGATGAGAGCTTTTAAAGATATATCTTTGGTCACATTTTTCTTTAGTATGGAAAGTAAATTTTCAGCGAGAAACTTGAAAGACTTTATCAGTTTTTCCTCCTTCTCTTGAGAACAAAGTGCTCTTTCGTCAGACCTTTTATAACTTTAAATGTGAAACTCTCTCCCAGCATCATCGTTTCCGAAGAGACAATAAAAGCCGGTGCTAATGCTGTCATTTCTCACACTTCTTGCTGCTCCCTCTGAAATCATATTTGTTTATATTCTGTGGCTCTTACGAAAAGGAAGAGTGGTCAAACTGTTGAGTTTGTGCGCTGTGGGGTATAGCAAAGCGGAGAGCACCCAGGCATTAGCACCTTTTAGAGGGGAGGTGATAACTGTGCAGAAACTAGTATTTCAGAACCTATAAATAAAAGTAAAATATTTAAAAAGAACTTCGCTAAAGACTTAAGTGGCAACAGCTGAAGGACCTTTTCAGCTGGAACAAATCTGAACTTTTTCTTTCTGCTGTCAAGCTGCAACCCCAGTAAATCCTAAATGTTTTCTGTGGATTTAGTGACTGGGTAGAGTTACAGTAATTCAAAAGAAATTCATGTCCTTGCCAATGCCTATTAGTCACACTTGCTGGAATTCTGTCTGCTCTGCTCCTAACACCATCTCAATGCCATCTGGATCCCTTAATAGCGTCTTCCCAACACATACATTTTCTGCTCCATTCAATAGTTTCCTCTTCAGCAATAGCTTTTCCACAGGGCCATGTCCTCTTCGCAGATGGGGCCTCTGCGAGACATGTCCTCATCGGCGATAGCCGCGCTGCTCTCCAGGCAATGGCGTAACACATCTGAGAACATTAAAAATGAATAAAAGAACGATAAAGGGGTGATGGTGGGCAGTTGTTGCTCGTTAACTCCACTGAAAAGCTCTGGACTGAGAGGGACTTCTGGAAGTGCCTTGATGCTGTTGAAAATCAAAGAGATTCCCCCTTCTGCCTTTCTAAAATAGGAGCAGCCCGGCCTTTCCCTCAAGCAGCCGTTGCTCACCATCGACACACTTCTTAGGTGGACATGGTGGGATGTCTCCTGATCCTCCCAAGTGTCATTTCGGGAGACCTGAGGCTGCAGGGTTGGTTTTTTTCCCTCTCGTTCCCTCTTCTGCCCTGGGGCAGGAAAACACGCAGTGTGGGCAATGTGAAGCTCAGTTCTCAAAAGTGGGAAAATCCACAAATCTGCACGCGTGGCGATGAATCCGTATGCTTGCGCTAAGTTTGATGCTATGAAAGGCTGTGGAGAAGGCTTGAATTGACCTTGTGCCTATGGAGCCTTCGACTCTGGGTTAAGCTGTCTGCATCTGAAGCAGGAAGAGTCTTCCAGGAACGTGAAGAGATCTTTGCTACAGTTTAAATATTTTCACGTTTTCAAACCCCTGTGTGGAGAAGTTTGGATGAATCTGGATGATTTTCTCCTGTATCACAAAACTTGAGAATGGTGTCAGTATTGCAGAAAGTAACCGGTGTTTCTTCCTTCCTCGTGCCACAAGGCTGCTTTTAAAATGGGCACCGGCGCTCAGTCCGGGCCAGATGTTAAGTCGATAGATGGCTGTGCTGTACCCAGATGTTCCTGTAGTCTGCTTTTTGTGGTTCTCACATGGATTTCTCTTGGATTGTTCTCCCTACCTGAAAGTAACTCCCGTGTGTAACAAGTTGAGGAGTGCGAGTCGGTGATAAAATAGCATCACCTGTCTTGTGCAGGCGTCCCCGGACAGAGGGAGCACAAGGTGCCTGCTGACCGAGGCCACCGCTGTGGATGCTGCTGCATCCAAAAGCAGTACACTGTTGGCCCTGTACCTGTATTTACGTCAATGAAAAAATGCCAGTGCCAAGCAAGTAAATATTTTTCAATATTTGACTGCCGTATCTTAACCACCAGCTGCAAATGCTTTGCTGTGTTTATATATAGATAGGATTTCCCTTGCTTCTCTCTCTTTGCCATTGGGAAGAGTTCCCCAGGGCTGGAAAGCAAAGCTAGAATAGCACAAACTGTTTGCTAATGGTTCTTAATGCTTTCCCACTGGAGATCCAGGACACTTAACAGTGTTAAAAATAGGTTAGAAGAGGGATAAGTAGTGAAAGCACTAGTCAGCCCTAAAAACCCCTCTGGTGCAAAGAGCGATGTTCCCTGTCTTCAGCGCAGAGGAAGAAGCAAGGGTTGTCTCCGAAGGGCGCAGAGGGTGGGAGCTCGGTGAGCTGACCTCCCCAGCACACGGCGGGGAGCCCCACGCTCTCTGGGGAGGAGGATACCCCCCAATACCCCAACAGCGGGGTGCTGGAATGGAGAATACCGCCCCATACCCCAACAGCGGGTGCTGGGAGGGAGGATCCCCCCCTGATACCCCAAGAGCAGGGTACTGGGGTGGAGGATCCCCCGGTGATACCCCAACAGCGGGGTGCTGGGGAGGAGGATCCCCCAGTGATACCCCAACACTGGGGTGCTGGGGAGGAGGATCCCCCGGTGATACCCCAACAGCGGGGTGCTGGGGAGGAGGATCCCCCAGTGATACCCCAACACTGGGGTGCTGGGGAGGAGCAGGTGCCCGAGGGACGAGCCCAAGGGTGAGCTCCTGCGGGAGAGGCTGTGAACTTCAGGCGCTCCCCGGCACGCTGCCGCTCGCGAGATCCCCGGTCCGGGTATGTCTGCCGCACGACCGCGAGCGCCCGGGCTATGAATCACCGTCCTTTCCTCACTGAGGAACGAATGGCACGAACAAATTATTAAATCTTAAAATTGTAGATGAAATAGCGTAAAAATATAGTGACTTAAACCTACCCTTGTTACGGCTCGCTTTGTCTCGGATCTTTGTGCAATGGTTTCTTGCTATGAATGATTTTTAAAGGGCATCAAAGAGGCCTGAGCTTAAACCTCCATGTGGAGAGAAGTTCTGCAGGCAGATAACGGCAACGTCACAGCTTGTGTGGGAGGCTGGATGGAGAGAAATGTGTTCTAAATTAAAATTCGGCATGTCAAGTATGGAGAAAGTACTGATGAGAGTCCTGTGTCTGGCTCTGACCTTTCAGTAGCTGCTGTGCTGTTGTTCCTCAGAGAAAAACGTTGCTCTTCTTGTGGCCTGTTCTGCAATCTATTTCGAAACACGCCGTTAAAAGCATTAATTCCAATTTGAATTTCCATTTTTTCCGACCTTTTCAGTCTCCCGCTTCTTCAGCACCCTCCATCCCCGCTAGCTTTGGGTCTCTTCTGGAAATTATTGATGATCTTTTTTAATGGCCTAGACAATGCTAAAAGCTGCTCCTCAGCATTTTAGAAGCTTCCAAGATTGGAAAAAAGACGATACTTTATAATATCTGAAAATTACCAGCAGGGGTCGGGCTTACAAATAATTTAAGCAATTCAAGCTGCATATTTATAAAGGAGACATTTCTGTGCTGAACATGTCGTAGATCAACCAGCTTCTATGGAGAAGTTTGTAACTTTTGCCCAGTGAATAGGAGAGACGACTCCTCAGTTGTACCTGAAATTTCTGTTGCATAATTTTGGGATATTGGCAGATGGGTGCATTGTTCATCGTCACGGTGCAAGGATTTTCCGCTTAATTTAGGTCATTTGAAAGTGAGTATTCTCAAGCAAGATAATTAATTTTTTAAAAAATATTCTGGAAAGGGATCTGGAGAAAATTCAATGCAAAGATCAATTATTAATGTGAGTTAGTTGCACAGTTAATCCCAGGAAGTTAACATGCAAAAGGTGAGGTTCTTGGAGCAGCATTAAGGTTTTTGTGCTCTGTACTTAAATGCAAGCAAAAATGTTATATCGAACGCTTTATAATAATATCACCCCCCGAACAGGTTTGATAGAGTTCCCTGAAGGATTCAACAATCCTTTGGGTAGGGCTGATGTTGTTGATATAATATATTTAACCTTTCAAAAAGCTTTGAGCCAAAGGTCGCAAAGAAACTTTGTGATGGAATAAGAAAGAAGGTTCTTTGTTGGATTAATAAGAATCTAAGAATGACAGAGGGCTGTCTGTCCCCTGTCTGTCCCGGTGTGCTGTCTGCAGGGATGGCCGGTGGTGGAGGACCATGCGAGTAGGGCAAAGCTACCGGGGCACGTTGCCGGAAGGCTCTCCTGGATTCCAGTGCCTTGGCTCCAGGATTTCCTGAGCCACAGATAATATCATGCTGTTTTACTTTGTAAAGCTTGAGGCATTTTTCTGCTGTTAATTTGCTCGTGTCACGCAAAGTTAAAAGATGGTAAATCAAAGAACAAATGTTTTCCCAATACTGAGGGGTTTCCAGTAGGTCACAGAATCACAGGATGGTCAGGGTTGGAGGGGACCTCTGGAGATTATCCAGTCCAACCCCCAGTGGTTTTTATTTGGAACTTGTTGTCCAACAGTAAGAGGAGTTTGTGAGCAGTGAGGTGACAGAATTTGAGATATTATGAAATGATTCAGCTTATCAGACTGTTCAGAGTTTCAGAAGAGTCTTACGATGTTGCTCGAGATGGGAAATGAAGTTGTACGTCAATAATTGCAAAACCCATGCGAATAGGAAAAAATGCCTTTACCTTTACTCCCACAATAGTGGGCTCTAAATGAGCTGTTATCGCTCAAGAAAGAGATCTTACGTTACTGTGAACAGTTTTCTAAAAATATCAGGTAAATGCTCTGTAGTTAAAAAGACAAATAGAATACTAGGAATTATGAGACAAGAACTTGAGAAGAAAGCAGAAAGCCTGATTATACCACTGAATACATCCGAGTGCTGTTTGTAGTTCTAGCTTTTCTCATAGCAAAAAGTCTATATAAAACTTGCAGAAGAACAAGGAAGGGCAATAAAGATGAGCAGAAATATGGGAAATCCTTGATGTGAGGAAAGACTAAATTGAGATTCTTCAGGAAATAATAGAGGAGGACTGTAAAGCGGTGTGGAGAGGGGAGTACGGTACAATTATTCACAACTTTTCATAGCAGAACTAACAGGCGCTCAGTGAAATAATCACATGTGAAGTATAAAACAAAATGAACTAATTTTTCATACAGCGCATAATTAAATTGTGGAACTTACTGCCAAGGACTGTTGTGAAGGCCAAAAGTATAAATCAGATCAAAAAGAGATTTGATGCCCTCATGGAGATTTTAGCTGTTGGTGGTTATTAAACATGATGGTCTTGACTCAGTCTGGGGTTCAGGAAGTATCTAAGTTGGATTTGCTTTATATTCAACTTGTGTATTTTTAATATACCGTTACAAATTATATTTTCATCATACAAACTTGTATCTTTTAGTCACATGTTTTAACTGCCTCAGTAGTGTAACTTTGTGGTACTGAATACAGGAATAACCTGGTACCACTTGGGATTTCTGGTTTACTTGATTATTTGTGGTGGGACTGTGCAGGGACACAGTGTCTATTAACTTTCCCTTCTTCTCCAGGCTGAAAATTGAGGAGCTGGAAGCTGAACGCAGCAAGCTGGAAGAGGAGAACCGATCTCTGGAAATGAAACTGGAGAAGCTGACTCTGCAGGTAGGAAATGCGGAGGTGTGGAGCAGCTGGAGAGCCTGACGTGCCCCATTGGCCATAGCTGTTGCGACAGATGGGCCCAGATGCTCACAGCACTCAACTGCGCTTCCCTCAATCTGGGCAAGCCCTTTCGGAAGCCTTTATGAACTGCACCAACACACCTGTGTCTCTGACGGTGTTATTGAAGTGTTTTGATGTCAGATGTCAAAAATGCAGTAGTCTTTTTCGATGTCTTTGCCTAGAACCTCTTCTTTTTCTTCTTGGAGGCTCAAAAATTGTTCCATTTTAAATAACTCCACTATCATAAGTTGTCTGTCTCCAAATTCGTTCATGCCAAAGCCGGAGCGTAGGCAGGGCTTAACAGCTTGGAGCCAAGATGAAAATTTGAGCTCCATTCGTACTGAAGACTCCACTGCTGCTGTCAGCGATGGAGACAGAGCCCACCAGTTTGTGGCTTCATTGGGTGGTAGCTTTCCAAGCCAGGAAGCATCAGGGCTGTTGAGAAGGTGCTGTTGAGAAGCATTTCCAGACCACAGACACCGAGAGGCAGAAGGTGTGGAGTAAAAAGGACGAAATAGTGTTTTACCTTTTCCTGAGGCAGTGCTGTCCTGTGTGGCAGAAGTTCTTCAGCTTTTCACTCTGGATAGGGCAGTGAAGTCTCACCCTCCTTGAAGGAGGGCAGGGGCACCTGCAGCGGCGGAGTGGCCGGGCTGTGCAGCCAGCTCTCGTTCTGGGAACAGCTTTCCTGTGCAGAAGAGGGGCACAGGAGTTGCTTCAAGCTTTTATAGTGTTTTCTGTTTGAAAGGTGCTGGAGCAAACAAGAACCTGAACCTGTTTGTTTAATCAAAGCCCATCCTGCTATGAGCAGTGTTATCTCTCCCTTCTGTTCTCTCTGATATGCTGAACAATTTGGCATTGTAGCAGTTCATTCTCTTAATTTTTCTTTCTTTCTCTCTTTTTTTTTTCCCATTTTTGTGTAAATTGCTTCATGGTAGAAAACATGCAGGTTTGAATTTACTCAGTTTTCAGACAGACCATTGATTTTATCTTGACACCTATTAGAGGCGAATCAAATCTTTTTTTTTTTTATTACCAATTCCTAGAGACAGGGGAAGTGACAGCTTTGATAAAGCAGGGAGCTAAGAGCTGCTGAGCATCTCTGCTGAGCCATGTTTAGTGTGAAACCTGTCACCCGGCTCTCCTTTAATTGGGTTTCAGTCATCAGGAGGAGATGAAAGCTTTGGGCTGGTGTTCGGCTGCTTAGGTCTCCAACAAACACAACAGCAGCTTTGGTTTCAGAGCAGATTACAACTCAGTCAGGTCACATTTGATCTGCCAACATTATCTTACAATGGCTGCTGGCTTTCCAAGAAGGCCTGACCAGAGGAATTCCCCGTTTTCTTTGTGATGTCTCAAGATGCTCTACTTTGTTGGCTCATACTGCTCTGGTGATGCCTAAGCCCCAAGCTTTTTAAATTGCACATTCAGAGAGGAAAGGTCCGAAGTCTTCAGTGTAGTCTTGCTGATTCTCTCCTCCTGGTCCTCAGTAGAGATCAGCAGCAGCTACTGTTTGGCTTTCAAAGCGTAGAAGAGTAATGGGGTGATAGGAACAAGATGGGACCTTCATGTTGCGGTAAAGCTACTCTACAGTAACAGTCGTCCTGTTCACCAAAAAGGCTTTGAAAGTTCGTCACAGGGTCCCCGGGACCCGTCTCGTTAATGGCTCTCGCTGTTTGAATGCAGTATTGTGCAGGTCAGGGCTTTGTGGAGGGAGTCGGGGGGAACAGGAGCGACCTGCGGATAGAGCAGTCAAAATTCCGTGGGAAGGATGAGAAAACATGTAGGTATGGAAAAAGAGCAGGAAGGTGGTCATGTGGCTCAGCAGGTCTAGGAAAGAGATCTGCTGATGCCCCAAAAGGCTTGTTAGTGAGCTGAATTAAGGTAATCATGCTCTCAATAATTCTTTATTTAACAGGAGGTAGCTCCCCCCTTCCTTAGCTTCCCACTTTTCTGGTGTCTTAGAGGACAGGATGCCAAAAGCACCTTTTCCAAAAGAGGAGTAGAGGGGAAGGCATAAATATAGGAATATGTAAGCTGAATGCTAAAATGTCAGTATTGATCAGCGTGTGCGCACCTGAACAGTCAAGATCTCAGAACTCCTCAGAGGGGAAAACATCAGCTTTCCCATTTTTTATTCACCTTGAGAATCAAGTGTCTTGACAGGCTGGGCTTAGAATGACTCTTTTTATAAACACATTGGAAGAAGGTTCCTCACAGTGGGAACCCACTAAGTTAAGGATAAGCTTAGAAATTCACCTCTTCTATCAATGCTGAGCAAATACGCCGGAAATATTATTATACACTCAGATAAGGTCACTGAAATGTTGCTAGTTTGAGATGTTATTTATTCCCGTCTCTGAAAGAAATCACTGGGAAACAATGGGTTAAAATAAAATATCTTTATCACAAAGGGAAAGAAAATGGCAAGACAAACTTTATGTACAGAAATCACAAGAAAATTTTACTGAACAGAAAGATGATTGAATTTACAAACAAGGGAAAAGCACGGCATCAAATCAAATAAAGGTGTAAGAGAAAGTAGGGGGTGACATTAAACAAGGTAGGATGAGGGCGATTTCTGATAAATCTTTATCTGCAGTTCCTTCTTAAAAATAAAACCTCTGACTTTCTGGAATTGTATGTACTAAATGAAAGATACATAGAAGGGGGTTAATAAAATTGTGAATGTGGAAGAGGCAGGATGTAGAATTAAGGCTTTCACTGCTTTACACTGGACTGAAGTCCGTTGAGTTCACAAAACTGTAGTGAATGAAATCTAAGGACATGTGGCTAGTATCTGGTGATTAAAAACGTCAGTGTTTGACCGTATTGATGTGCAGAAAGGAGCAAAGTTTCAAAAATGTTCGCCTTCTCTTGCATCCTTTCATATCCGTGCGGTGGCATGTGAATTTTACTCATTTCTCCTTCGGCTGCTGGTACCGATAGCCCACTTCAGGAACTACAGGGCCCGGATGGACTGGCCAGAGGGCAAACGAGCACGTGGGAAGGTGCTTTGGTATTAGGTGCGTGATTCACGCGCCCTGAGCTCAGCGTTAGCAAATAAAGAAACTGAGATACTGATAGCTATCCGCAGCAGTGTATATAACATCTCACATCTCTTTGTATTCTGTGCTTGTGTGGGGACAGCTTGAATTATGGCTGAAGGTGCTTTCCACCTCCACACACCTCTTCTTCCAAAACCCCTGGGCTCTTGACACCTAGCTGCAGGCTGCATTGATTTTCTTTCACTGGTATAAAGACTTTAGCGTGGATATTACTCACTGGTCAGGTCTTTACTGCTAATAAAAACCTCAGATTACAAGAACACAAGCGATGTTGGGACTGTAGAGAAATGACATCCTGCTGA